>NC_081407.1:548506749-549106749 GCF_030272615.1 Cryptomeria japonica | reverse complement strand
TAGATCTTGATTTTGGTTGGATAATTTTGGTTGCGGTAGTAGAGGCAAATGATTTGAGGTTCGAGGAAGATTATTCTTTAATCCTGATATCTGGTATTGATTCATGAGCAAGATTGAAGGTCCGGTATCTGGTAATTCAAGAAGAATAGAGCTATTTTGGTGTAACGTGTGATCCGGAATCCTTGGGAAAATTTCAGTGATTGGTTTCAAGTTCAAGGAAATTGGGCTGATATATGTGAATCTTTTTATCATCTTGTTTAGGTCTGCATATGGATTTGTGGATGGATTGAGCCAACATGATTGTACATGTTTCATGTTGCTTGTTATGTGGAATTTAGAAGTTGACATGAGAAATGATTTGTTTTGTTAATGCAGATATATAAGATCAATTTGGTTGAGAATTTTGGTAGAGAGTATGAGTGTGGGAAGTCTGTATGAGTGAATGTGCGAAGTTTGGTGAATGTGATTGAAGATTTTGGTGCTCTAGTATATGACAGAGGAGGTAAACAAAGCAGAGACATAAAAGTTGCAGAAGTCAAATTGATCCTAACCGGAACTGCTATTTGGCATTAGTAGATGTTATTATTCAGTTCAGTCATTATTGTAATCATTTGTAGGATAGTGATTTCTCCGGGTTGTAGCCCTATTTTGTATTTGAGCAATGAGCTCTAGGCAGTGAGCCTGAATGCAAGTGCATTCCTCTTTTTGTAATATTACCATACTCCTTATCAAAGTATAATAATATTATGGGTTCAAATCCCACCGTGGTTTTTCCCTTTCTGGGTTTCCACGTAAAAATATTGGTGTTATGGTTTTGTGGTTGATTGGTTTATGTTTCTGCACTTTCCTTTTATTCTTATGCATCTGGTGGTTTAAGAATCAGTTTAATGAGTTTGTAAATTGTAGATTACTGATTCACCCCCACCCCCCCACCCCTCTCTTAGTGTTTATTTATTCCAACCATTGGTATCAAAGCTTACTTCCTTGGAAGGATCCTAATAGTTTGAGGAATATCTAAAAGATTGAATCAATGGACTCTGATTTGTAGAAGCAACTCACTGTGGCACTTGAAGATCTTGATGTAGCTATGAAAGAGAAAAGTAGCCTGAGAAGAAATATAGAAGCAATTGAAAATTTCATTGAATCTCTGAAAGAACAAGTGAACACATCCAGAGAGAAGAGAAAGGAACTAATGGATAAACTCAAGGAGAAAGAAGAACAAAGCATTGACAATCAAGCCCTTTAAGACAAGACAGATGAATGTGAGAAGCTTGCTAGAGAGAATGCAATCCTGAAGAATGAGATGCAATCCATTGTGATGAATTTGACAAAGGAGATTGAAGACAGAAAGAAGAATGAGGAAAATTTGACTCAGTCATTGAAGGATAGATCTGATGAATGTTGCAGATTGAACTATGAGAATGATCAATTGAGACTTGAATTGGAGCAATCCAAGAATGATGGGCAAGAACTTCAAAGGTAGATTATAATCCTGAGAGATGAAATTTCCACTATTAATGAGTACAAAGAAAAATTCAAAGCTAGCTCAACCAGGCTAGATGGGATGCTAGAAAGTCAAAGAAGTGGAAAAGACATGTGAGGAAATGGATATGAGAAAGGAGAATCCTCTAGTTCTGGACAAAGCAATCATTAGAAGAACAAAAGACCTCTGGTAAGACAGCCTAATGCTTATAAATTTAATGGTAAATTTTTTGTTTGCAATAAACTCGGTCATGTGGCAAGTCAATGTAGAAATAGGATGATGAGTAATGGTCCTACCTTTACCGGTCAATGTTTCAAATGCAACAACTTTGGTCCTAAGTCAAACATGTGCAGAGCAGTGATAAATAATTTCCAAAATAAGAGATGTTATGCTTGTGGAATGTTTGGATACATTTCTAACAAATGCAGGATGAGACAAAATTAGATGAACTTCAAACCTACGCAAGGAAATGGTGTTTGCTATGCATGCAACAAATCTGGTCACATTGCAAAATATTGCAAAATCAAGAATGTGAGCAAGAATGCTCTGGTCGACAAGAACAAATCAGATGAAAAGGGAAAAGTGAAGGTTGAAGAAGTCAGAGAGAACCATAAGAAGATGTGGATTCAAAAGGAAGATTCAAATGTTCAGAATGGCTCCACACCTGATTTTGTTGTTGGAACCTCATCCGGTAACTAAGGCATTTGGGCCTTAGGGGGAAGCTTTTCATGAAAATTCTTAAAACCCCCTTTCAAAGATCTATAACCAGTAGAGGAAGGTTGCAGATGATTTAGATTAGTTGTGCAATTGTTATCTGAAAGATTACATGCCTATCTAAGTATCTGGTGATGAATTCTTGAAGAAATAGGGTATCGAGAAAGCCTTTAAGGTTGTGCATTTATTACAACTTAAAGTTAGGTTTTCAGAAGATAAAAAGGTATTATTCTATCCATTCTTCACATTGTGAATGAAGATAAAGAGCAGGAGAGCGAGGCGGATGAGATTAAGCAGCAAAAACAAAGCTTGAAGTAATCTAACAATCATTCATAGCATCTGGTTGAATTTGAAAAGGTATTTATCTGTGTTTGAGCTCTCTATTTATAACCCTATTTTTGAAATAGCATCTGCATCTGGTGTAGCAACTCTATTGGTAGTAGAGATAACTGAAAGGGAAAGGCCAGTGTTTAAGAAGCATCCATTCAAATCAGTCGAAGATGATCTAGAAGGAGCATTTTCCTCTATACCATATGGCATTTTTCATAATGAAGATATTAGGGCACACATTCACTGCAATATCAAAGAGCTTGGGAATGCAGACATGCTATCACTATTCACCAAGCATATGATGGATGGAATGGGGAATCTGAAGCTAGAATTCAAATCATTGCAAGAAAAGGATTTTATCCATTTTTTTCATTTTCTGGTGTTTCATGAACCCGAATGAGTCAAGTATATCTTAAGCTGAATCCATGATGAGTTTATATGGCTGGATAGACCTCACAAGATCACCAAGCAAGCCATTCAAGTGGTAACCTATTTGAATGCAACCAATGAGATCCCCAGTCTGAGAAATGTCAAGAACACAACAATGAACATGGTTACTGAATCCCAGCATGAGAGTTGGTCGATGACAATAAGTGATATCATTGAACATGACATGAGGTTTTCCTCAATGGTAACAGGATATAAGGTGTACCAGTCCAGCTGACAAAATTCAGTATCTGGTCTTGCAATATATGCAGCCTATCAAATGCTCAAGGAGGACAAAAGATATGATCTGTGTGGAGTGCTTCTCAATGAGCTTATGAGCAACCTGAAGAAGATCAAACAAGATAAGAAACATGTTTTCAAGTTTGGTTTTTGATTGTTTGTTTGGCACTTTACTTATTGAATGGAATCCTCAGTATAGAAAAAGTTCAGTGAGCCTATAATAAACCAGTGGCAGTCCAAATTAAGGAAGGTTTGCAAGGATTAGGTGATGTGGTGACACAAAAATCTGCTTTGTGGGGTTACTTCAAATCATTTCAAGCTATGATGCAAAGCAAAGAGAGAATCCCAAAAGACATTGTTGAAAAATATGAGTATACCATGTGCTTTATGGTAGATAAAGATCAATTTCATATGGAGCCAGCAAAACCTACAACTATTTGGATCATGCCCATGGGGTATGAGGTGGATGGAAACACACTTGATGCATATGCTCAACACCTATTGAGTAAACTGGTAGATGAGAAGGAAGAGAGGTTCAGTACTTACAAGGAGAAGGACCTTGACTTACACAAGAAATTCACTGAGCCTACAAGGAAGAGGAAGGTCAGAAAAGAGGTTGAAGAGCTTGCAAAACAAATGGGAATATCAAAATAAGTTGTTCAAAGGGCTAGGGAGAAGAACATATTGAAGGAGGAGGACATGGTGAAGCCTAAAAAGAAAAAACCAGTCTCCACTCCTCCCAAGAAGACCAAGCCAAGGCAAGCCCAGTAAGCACCTACCTCTATTGCCAAGAATCCTATTCCTCCACCCAAGCCACAAGCCAAGTCAACCAGTGGAGCAGAGAAAAGGAAGAAGGAGAAGCCACAAAGAGAATATGTTGTAGCCATTGCTAAGGATGTAGAAATAGAATCTGATGAAGTGGTGAAAGAGGTAAAGAAGACATCTACCTATGCCAAGGTAGTGAGGAAGCCTCAATCTGATGGAGCCCAACCAACCAAGAAGCCAAGAGTAGAAGTTGAGTCATCCGGTAGAGCCAAAGAAAGCAAGAAGAAAAAGTCTAAATTGGATGAAGCTCTAAAGTGCAGCAAAGTTGAAGGTACTTATGATGTTGTGCCTCCAATGACTAAAAGAAATAATTGATAAAGTGCTTAAGGAAGGTAATTTTAAGAACATACATATATATTATGAAAAAATTGATGATAAAGATCAGAGAGCTATAGAGGAAGAAATTGTACAGTATATGAATATTTATAGAAAAGCCTTAATAGAGTTTTTATCTATGATTCTGAAGGAATTGTATGATATTTTGGATGCAAGGAGGCATATAGCCAGCTTAGAGGATGAAAGAATAAAAGAATATGTATTAGTGAATTTATCTTCTATCATTTCTAAAGCTGAAGTCGATAGATTGTTAAAGATAGCAAAGGATAGATTCAGAAGCAAGAAGAGAGTCAATAAAATCATGCTCGGTAAAATAGATGAAGTAACTAAAGAAATTAAAGCAAATTTGAGATAATTTTTGAAAGAGCGCAGGTATGATGTTAATCTGGCACATGATGACACTCAACCATAAGAACAGTCAGAGGATACATCCATTCCATAAGTGCATATAGAGGTTCTTGATGTGCAGAAAGATCAATCAACTGAGAAAGTCATTTCGATATAGAAAACCAATGTACATGTAGCAGATGACGATGTTGATTAGAAGGTTGATAACTCTAGTGAAGCTAAACAAGATCCTCTGGTGATAGAGGTTGATTCAATGAAGGCAGCTGAGGTGATTGGAAAAGGTGATGAAGAAAAGGGAGAGGTTGAAGCAGAAAAGGATGAAGATGCTGAAAAAGATGCAAGTGCAGAGATAATGGCGAAGGAGAAAGGAGAAGACAAGGATGATCAGGCTCTAGTGACAGTGGCAAGAGACACTAACAAGGGTAAACAGGTTGTCACAGAATCTGATGATTTCACTCATGGGCCTATTGACATTAGTTCTCTATCTCCTATTCAATCATTGAAGCTTGCAACTCTTGCACAAGCAAAAGCCAGTGAGGACTTACTCAAGTCCCACGTCGCAGATAAAGAATTAATAATATTGGCGGTAGATGTATTGGAGAAAAATTTTCCACCATTTAGACCAGATATAACAAATACTCCCTATGGTAAGCTTAGAAGTATGCTAGATGCAGTACAATCTCATTCTGTGTCTTTAGAAAAAGTCGTAGATGCAAAAAATTTGACTCAATTTAATGCTATGAGAATGAGGTCAATTTTGAAGATGATTGAGGGTGATAGGGTAAGCTTGAAAACTGCTATGAAGAGCATTCAAGATGCATTAGATGAAGGCAGATAAATATACAAGTCATGTCTAATTTTGCTAAAGTTTACCATTGACATTGACAAGAAAATAAGATAATGTGAAAGCCAGCCTGCTAGCATATCTTAGTCCTATGCACCTCAATCAGTTTCGGCTAGCAATTTTGAAGGTCAATTTATGAGTATATTGAATAAGATTAAGAGTTTAAATCAGGAGAAGGACAAAATTTTGGGCAAAGTAGGAGAAGTAAAAATTCTTATCACTCCCCGGATAGACTCATTGATGAGCAATATGCAAGATGCAAAGGGTGCTCTGAACAAGAGTGTCCTAGCGGATAGAAGAGAAGCAGACATGCATGCATATCTTTTCAGTGGTATGATCAATATTTTGAAGAGTTTGAAGAAGGGTTGGGATAACCACTTGCTAATCCTAAAGACAATTTTTGCAAATATCTTCAAGTTTCTGTAAGTAACTATATATATCCCTGTATATAAATTTTGGTGGATTCCAATCTTTGGCATTGTTGTCAAAGGGGGAGAGAGCGAAGTGAAAAATGGTGCAAATCCTCGGGGGGAGCTTGCTAAGTCTTGTTGAGTTTTGGATATTTTTGAAGTTTTGAAGTTTTGCAGTCTTGAGTGTACAGTTCATTTTTCACAGTCTTGCCATCAATGTCAAAGGGGGAGATTGTTGGAAAGAGACACTATTCCAGTGAAAGTTGATGCATGAGAAATTCTTAGGAGTTGTCATTGACGGCAACTCAGTTCAGATATCATATCTGGTGTACATAGATTTGATTTACCAAAAGTTGCATTGTTCATAGGGCATAAGTCTAGAAGGTGGAATACAGTAACCGACAGAGTATGAGTTCAATGTGGAGATCTTGATTTTGGTTGGATAATTTTGGTTGCAGTAGTAGAGGTAGATGATCTAAGGTTCAAGGCAGATTATTCCTTAATCTTGATATCTGGTGTTGATTTGTGAGCAAGATTGAAGGTCCAGTATCTGGTAATTCAGGAACAATGGAGCTATTTTGGTGTAGAGTGTGATCCAGAATCCTTGGGATAATTTTGGTGATTGGTCTCAAGTTCAAGGAGGGGCCGACATATGTGAAGATTTTTATTATCTTGTTTAGGTCTGCATATGGATTTGTGGACAGAGTGAGCCTATATGATTGTACACGTTTCATGTTGTGTATTATGCATAATTTGGAAGCTGACATGATTGTACATGTTTCATGTTGCGTGTTATGCGGAATTTGGAAGTCGACATGAGAAATTATTTGTTTTGTTAATGAAGATATATAAGATCGATTTGGTTGAGAATTTTGGTAGAGAGTATCAGTGTGGGAATTATGTATAAGCGAATGTGCGAAGTTTGGTGAATGTGATTGAAGATTTTGGTGCTCCGGTATATGACAGAGCAGGTAAACATAGTAGAGAGACAAAATAGTTGCAGAAGGCAAGTTGAGTCTAACTAGAACTATTGTTTGGAATTAGTAAATATTATTATTTAGGTCAAGCATTATTGTAATCATTTGTAATCATTTGTAGGATAGTGAGTCCTCCGGGTTGTAGCCCTGGTGAGCTCTAGGCAGTGAGCCTGAATGCAAGTGGATTTTTCTTTTTGTAATATTATCATACTCCTGATCAAAGTATAATAATATTGTGGGTTCAAATCCCATCATGGTTTTTCCCTTTCCGGGTTTCCAAGTAAAAATATTGGTGTTATGGTTTTGTGGTTGATTGGTTTATGTTTCTGCTCTTTACTTTCATTCTTATGCATCTAGTGGTTTAAGAATCAGTTTAATGAGTTTGTAAATTGCAAAACACAAATTTACCCCCCCCCCACTCTCAGTGTTCATTGATTCCAACATTATAGTCATCAAAATATAAATTTGTGTCTCACTAGCTCATTTAGCATGCAATTTGCTTACTTTACTCCACCCAGTGGGACCCAAGACACATAAGGGTACAATTTTTCAATATTCCAACAACCACCAGTAAACACTAGCACTAATCCATTTGTTGGCAATACATACACGCAGAATGTACCTTTAACTCAAATAGATATCCTCACTCAACAAATGAAAACTCTTCAATAACAAATGATAAGCATACAATCGAGAAATAAAAAGAAAAACTATACAATGCAAGATTTGCATCCGTACCCTTTTGATCACACACTATACATGTTGGCATTCCCTCCTCATTTTGAAACACCCAAGTTTGACAAATATAGAGGAAAAGGTGATCCCACGGATCATATGAGAAATTCTTCAAAGCTTGCATTAAGGTTGCTTATGAAGATACATACTTGATGAGGTTATTTCCCAAAAGTCTTTGAGGATTTTCTTTGGAATGGTTCTCACATCTTCCACCAAAGATTGCATCATGGGGTGAGTTAGTTGAACAGTTTATAGCAAATTTCTCACACAACACTAACACACTAGTAACATTAATAGATCTATGTGTTGAAAGCAAAAATAAAATAAAACTTTTACGTCATTTCTACAACAGTGGAGATCTTTGTACCACAGATGCCCAAGTCAAGTCCCATAAATTGAGCAAGTTGATATTTTTATAGAAAACCTAATTCCTCAGATCAAGTATCTGATACAAATGCAGTGTATTTCCTCATTCAAGCAAATTAATGAAAAGGGCCTTAAAATGTGAGAAGGGGCTTATAGAGAAAGGCATTTAGAAATATGGTGGTTCAACTAACAACACAAATAATGAAAGGCCAATTTTTTTGTTAAAGAACAAAAATGTGACCAATGATGGGGTTGTGAATGCTCGGGTCATGAATAGAGTTCAACTAGTGATGTCATTACACGGACTAGTCCAATCATCAAATAGAAATTAGTTTCAAGAAAATAATGCAGCTTCAATGAACGCAAATGCCTTACAATCAACTAATGCAAGACCTCCAAGGGTTAACACTCCAAGAAGAAATTACACACCACTTGGAGAACCTATTGAATCGGCACTTAAGAAGTTGATACGGACTAATGTAATCACTTTTCCAGAAATCAGAGTATACGAACCAGGTCCTTTCAAACCAACCTAGTGGAACGATAATGACTTATGTGATTACTATCACACAAAGGGCCAAAAGACATCAAGTTGTTACAAATTGAAAAAACTTGATTTAGGATCTTATAGACCAAGGTGACATAACTGTAGACACCAATAAGGGATCAACTAATACAAATCATACTATCTTTAAAGATCCCTTTATCAAACATGATAAGGGAAAGGCTTTGACCTTAGGGATGCAAGATAATACTAAAAATTATACTAAGGTTTCATATGACTACACAATAAACACCCTCAATGCAAGAGACACAATAGTTGCTACGATCACTGTTAACCCAGGCAATAGAGATGATGGTATCACTTATGGAGATAAGAAAATAGATCCAAATTCATGGAAAGAAAACTATGATAACTAGGTATGTGTGATATCAATGACACCTCTTTATGATGAGGATAAAGACCTATGTCTTATACATCCACACTTGATTGACTGGGGGTAAGAAGAGCCATCGCATCTAGATTGGTTTAAAAATGATGAAGCTGTAGTAGAATTCCTGGGTGTCAGAGATGGATTCCCATATGATGATTATAAAGTTGGATTTGCAATAGACCTTGATAGGACAACATACCTTGTAGAAGCAAGATACTCTACTTAACAAGATCATGATGAGATAAAAATATTGGTAAAGGTAAACTAGATGATCTTCCTATTGACTGAGAAAGTTTTGCATTGCTTGTGGAAAAAACATAAGAAGTTAACATATAAAAGAAGTTGAAGTTGTACATAACCTACACTTGGTGGGATCATTGAATCTTGAAGAGATGGACAACTTCATCCAGTTCTTCAAACAATGGCCATATGCTGACATGCCAAGGCTGGATCCAGAATTAGTGCTACATCATCTACCATTGTTACCAAGAATCAAGCCATACAAGATTTTTTTTTGTAAGATGTATCCACATATCGCTTTAGAAGTGGAGTTACAGAAGTTGTGGGACGTGGGATTCATAAGACCCATTGTTTATGGTTAGATTAGGTTTCATTAATTTTACCACATTTGCATTTCATTCCCTTTGTACTGCATTGCATATTTCCCTTCCAAGTTGCATCATAGTCGCATTTAAATTTGGGTCTATGTTCAATTTGGAGCAAAAATTGTCAAAGTTGCATTATTGCACAATTGAAAAAGTTGTCAAAGTGGGTTTTGGTTTTGGGGGTAGTTTGTATCGGTTGTAACTGATACATCACGTGTATGAGGCTATATAAATCATGTATCCATTTTTGGAAGAGAGTGATGCTATGTATTGAGAAGAATGTCAAAAAAATTTGTAAGTTCCCTGCATTTCATGAATAATTCCAACGTAGCAGTCTGCTATAATTTAATTTTCTTTGTTGAAACTTATTCAATCTCTCCTGAAGTTCATTGGTTATTGTTGAGGGATAAATAAGGTTTAATCTGGTCTTTGATTCATTTATTTTCATTTGATTTTGAGGGAGATCCATCAAATTTTGTGTAAATTGATGAAACCCTACTAGGATAAACAATGAGGTTGTAAAATGTATTACACCTCCATTCCACATTGATCAAAGGACAAATCTTGGTGGAATGGAGGGTACATGTATATATTTTGGTTTTACTTTCCTTGCAGGGATCCATGAATGGTTGGCACGTACAAACAAGTTGTAGAGTGACTGAAATTGTGTCTCAGTCAGAGTATAACAGAAAGAGAAGGGTGTAGATGATGAACTACATGCAAAGGGGTCATTGGGTTAGTGAGGGAAGGAAGCAAGGAGTGTGCGAAGAGGTTATTGAAGTGTTTCAAGTGGTTGAAAGCCAAGGAAACAACCCAAAAGTAAAAACACATTGATTGTTCTAGAATAACAGTGAGTACATTTGTTTGTCAATACAACAAGAATTCAAGTGTTTTCATGAATGAATGTTGTTTGGGTTTGTGCTCATGGTTTGGAGGAGTGTAGGAAGGCCCTATTGAGTATCTAAGAAACTTTTAAGGCATTAAAAAGTGAGATGGAAGACAAAGTCTATGAGTGTCCCTGCACTTAGTTGATTGTCCTAATTTGATAGTGATAAAACATCTCCATTTTGTGTAAGATTGAGTGAGTGTTGATGAGAGTTAGAGTGGGGAGTACTGAGGAAGGTCTAGGAGGCTCTTTTAATCCCTATGTAGTGTTTGGAATCCCTTGAGTGAGGAATGATTTATGTCAACGTGATTGTCCTAAATGAGCGTTGTGGTTGTCTAGACCAATATTGTTGCAGTACTATTCATTGTGAGTTCTTGGGAGGTTGGATGGGTAGAAAGAGTCAATTTTTAATATGTTGAGAAGCCTTTTGATGATGACAAGAGAGTATGTGTGTTCTAAGAAACCATTGCATATTGTGTGTTAACATTGGTGGAAGAGTGGAGGTCCTAATTGGAGGTAGTCTAGGTTGAACGATCATAAAAGGATTTGAAGGTATTTGAATGCTTTAGAGCATGGATGTGGGTTCAATATGGTTGAATGTGTATGGAGGAATGTGTGTGAGTGATTGGATAAGGGATTGAGGGTATTAGATGTGTTTGGGCTATTGTGGCCTTGTGAGTGGATTAAGAGCCTAGTGAGGGATTTGTGAAGTTATGGAAGGATGAGACCTTTTGAATAGGTAAGTTGGGAGAAAGAAATCTCCCTAATGTGGTTTTGGTGTGGATGCTCTACATCACATTCCTAATAATTGAGGTTCTTTTGTAGCATCATAGCAGTCTTTCCACGATAGAGTTTGTAGCTTCTTCATGCTTCAATTTTTATTCATGCATTTCTTTGGTTTCTCTTTTGGAGAGGAGTTTTGTTCCCATTGGGTTTTCTCCTTTGCTCCATTTCTAAGAAACTTGCATATTTGTTCATGGGTACTTCATTAGGCTTTATCCCAGGACCCATCTTGCATTCATCTTTGCATGTTTTTTTCCTACATCTTTTTTGCCTCTCTCCCCAATTGTGCATTCAAGGGGGTGTTGGAGTAAATAATTGATACATTAACTATTCACTTAATTGAATTAATTCACTAAATAATCAATGCCTTAATTAGTAATTAATTATTGGAATTTATTATTTAATTAATTAATTAATTAGGAATAATTAATTAATTAGGAATAATTAATTAATATTTAACTCGATGCATAATGCAAACTAGGAAAAGCAAACTATGTTTAGATTTTGAAAGTTTCATGCATTTAATTAGTTTGTTATTCTATTTGTGCATACATTACTAATTCATGCATTCTATTTTAACTCTCAATCTATCTTTTAAACTCTACCATTTAGGGTTTCTATCTTTAGAGTTAGATTTCTTTATAAGGATGTCATATCCTTCATTGTAACTAAATAAATTTCAAAGCAATTCAATCAATTTCATTGTTATCATCTTCAATTATTTTTTTGTTCAATTCTATCTTTATGTGTGACAGGTATTCTTGTAGAAGATAACTGGGCTTGTGGGATTTGCATTTCACAAATTCTAACACTGACTAACACTTAATAGACTTTGTCTTAATCCTTTAATATAATAAACATCATTAGTTTTATGCTTATCATCAATAGAAACACTTCCAATACCTCGAATGCCTACACCATCTACTTCAAAAAAATTCACTAATCCACCATCATATCTCTTGAGATTAATAAACCCGTCTTTGTCACCGGTCATATGATTTGAACATCCATAGTCAATGATTTGTGTATTTGGTTCTATTTTTGCATGTAATGCAGTCTTGATTGTTTTATCTTCTTCCAGTTTCTTTGATACATTCTTCTTTTCTTCAATTGCTAAAAACAAGGATTCTTCATTTGAGTCATCATCAATTTCATCTTCAGATGAGTGTTACATAAACCCGTTTTATCTTTTTTATTAAATTTATGTCTTCTAGTTTTATTTGTCTTCTCGTCATCATCTAATCTCTTATAGTCTTCCTTGTAAGTGCAGTGGGAAGCATAATGCCCAATTCTACCACAAGAAAAATATTTAAGAGGTAACTTACCTTTGTATTTTCTAGTGCCTCACTGCGATCTTCTCAAAAAGTTTGCATCAACTTCACCATGTCTCTATTGCATTCTGGATTATCATGTCTTGAAACAGTAAAGCATGCCTCTTTCTTTTCTCTTTTCTCTTTTCTCTTTTCTCTTCCTCCATTTCTGAAATTTAAAAGGTTGCTAAGGTACCGGTAAGCTAATCAATAGTATACTTTCTTAAATCATCACTTTTTTGTTTGTTACACCTTGTTGCTTTGTAGGATTTTGGCAGGGTTAGCAAGATCTTTTGAATAACATCACCTTCATCCAAATGTCCACCAACATCTCTGATACCATCAACAAGTTCAGTCACTCTATGTATATAGTTCTCAACACCTTCATCTTCAAACATTCTCAGATATTCATACTTATGTTTTAGATTCATCAGCCCAACCTATTTTATCTTTAGTTCTCCTTCAAATTCCAAACATGACTTGTTCCATACAACTTTGGCTTCTTTTAATCCTCTTACTCTTCCAAACACTGGATCACTTAAGCAACTGAGAATTATAGCTCTAGCTTTTACATTAGTCTCTTGTAGCTTTAACTCATCTATAGTTTGAGGACCACCTTGCAAGGGTGTATAACCATTTTGGATGATGTCCCAAATTCCATGTTTTAATGTTTCCAATGTGCTTCCATTATCTCCTTATAGTATGAAAAATTTGAACCATCAAATATCAAAACTTTGTAATGCACATTTTGCACCATACTGGATCTACCTCATGCGGTTAAGCTTACTCGGGACGAACCTTGCTCTGATACCAATTGTTGAACCCAAGGCAGGACTAAGAGGAGGGGTGAATTAGTTTAAACCAATGTAGTAAATAAATAATTAATCAGCAACACATAACCAACACATCTACACCAAGATTTTCTACATGGAAAATCGAAATAGGGAAAAAAAAAACCACAATGAGCACCTACCCACAAAATATATCTACTATGTATATCAAATTACAGAGAAAGAGCTCACTGCTCTAGACTTGCAGACCAAGGCTAACTTCTCTTGGGGCAAGATACAAAAATGACATGCAAACCTAATGCTAACTACAACAAGGAAAGATACAACAAATTGATTAGAAAAGAAGGATCTCCTGATCATGAAGTTGTCTTTGAACTCTGTAGCAAGCGACCAACATTAACACACATAGCTTAGACCTCATCTATCAACACACTGACTCATATCTCTATCACAATCTCAAACAACTTGCATATCATTCAGACACAGCTCTTCTTCTCTGCTCTTCATTGAATTTTGTTGATTATCTTCACATCACACTCTCTCACTCATGCTTGCACACAACTCAATCACATACATTCTTTATATACAAGATAGATTAGCAAAGCTTGAACCAAGTCTTCCTAAAACAAAAAAATACACCTTCTAGACCAAAAACACACATGTTGATCCACTCCAGGAGAAAGAGGGGACCAGAACACATCTTCTTAGGTCCAATCCACTGATCCACAAACATTAGAACAAAACCCACAAAATTCCAACACTTAACGTGTCCATATAGACATTTAACGGGCCAAAACATATTCTCCAATGCAAATTACTCTTATCTAGATCTCCACACACTATGATGAGACCCATGACACATCAAATTAGCTTCCATAAATCATATTCGGACCAAAAAGTATGATTAACACAGGATATCACAACTAGCTATGAAATATACCATAACATTCGAAGAACACAAAGATATTTTCGAACCATAGAATTAACATATCCACAATGCCAAAAACATAACAAAAGAAGATAACAACACCAAGCAACATTAGTAATACTTCCCAGACCCAAACACTTTTGGAACAACCAATAGAATAACTACAACATCAATACAGCTAGATATCTCTACACCACGGACTTTTTGGACCAACAACTATCTGAAACAAGTTTGACATCAATGACAACCACAACACATACTTCCAACAGTTTGATGGTTCTTCATTGATGTGTTGTTGAATTTAAATTGTGGATCTAAGGTTTTGTGGTTGGAACTAGGGTTTGCAATATTGAGGGTTCAAATTTGATATATTCAGTGACTAACACTTCTCATGCATAACAACTCATTAGACAAATCAGAAACCACAATGTCCATATGCTCCTAAAATATATCTTCTATCTCTTCAAGTAAATCATCCAACTTTGTATTGGTAAGGACAATTTTAGGCTTGAGGACCAAAGCATATCTTACTTCATCTTTCATATCATGTAAAAACTCTTTTCTACTTACCATCACTACCTTGTTGTTGTTTGCTACTACTATTGTTGTCCCCTTCTTGTTCTTGAATAGGTAGTAAAGTATGCTTGATACCATCTTTCATAAAAATGTAGGTATTATCCCTTTCATTATGTACAACTTTCTTGTCAAACTACCAAGTTTTACCAAGCAACACATTACATATATCCATGGGCATGATGTCTCACATGTAGCCTAATAACTACCAATTTGAAATTCAACTAAGGCTCATTTATCTATGAACAACTCATGACCTTTTTGTAGCCAATAAACTTTATAATGAGTAGGATGTTTAGTTCTCTTTAGGCCTAGTTTATCCACCATGTCAATGGCCACTATCAACAATTAATTTATAACACTTCCACTTGTTCTTGCACTTTGTCTTGAATAGTGTTCTTCTTTGTACTAGTTCTTGATTCTCCTTTGGTGGCTTCAACAACACTCTCTTGAACAACAAGGACTCTCCAATCTTGGGTTATTTGTTTTGATGAGTAGGTGATCCCACACTTTCTTGGATTGCTTGCACAATCTAATTACTTCTTACAGGTGTGACCTCCTTACAAAAACTTGGGACACTCCCAACTCTTATGACCATCATACTAGTTACATTTGAAACACTTTCTAGAAAAGCCTCTTCGCCTTCCTTGGAAACCACCTCTTCCATATGATCCACCTCCTTTGTTTTGATATCCTCCACTTTATTGTGTTGATGGTGTTGTTGTCTATTTCCAACTTGTTTCCCTCTTCCTCAATTTCTTCCTTGCCAATTTTGTTTCCTTACTAGCTTCTCGTCTGCCTTAATGGAAAACTGATAGACTTCTTCAAGAGTTCTAGGGGACACAAGAATCAATTCATCCTGCAAACTATATTTCAAACCATTGAGGTATCTTGCTACCTTCTCCAAATCTTCTTCACTATGTCTCGATCTAATCTCCAATGTGTAAAGCTCTTCAGTATATTCTCTTACTCACATATCTTTCTACTTAAGATTTTGCAATCTTTCGAATAAATTAGTTTGGTAATTGGATGGAAGAAACTTAACCTTCAAGTTGGCAACTGTTTTGTTCCAAGAAGTTATCTTCTCATTGTTCTTCTTCCATCTTTCAGTCTAAACATAATTCCACCACATAGCAGTGTGGCCTTTTAGCCTTATATAATAAAACTTTACTCTTTTCTCCTCAGACACTCCTTCATACTCAAAATACTTATCAAGATTGTCGATTCAATCAATAAGTTCTTCCTCATTAATACTTCCAAAATCAGTAGGAAACTCTATTTTTGGTTTGGCTCCAACACCCACAAGTATTTTTAACAATATTTCTTCAATACTTTCTGGTTCTGCCCAAACATCATCAATAGCCTAGGGTACTTCTTCAACTTCACTAACATCATCTACTACTATTCCTCTTCATTGTGCCCACTCCATGGCATCCATCCTCGCTACCAAGTTTTGTATTGTCTTAAAAAACCCTTCTTCATGACATCTTCAACCTCCTCCTCTAATACCTTCTCTTCTCATTCTTCTTAGTGGCATTCTCCCACACCATAGTCTCCCAATTACTTGCTACTTTGGCACCAAGATAATGGAAATGTTTTCCCAAACAACAACAAATTCAGCTATTCTTGGCTATAGGACAACAAGAGTTCCAGGGTCAAAGATAGAAGACTATATTACAAGAAGAAAGGCAAATATTGTATCGCACTAGGAAATTCAAGATAGTGCATCAAACATGACATAGTCTGGGTAGAAAATCATTCACCAAAACCTGAGAATGGTCTCTAAATTGTTTGTTTATTCTACAAAAAGAAGGATTACAAAATATAAAGTATGTGACTACTCTATTCTCATGGTCCCATCATTGACCTCATTTTATGTTTCAAACTAGTCCTAGACTTCCATGAGCATTGTCCCATTCCCCTTGTAACTTTTCTACTTTGTTGCTTTTAATTTGCAACCTACACTTTGTTCTCTTCGGGCCCAATCCTCATTCAATCCATTTCAAAATAAGATTGTTACTCTGTGTAATGAACACTCTTGCTTATACCAATTTTTTTACTCTTTCCCTTTGGTTGTATTGCTTAGGAATTATGGCAAACAGTTGGCATGCATTCTAAGTATTGGCTATAATAGACGTTAGGAATTATGACAAATAGTTTGCAAACATGCACTAATACCACTATAGAAGCTTCCCTTGTTTTAGCCTAAAATTGTGCCCTCCCACTCAATGGAATTTTGTCAAACAGTATGTTGGCCCGTTGTCTACTAAATTTTATAAATTGTTTGTTTTGAGTTTAATGAAGATATGAAAATGATAATATAATGCAACTTGCAGCAACAATAATATAGATAAACACAAATATATATCACATTAAGAATCAATCAATGGTTCTGAAAAAACAATAACAATAGATCACTTTTAGACTTTATTGATTTTCTTAAGTTTCTAAAAATGGATATAAACATTGCAAACCTGATATGCTTTCCAAAATTGTGTACAATGATATGCATGCCTTCAATCATGACCAAGTCATGAGCTTCGGGCTTCATACATGTCTGAATTTTTTAACTCGAATCAAACTAGGAATGGTGCAACCAGTCAGGGCATAATGTTTGCAGACAATATCATGACCAACAAGATTGAAGTGTTCGTACTAAACCCAATGCAACTGTAGATGAACCGATACTGAATAGTCATCCCCGTGTCTCTATCTCATGCTTGAAAACCTCAAATCTGATATGCAAATCAAACTCCAACCAATAAAATATGAACTATGTAGATATAGAATCACCTGAATGCGAACACAACTTCTGATTTTAAATCTCAATCAATATCCTCCTAACTATGTCTTTCAACAGCGAGAAGAATGACAAGGAAGAGGGTTTTCATCCTCCAAGCCCTTGAGAGAAACTCTCCAAATTATTGCATCAAATATCCAATCAACCAAGCATGTTGAAAGTGAGCTCTTCAATCCAATTTATAACTTCTTTCTAAGAGTTCATTCACTCCTCTTGTCAATGTCGGATCAACAAAATCACCCTTTTTGCCCTTTCCTATAATTTCGAGATTTTTGCTTTTTGGCCCCTATTTTCTCGCGATTGCTTTTTTGGCCCCTATTTTATCATGATTGATTTTTCTTTAATATTTCCCATGACATGTAACATGTTTTTCCTTCAACATAAGTCTCCAAACACTTTTTTATGTCTCCAAGGTATTATAGAATAAAGAGGAACTCTTTTATTTAAATATTTCCCACAACTATAGTTTATGCATTGATAAAGTTAAATAATAAAATTTAAATTTATAAAATAACTTTATTAACGCACAATAAATCATATCAATGATAAATAAATCTTCTTGTCGATTTTAAAAAATTGCCATAGACATGTCACTACCACTGGATGTCTATCCATGTCTAGATTGACTTACTATAAATAGTAAGTGTGCCCAAAACTGCCTCAAAACCCCTCAGATTGGCCTGCAACTAAAACTGTCTAGGCTAAATGGCTTCTAAGTCCCTTTAATGTCCTGGTTAGCCTACGAGACCATGGAGAAATAGGGTAACAACAACATCATTCTATGAATGTTAGAAAGGGTGTTGGTCCAAAATAATAAGTGTTAAACATAACATTATACTCAAGCTTAGAGACACAAGTTCCTAATTGAGAAGATATCCAAAACTCCACTATCTTGGCTCGTTTATCTTATCAATCCAAGGACGTATAGCTTGAAAAGGGACAAAAAATAATATGCACCAAGAATTTTAAGGAAGATGTTTATCATATTCTAAACAAATGGAAATGTTGAATAAATCTTCATAAGGAAATAACTTGCTTCAAGATCATGACTCGAGAAAACTATATCAACTTTTATCAACAAAATATAAGCTCTTCTAACCTATGTAAAAATAACTATTATGTTCTATCGTGGCTGCAGGAACATACACAAATTATCAGTCTAGTGGTTGTAGGAGCAGATAACGAACAACTTACCAGAACAAAATTAAATTACTTCAGAAAATAAAGTGCATAAACACAAATGTACAAAATCCTCACCAAGTGGGTCCCCTTGAGTGATTCTCCTAAATTAGAAGTGACAACATAAGTTAACTATGAAGCTCGCATAACCATATCAAAACACCATAAACTTATTCAAGATAGTAAATCTGCTTCTTATTTAGAATCAACTCGATAGCATAACATAGTCTGATATCAAAATAGAAACTAACTAAACTAGGAAACTTAGAAGGATTTATATAGCATTCATCCTTACAATAGTTTTCCGCAATAGTTGTTCCACTCCAAATATCTAGGTGGGGGCTTTTATTAAGAATATAAAGTCTAAGAGAACTAAGAAAAATTGGACTTTGTTCCGTCCTTGAACATTTGTAAATCTTCCCTAGATTTTCTCTAACATATAACATGGTTATTAAACAAGATCATTAATAGAACATGATTGTTCTTGAAGGCTCTTTAATAACTTCAAACATCTAGTGCCCAATTTGCAACAACCTTTGACCCTTTCATGCCTTGATGTCCAGTCCTATCCATGTTGCCATGTTGCTGATAATAAAACCCTATTTCATCACAAAAAGTCTTCCATGCGGCTGCAGCACCAAGGTTAGCACCAGTACTTCCATTCACATTTCATGACCATTCATTGCAACACATTTATCATAACACAAAGATAAAGTAAATACTTATATTTGCATTCATAAGGTTCACTATTTTGTCATAATGGAGGTTTTAAACTATAGACAACATGACCATCATATAGGCTTTAAAAATCAGTCAAAACATAATATAAAATCCTAATAGTAGGTATATAAGAGTCTTCGGTATCATAAAACTACTATAAATAAGAACAAAAACTAGGGCTCATCAAAGGGGACACTACACTCCGCCCCCCTTGCACATAAGCCACCATTCTCTCTTTTCAAAGAATTCTTCCCAAAATAGTCTTTTCATATTTGTACCTATCAACTTCCAAAAATCCTCTCCATAAATTCATCGAGGGTCCTTTGCTACTGCACCCACCATTTTTCCTTGGCCTATCCATGTGGTAACAAGGGACGTGTCTCGTGCCTTAACTCCAAGGGTGTTGTTAGAAATAAGAGAACAAACACAAACTAAAGAAAAACAAAAAAACTTGCTTAACAAAACAAATTAGAGAGAAAGATAAGTAAAATCAGAATTGATGGGGAAGGATGCCCCTACATCATAAACTTGAACCTCAAATTTGAGTATCATAAGATCTCACAAAGGACGATGAAGGAAATTTTTCTTTCAAAATATAGCAATGCATTTATGAATTATTAGTTTTTTTCTTCATTTGTTTTACATATGCTTCAACTATTTTTATGAGATTGATGAATGATATATTAAGATATTTCATTGATAAATACAAGATAATGTATCTATAAAGGGGAAATTTTGATTTTGCAATTTGCAACATAGAAGGAGAAATCACCAAATCAATTTTTGCTTTGATGGGGAGATGGCCTTTACATTCAAAAGAGGGGAAGAATCCACTAGATTCCATCACAAATCGGATAAGGACTGAACACTAAGTGGATTGATTGATTATAATGTGTTTTTTCCCTTTTTTGTAAATTGAAATGTTGTTTTAGGCTAAAGTGCTGAAATTGAAGACAAAATTAAGAAAATACTAAGCTACAAATATGGGATTTACTCGTGCACCTGTATCTGAGAAATATGAGCTGATTCGGATTTGCCCTCTGAAAATGCCCTGAAAAAGCAGGGACTATGGTGCTTCTCTTGGTCCTCCAAATTTTTCGCGCGTCGAAAAGGGTTGTTCTATCTCTGTGCCTGAAGCTTATTTCCAAAAGTACAACTACGCACCTGTTTCCTACACCTAGAAAGAAAGGGAAACGAGTTGTGAATAGGGGCTTGCCTTTGGTCAAACCTTGGTTTTGGAATTAACCATGAAATTGAGATAAATGTAATTGAAATGACTAAATGGAAATGTTCTCCTTTTGAGGGAGATGTTGAATTATGTCTGAAAAATGAAAGGATTATACATCCTTGTGAAATTTTTCTTTCCTCCACATGGAATTAGGGTTTCATGAAATAGGATGTAGATCTTGACTTCAATGCTTGATCCTTGACTTTATTGTTGCTCCAAGGCTTGAAGGAAGACTAAAAATGCTCAATTTCTCTTGAATGCTTGATTGCTTGATAACTTGTGTGCTTGAATGCTTCTTGATTTTTCATGATCATCAAATGAGAGGAGAAAACCTCTTTATATACTTGCTTGTTCGGTTAATGTACTAATTTTCTGACATAGGCCAACACGGAGAGAGAAATCTCGCTCAAATTTGAGATGGGAAAAAGGGTTCAATTTGGGCCCAAAATGAGGGGAACAAGGGTGCTACGCCCTGGTCCTACCCTATTTTAGGGCTAGGATCAAGTACAAAACAAGTGTAAGGTTGAAAATTTTGGCATTTGTGATGTGCAAGATCATAATCAGGTCTTCAATCAGGCCGAGGGGCACAAACACTAAGGTGAAGACCCCAATGCAGTCAAAAATTGCAAGGGGTCCAATTTTAGGATGCTATAGTATCCAAGTATATCAAATAAATATGTCAAAAATACATTATTAGATTCCCCCGTGGTATTTGACACTACAAAATGCCATCTTTTATTAGGATTAAGGTGCCACTTACCTTCCAATCATATGTATAATTATGCATTTTCAACATTCTTGGAAGGTCTACTTGGATGTGTAGGGTGTAATTTGGAGAAACTATTTGTTGCATTTGTTACCCTAGATTCTTCCCATTTATTGTTATACATTTTAATGAAGTAGGTCAAGCAAAAAAGTAGTGGTGACAATTGACTTATGGGTCATTTAATACTCTTTCCATTCCTAGGAACTAGAGTTAGAAGTGAAAAATCTTGTTATGATGGATTGGGTCCACATTGAGTTAGTCGCTTTGGAATGGAGTGCTAGACTTAAGGATGTGAACCATTGAGGAGTTATTGGTTCAATATACCTTTTTTATTATGTTTTCTACTTGGGGGCTCATTAATTAAGCCCATGTTTCACCTATATGAGGTCATTTATGTATTTACTATTACCAAATTTTGCTACACCAGAATTTGGTGACCTATTACAGGCCTTTTACATTTCATTTTGAAGAAAGGTACACAATTTTTTTTTCAAAGTTTGTTATATTTATAAATAAACATGTATGCCACACAAGTATCTTATTTCGAATGTGTAATTGTTTGAATCAAAAGAGATATACATGAATAAAACATTTGCACATAACACATTTTTATTTATAAAGATCAAACTATTCATGAAATCCCACACAAGTTGTGGGAATAGCCAAGAGATATCTTTTTTATCATAGTACAATAAACACTTAAGAAATAAGAATAATATATGAAAGTGAGAGATAGGGAACCCATCATTGCTTGGATAGGTTGATGAGTTCTCTTTGGAGTCTTCTGAACAATCTGGTTGGTCCAAGTGCTCTGTTGTCCACTCCAAGAGAGGACCTGAAAAGAGAAAGAGAAATGATTTTGTTAGAGCTCTGGGTTACTTATCTCACTCCTACATACATAATGTTATTCCCAATGTGCTTATAGAGTGTAGCGTCATAAAAATGCGACCCTTGCAATTTTCGACCGCATTTGGGTCTTTGCATTAGCGAACAAATTTATAATCCTGATCGGAGACCCGAAACATGCTCATGCCATCAATAACTTGCATTTTCCATCATTTTGCACTCCTTTTATTGTTGCATCTCCTAAATCAGGGCAAGACAGGGGTGTGGTACCCTTGTCCTAGCCCTATTTTGAGCTCCCTTTGGTCTACCCTTACATTGGGCTTGTCAATTGTTGAGCGGGAAAAGTCTTTCTATGTCGGCCTAAGATGGGAAATTACCTAAACACCCTTAATTGGAAAGTATATAAGGAGCACTTCCCCTCCTATTTGCACAGGTGGATGATAAGTGAAGTTGATCATAAGCGAAAATAAGCATTCAAACATTCAAGCATTCATTCAAGCATTGAGCATTACAAGTCTCCTTTCAAGGGTAGGTGTTGCATTCAAGACAAGGATTCAACCATTGAAGAGGATATTTCTATCAGTATTCAAGACATCATATTTCACATATCCATTCAAGAACATTCATCTACAAAGGTATCAACATTTCAATTACATCCCCTCCTTCAGGTGGATTTACTTCAGACATTTCCTTTCATTTACTTGTAGCATGTTTCAACCACTTGGTTAATTCCAAAATGGAGTTTGACATGAAGGCAAACCCCCAATCCCAACAACATCTCCCTCTCTTTTATGTGTGCACGTTGCAGGTGCACGGTTGTAATTGCAAGTTCAGGCTTCATTTTTATAGACGAAAAAACTCTTTTCGACACACAGATTTTTCGGAGGACCATGTGCAACTTACACACGGTCCCTGCAAATTTTCCTCAAATTTGCAAGGAAGCTTTGTCTCGACATTCTACTGCAAATTCCAAGTGCACAACTTCATCTTGCATCTCTATCTCAAGATATAAGTGTTTCTTTGTCATTTATGCACTTAGTCTCAATTTGCTTAATTCAACTAATCTATTACAAAAGAGGGTTAATTTACTTTCCTAATAATTTCCAAATTTACTGCAATTCACTTAGTATTCAATCTCTTACCATTGGGGATTGGATCTAGTGAATTCAACTCCTCTTTTGATGTAATCATTCATGAGGTGACACTAATCATCTTGTTAAACAAAGAACACAACAGTATCTAGAATCCCATGTATTAACACACAATGATGGTATAAGTTGTCATTCAATGACAACACATACAATAGTGAATAAAACTCTATTCCATGGTCAACAGATGACTAGAGCCATCACATGAGTGAGTATGGAAGTTAGAATGATCAAACTTGGGAAAATATAACAGACAAATAGTGAGTACTCACAGAGATACATAAAAGTGCTCACTGCTAATTCACATTTCAGATGTATAAAACAACATTGATAGCCACAACAACGTCAGGAAAGATAGATATCTACAACCATTCACAGTGTTTTCACCCATGACAATCATGAACTATCCTCATATAGTACCAAAATACCCTTCAAGAACTGTGAATTTGCAATATCAAAGGCAGTAAAGTTGAACAAAAATGCAATCATGACAGTGGTCATATTTCATGTGACGGTATATAAAGTATAGTTCATACAATGATTGACAATGCTAAGATATGACAGTTATCTCATTAATCTTCAAGTCTTTTAGCAGCATAAATGAAAGCCTATACATATAGGCATACTAAGAAAGCAATGATATCTATAAGTACCAAGCAAATCAACCATGGTCAACAAAGATCCCAAAGCACAGTCCCAAATAAAAATACCTCAACGAGAAATAGTTAAGAGCAATGATTAAGGCAACTTCAAAAGATGAAGCACAACATCTATACATTAATGGAGAGAGAACAATCATTTATGAATTAATGAACATTATAAAATCCCTCATAAATCTAAAAAGCTTACTCCTGTGAGCCAAATATGAGAAATGCAGTCATTCGCAATAGCCATTGAAGGCATGGGCTTTATAATCATATAGAGAAATATGAAACAGAGCAAAGATGACCACATATTTGGCAATAAGAAGCACTAACCCAAAGTCTGGTCATAGAAGTGAATGCCAAGATATCAAATATTGATTATACAATTGCACTAAGGTAGTCAGAAGACATGACAAAATAGAAGCAGCCTCTATGACATAGCTAAGACAGTAAGATCTCATGTCTAAATGCACCTTCAAAAGCATATAAGGTTAGAAGATATCTTGTTAGAAGTCAAAGACATTTTAAGCCATAATCACTAAAAGAGCACACCAAAGTACTCACAAGATTAGCAATCAAAGAGGTAAGAGCAGATATGAGGAGATTGTTCATGAATTTAGGTCTCATGAGCCAAAGACCAATGACAGTCAAGTTCACCAATATAAAGAGAGTATAGGTTCTAAGAAGCTAAAGAGATATCCCTGTCAGAACAGAGCAGTGACCTACTCATAAGGACAGTCATATAGTTTAGTAACAATCACAAAGGATAATTGTCATGAAGATATTGAACAACTATAAAATCCTAGAGCATTGAACAACCATAAAAGCATAGAGAAATTTCACACTGATAAAACCATTTTCAAAGATTGAGGTGCAGTCCCGAAGTGAGCAACATAAAATAGTAGACCAAAGAACACAGTGAGTAGTCCATTGGAGGTGCAGTGATCATCTCAAAGACAACAATCATAATATATCCTTTTTACAAGGATTAAAGATGCAATCCTTATCAATAGGCCAAAAGGGCAGTACACAGTGGTTGGTCATGGACAGTCATAGCTAGCAAGGCAAAGAACAATGAAATAATATTTCTATGAGTATGTATTAATGTACAAAAGATAGTTTTCAAAATCATCATAGTAAAGTACTGCTATGCACAAATAAATGTGATGCTTTCATTGTCAAACATAGTAAGAGAAGCTTCAGGACTAGTCGAAAAAGATAGTGATATTTGTTAATATCAATCATGGTATCAAAGACATAAAAGACAAAGAACAATGGTAGTTCATTGTATTTTCAGTATAAACATAACAATAACAATTAAAATCATACAATGATGAAGTACACTAAAGATGAAAAGTCACATGCCAAATCAATAACACACCCAATGCATAAATACACAGTAATCATACAAAGTGCATGGTGCAGCTTTTGTAAAAGTACAGTTATTAATCAAATGATGAGTCTTCTAGATGGCATTCAATCACAAGGAATTCATATAACAAGGCACTGAATACGCAGAGTTTGCATGATGACCTTCAGGCAATAAAGTAAAGCATCCAACTGTCAAAATTTATATATGAGCATAATTAACAAAAGTCATAGTCAAAGCTTGAAGTGCAACCGTTAAACATCAAGCACTTATCAGTCAAAGTCTCAGTCAAGGCAGTCCTAGTAAGCATAACAGTCATGCCCTGTAACAGTGAAAGAAGAGTATGACAAATACTATCACTCAACACCAGTGAGAACAACTAAGCATAATCCCAGGTCAGTCATGAAATAGTGTTGGTGAGAACATGGAGTTGATCATAAGACACATATCCCTACAAAGCAAAAACATTGTCCAAAAACCCTAGTTACAACAACAACATCAATACAACAAATAAGAAGCTCTCTTGATATGCCCCAAACACAAGCAAAAGCTCAATCAAAGGATAAAATGCATTGATACAAACAAGTTGCAGGCATATAATAGTAAAGATGATATTATAGCAGTCCTAGATTTAACAAAGATAAGAATAATAGACAATGGTTCTTAAAGATCATCAGCAAAATAGATAAAGTCCCTGTCATATGACACAATGATCAAAGGAATGGTCAACACACCGTAAGGCTATTAAAAGGGTTTAATAGTTCATATGACAGTCCTAACAAGTTTTGTTTTGAGTCCATGTATAGAAGAAAATTTCAAAGAAACAAAGATAAAGGCTACTACAATGACTTTCAAGAGTGAGGAGCAATGAATATACAAGCTTCAGGGTTGCTGCAGTAATGAATATACACTTATAGGAGTTGCAAGTAATACAAAGATCATGCCTAGCTCAAAACAATCATTATAAATCTCAGTCATCATAACACACAGGGCACACAAAGAAAGACTTGAAATGTTAGAGAAAGGGGCTTATCATATGGAGAGATAATGGTATAAAGGCTAGGAATGCCTTTATGAGATATTTTCATAGCTCATTATCTTATTGGTTGTTATCAGTCTCTGTCAAAAAAGAAGTCACAAAAGTATCTAGATAAGCAGTCTATTACCAACATACACCACACACAGCCATGAACATCAAAATGACTACCTACAGTCACTATACATGAAGGTAATAGAAGTACATAATGGTGACTATTAAGATCATTAACAACCAGCAAACTATCATCTACAGAAGTAACCTACAATATTAAGACACCAAATGCAACTATCAAAACATAGAGAGCAGATAATATAATCACAAACAGTCACAAGAAGCTCAAAACAGTCACACATTAAAGGTCTAAATTCAAGATCACCAGTTCAGATTTCATGCAATATGTGCTAAGAGATGCATTGAATATAGTATAAAATTTGAATATGTGTTGCAATCCATACAAGGATGGTTAAAAAAAAGTATATACAGGTATAACAGTCAGAATATTGTCACAGAGATACCATTCTAAAAGATCACACTTCTCTAGAGTAAGCACAAGAACATAGAATAATGAGAATCATTATCCATGCATAGCGGGTATATAAACAACCTCAATGTGTTAAAGGCATCAATGAATTGATCAAGGGCTTCTCACAAAGGCAGGGTGTCATTCTAAACCAAAGAGCTTAGAGAAGTCAAAGTGCATGAAAGACAAAGGCAATAAGGAACAGTGATATCAATTATTCATAATGAAGATAATGAGCAACCTCGGCCATAAATCTGTATCACTCAGCAAATTCAGAATAATCTACCAAAACTACAGATGGTAGTCTTAATGTTAACTCGAAAATAGAAAAGACAATAAAGGCATTACCATGGGCAATGACAGTGAATACCAGTCCATAAGCTTCACGAAACAATTATTTGTTAGTATGATAAGTGCCAAAGATAAATAATACAGTGAATATTTTTTTTCCTTAGAATGCAATCACTTCAAGTTCTTGACAGGCCAAATCAGACATGTTACTGTCAGCACTGTTCACTGTCCTTTACAAAATAGAGGCATGAATTAAAGGTTTAGTCACAGATAAAATGAATTTATTATTTGTACTCTATCATTCCATAGTAGGCCAAGAGCATAGTTTTTCACAGTCATGCATAAAGAGGAAGCATTTAAATAGAGATACGCTAAAAAACCCTACACATATGCACACTTTAAAGCAAATATCCTACTGTTTCCCTTAAGAAATAACAAAGGAAGATTACTATATATAGAAACCCTAGTGCATGCATAGAGGAAAGAAAATCTTATGCCATTTTTTTCCTTTCAAAAGTATAATAACAGAGATCAAGAAAAAATAATGGCATGAACTACATACCTTGAAGAGCTAGAGAAAAACCAGTAATCATCTGCAATGCATGCCCAATCACAACTTTAGCTCGAACATATGCAGAGAAGGTTCATGCAAAGCCCAGTAGCAGTTCAAATTCTAGTTACCAAGCAACATGTAGGCGGCCATTTTTCTCCAACCAAGAATATTGCAAAAATAAAATGAGCAAGATTAGGGTTCGAAGTTTCCTTTACTTTGCATGCCCTAACTTTTCTTAATGGGCTTTGAAATTCTTTTTATTTGTTTTATAGAAACAAACATATGCATGTATTACTTTTCCCGTGGTCATGACTTATCAAGTCATTAGACCTAAGTTTGCAGTAATAAACCCCATGCAAAGCGCTTAGAGCTTATATTGTAAAAATAGCTTTAATATATTTTTATTGAGGTTTATTTTATAAAAACCTTAATAACAATATATAAAAGTTATAAATTGGTAATGTATACTAGAATTTATAATTTAAGTAATTTTATTAAATAATATTAGTAAGATTATTTTAAATTATAAATGGAAGAGGTAAAGATAATAAATAATTTTATCATAGCACTTAAATAAAACAAATTGTTTTATTTTAAGTGTTAGATTAAAATTATTTAAGAGATTAAATAAATGAGCTTATTGTAATCATGCCAAATTTCAAAATAAATGGCTTTTTCCTTTTTCTCGAAGCTATATTTAGCAAGGGTAGCATGAAGTTTCAGTAGAGGGGGTGATTTTTTCAGTTCATGACCTATTTTTGGTAGCGTACATCATGCAGATTTTTCGACAGGGAGTTTGTTTTTTCAGAGCTATTTTTAGGCAATGTGGCAGTTCTATTTACAGCAGGGGATGTTTTTTTTTCATGCAGTATCAGTGGCAGACCTATTTTTGGTAGCATGAGCTATTTTTGACAAGGTTACGCATGAGTTTTTAAGGCTATTTTGGGCAAATCCACCCAAGGCTTTTTCTCATGTTGTTTTTCATTTTTAGGGTTTTGGAGGAGATGTTCTTCATGATATCTATATATTCTTCTATTCTCCTTTTTTTCCCCTAGTTCTTTCTTTTCTGCTACACACATAGCAGAAAAAACATTTTATCTCAACACTTTTCAATTTTCAGCATTGTAATAGAGATTATTTTTTAGTGTGCAATAGAGAATTTTTTTTAGTTTAGTTGTCAATTATTTTTATTTTTTCATTCTCAAATGAATAATTTGATAGAGTTATTGTGATTTAATTTTGAATCCTTTGCTCCCTCTTGGTTATGCTTTGTAGAAATAGGAAGATTTCATAGTAAATTCAGGTTGTAGGTTGTGTTCATCTGGTTTCCAATTCTTTGCATGTTGTGAAAAATCACTTTTCCTACATGCAGAAGTTGGATAACTTCGAACCTTCGCATGAAATATTGATGAATTTCATGATCTTATTTGATTTGTCAAATAATTATTGGTCTTTGTTGCAGCTGGTTATAGTTTTAGGACAACAAGTAGAACTGCATCATTTTGGTGTATCACCTCCATTAGGATAGGTTTTTCGTCACATGCATTCCTTTTAACCCATTTTTGTCACAAAAAGTTAGTTGTAGGAGATTCATCAAGATAGGAAGTCGGCCTGGTCTCCGGAGGTCTACTTTCAGTATAGGCAACCCACAGGCCTAAACGTATTCCCATGTTTCACATGATTGCTAGGTTTCACACTTAGCATTTTCAAGTGCAATCCTTCATGACAACAGTTTTTGGCACACCCGGTGGGACTCGTTTGAGTTGTTATAGCTCAAAAAAGCTCCATTTTTGTTGTTGTTTTGGTATTGACAACAGTAATACAGCCTTTTGAGGTTTATTTTCATGTACCTGACGACTCTAATTTTCTAGTTTTATGTGCAGAATAGGTCTTAACACCATATGAGAAAGATTCAGACAAGACAAAGAGAGGATCCGGTTGAGCATATTGAGATACCACCATCACAAAGGAGGTCAAGGACAACGAAAAAGACAAAAAAAAGCAGCAAATCTAGTATTTGAATTTTTAGCAAATTCATTAGCTGAAGATTTTCCTAAGTTCCCAAATTCTGATTTTCTGTCTAATTATTTTCCTCTGTCTAATTCTTGGCCTAATTTTGCCACCCGTATAAATCCTCTTTTTGCAACAACTTCAATTCAACCACCCATTACCTAGAATCTACTGATTAATCCACCAGTAATTCCAATGGCCTTACCAAGAGCGCATGCTTATTTACCATTTAATGGAGCCAACCCATTAAATTTGACCCAACACGATCCCATGCCAGGAGCAGCTCTGAAAAGTTTGTCTATCTTTACTAGTGAAGATCACGTCACACCTATTGAGCACATAAGGTACGTTGCATCCATGTGTGCAGTTCACCATATAACCTAGGAGAACGTAGCACTTAGACTACTAGCAGCATCATTCAAAGGCAAAGCACTCCAATGGTTCAAAGGTTTGCCAATCAATTTAGTTGGTGATTGGGATGATCTAGGTGATAAGCTGACAAAATAATTTGCAAATAAGTTAGATCACCTGTCATTTCTTAAGCAGATGACCACTATAAAGAGGGCTCCACAAGAGAAGATGACAGATTTCAAATACCGTTTTAAGCGAACATGGAATAGAATTCCTACAACGGTAAAACCCTTTCCTGAACATGCATTTTTATATTACTTGAGAGCTTTAAACAACAACATTATTGTTATGATTCAGTCTATAGGTGGGGTTACATTACCAACAGCTTATGATGTAGCTATTAGAGCAACAAACAACCTTATACAGGCTGGTAAGATTTCCCCTAGGCCTCCTATGCCTATTTTCCCTAATATTCAACCTTTAATGCCTTTGCAAATACCTCCTATAGTTGCATTACCTGTTGTTCTAGCACTGGGTTTTTAAAATTTTACTCAAAATAGTGTTGTTACAATAAATTCAGAGCTGCAAGAACTTAAAGGAACCCAAGAAAAAATGGCAAAATTATTGCAGACTGTTAGCAATGATTTAGTGAGCCTTAATAATCAACAAGGTCAAAATTATAGACCTTACCAAGCCCAATATCAACCTAATAGACCTAATTACCAAGTTGATCCTCAAAATCAAAGGAGAAATTATAAAAAAAGGCTAAACCAACAATATAATCAGAATACTACTAGTAATTCAAAAGAAATTGTGCCGACTCAGAACAACTTGGCACAAGATTGATGGTTTATGTGCTAACAAGCCCATAATCAAGCATCATGCTTGAATGCAATGCATGCACAATCACAGGCTTTGATGGTACAGAATAATCTTGTCTTTTCAGGATGTAGGTGTTAATGAGGAATCAGAAGGTCCCGAAGTGGCTATGATGAATTACCAGGGTGAGGAATTTTGTGGATTTAATCATCAACAAGTGCATAATAGACCTTTTTCACCTATTGCAGATAATACAAGGTCAAAAAAGCATGCTATTGACATTGGACAACAAGCTGGAAATCATCAAAAACAAGTTGGAACTAGTTAGCAGGAGACTGATACGGCAAAACAACATCAAGACAACTCAAAACAACAAGCTTCTACAAGTCAGCCAGCTACTAATGGACCTCCTACTATTCAAAAAGTACAAATTATGCCAAGAACACAGCTTGCAACACCCAAAGAATAGCAGAAAGTTCACTTTCAGCCAAAACCAGCTCAGTCAGAGCCTGTTGTTCCAAAAGTATAGCAAAAGGTTAGTGGTCCAACTTTTAATATTGTTGATTCAATGAAGAAGGCCATTATTTTCATGTCTATGATAGATGCTTTGCACATTCTCAGTCAAAAATTCTTTCTGCAAGAAGCCTTAGCTAATCTTTCCTTGACCGATGAGCCTCAGAAAGAACAACCCAAGGTTGCATTAGCTGATGATATCCCATTTAAGAATAGTCAGCTAGTCCAAACAGCAAAGCCTCCTCCATTTTTTATAACTTTGATAATTGGCAACCACCTAGTCCATAATTGCCTGATAGACTCAGAAGCCAGCAGTTCAATTATGCCCAAGAAGCTTGATGATAAACTTGGTTTAAATTATGAGCCCATTTCTAGAGGAGTTGTTCATTTAGACGGAACATCAATCAAGTCAGTTGGAGTGGTCAAAGACCTTGGTTTAACCTTGCATGCTTGTCCCAATTTTGTAATCCCTTAGGACATGTACATAGTTGACTTGCCTCCACACTTTGCCATTTGCTTGTCTATAGATTTCACAACAAAGTTGGGAGGATACATTTCCTCTGATAGGTCACACTTGTTTCTTAGAACCTGATATGGCACTAAGGTGACCATTATGTAAGAACCTCAAGACGCTTGTCATTTGGACCCATATACCCCAAGTCCTATAAATGCAGATCTTGTTGTCTGTGACCATGAGGAGTTACCACCTATTCAGGATCCAGACACATCTGTTCAAGGCATACCTGATGTGAAATTGGATGAGTGAGAAACTCATAATACTATAGAAGATCCTTTCATCAATATGGATGAAATAGGTCTTTGTGTTTATATGATTCATGAGGAAGATATTGTTATTCCTAAGCTTGAAAATGATATCATCCCACTAGACCAGCAATTAGAACAGCAGAAAAATGAGGTATGGTAGCTTTATTTTGATGGTTCAAGAGGTAAAATGGTTTTGGAGGTGGTTTTATGCTTGTTTCACCCGAAGGTATGAAATATTACATTGCTTTCAGATTTTCTTTCAGTTGTACAACAGAATATGAATCACTTCGACATGGTTTAGAATGGGATAGAAAGAAAAATATTAATTGTTTACAAGTCTTCGATGACAGTGAACTAGTTGTGAACCGAGTTAGAAATATCCATGTCACCAAAAATGATGTTTTGAATATGTATAAACACAGAATTTGGGATTTAATAGAAGATTTTCATGCATTTAATCTTTTGTCCATACCAAGAAGTCAAAATAAGGAAGCAGACAGGCTTGTTGCCTTAGGAGCTCAGTTTGATATTCCAAAAGAAATAAAAAATATTGATAGACAACAGTATGTTAAGGTTGTTGTAACGTCCTCAGTTTTGGATAACAATGTTAATTGGCAGGTTTTTGACTCAGATGAGCAGATTGCTAATTTCCTAATTGAAGAAGCTGAATTTTTTGTCGGAAACCAGCATAAAATCAATGAACAGTATGAAAACCAGTTTCTCCAACTAAAAACTAACAAGCTACCCAAGGGCTTGGTAACCCTTGAATCTATTTTTAATACAGATGATTAGGTCAGAAAGGACAAAGGCAACATGTTTGTGAAGGAGGAACACTATGAGTCATTGAAATATTCAAGGACAAGCTACTGAAAATTGGCAAGGTATGTACCCCTAAAGAAAAGAATGCTTTCGTATTATTTTGTCAAGAATTTTGTGATATATTTGCATCGAGATATGAGGACTTCAAAGGATTTGATCCTCATTTAGCTCAACATATCATAGAGCTGGTAGATAATGCAAAATCAGTTAGGCAGAAATAAAGGCTCTTAACCCAAAATTAGAAGACCTTATGAAAACATAATTAAATAAGTTGATTAAAGGAAATATCATATTTTCAATCAAACACACATCCTGGGTGTCCAATCTAGTTCCTATCAAGAAGAAGAATGGTCAGGCTTTATGTTGATTTTAGAGACTTGACTAGAGCATCCCTGAAAGACCATTACCTGTTGCCCTCAATGGAGCAAATTTTGCAGGTTGTATCAAGTTCAGAGAAATTTTCATTGCTGATGGTTATTCAGGATATAACCAAATTATGGTCAAAGAGGAAGACCGGTATAAAACAACATTTACCACCAAGTGGGGTACAATGGCTTATAATAAAATGCCCTTTGGATTGTCCAATATAGGGGCAACATTCCAAAGAGCAATGGACATGGCATTTCAGGGCCTAATAAATAAGTTTGTTTTGGTTTACTTAGATGATGTTACTATATTTTCTAAAAAATATAATGAACATCTTGACCATCTCAGATAGGTATTTGAGAGATGCAGGGAGTATGGAGTATCATTGAATCCCAAGAAGAGCATATTTTTTGTCCATGAAGGCAAATTGTTGGGTTATATTGTTTCCAAACATGGGATTTCAATTGATCCAAAAAGGATAACAACCATACTTGCTTTACCCTTACTTGCACATAAGAAGGGTATTCAGAGTTTCATAGGTAAGATTAACTTCATCAGAAGGTTTATTCCTAATATTGTAACATTAATGCAACCACTTACAACCATGCTCAAGAAAAACATACCATTTTGGTGGACTAAAGAAGGTAAGAGCAGCTTTGAAGAGATAAAAGAGGCAATTGCAACAACCCCTACTCTCATTAGTCCTAATTTTGAGAAATATTTTATTCTATATGTTTTTGGAGTGAGGATACAATTTCTGCAATGTTGTGCTAGCAAAATGATGAAGGCTTAGAACAACCAATTGCTTTCTTTAGTTAGATTTTGCATGATTATGAGACTAGGTACTCATTTGTAGAGAAGCATGTGTTAGTTGTAATAAGAAGCCTTAAGAAATTTAGGCACATGCTTTCTAATAACAAAATTCAGTTGATGGTTGCCCGTCCAATAGTGAAAGACTTTCCACTTAGCAAAGACATTAATGATAAAAGAGCAGGTTGGATCACCAAAGCAATGGAGTATGACATCTCCATCAAGGTTACAAAGTTGGTTAGAGGCAAAGGTTTATGCGAACAACTTGTTGGAAGTACAAAAAATAACAAGGAAGAGGAACAACAAGTTGAAACAGTGCTTAATAATGAAGAACAACCTGTTGTCCCAGCTGTACCAGTAACTTGGAATCAATAGATTGCTCATTATCTACAAACTGGTGGTTGTCTAGAAGGTTTGGACAGGTCAAAGAGAAGGTATTTCAGGCTACAAGACATTCCTTATGCTTTAATAGATGGTGTTTTATTCAAGAAAGACTTCAATAATGTTTTATTAAGGTGTATAGAACCATAAAAGATTGATAGAGTTTTGAAAGAATTTCATGAAGGACCTTTAGGAGGTCACTTTGCAACAAGAACAACAGCTCTAAAAATTATGAGAGCTTGTTATTATAGGCAATATTTTTTTAAAGATGCTCGCTCATGGGTGAGAAAATGTGAAAAATGTTCATTATTTGCAGGCAAACAGAGGCTTGCAGTCTTGCCTTTGCAACCAATTCAGGTTGAACAACCCTTTGCAAAGTGGGTGCTTGATTTCATTGGACCTATTAATCCACCTTCTAGTGCAGGTCATAAGTGGATTCTTACATCAACTGATTATTTCACAAAGTGGACAGAAGCAGTACCATTGAGAGAAGCTAATGAAACTTTTGTCTTGAACTTCTATCAAGACTTGGTGTCCAGGTTTGGAGTCCCTAACTCAATCATTTCTAATAACACTTTAGCTTTTATTTGTCTTAGAGTTTTAGATTGATCAATTAAGCACACTATCTATTTGAATACTTTGTCCAATTATTACCCTCAACGTAATGGACAAGTTGAATCAACTAATAAAAACTTGATCAATGTCACTAAGAAGAACATTGTTGAGAATCAGAGAACTTGGCATGAAAAGCTCAAGTTAGCCCTTTGGGCTGATAGAATCACACCAAAGAGGTCAATAGGTAATTCACCTTATGTTCTCACTTATGGCAAAGAAGCCAGATTACCTATCTCATTTGAATTGCCAACTCTAAGTTACATAAAAGAACTAGAGTTACTTGAGGAGTAGCCAATGCAAATTAGGCTTGCTCAGCTTATGGAGTTGGAAGAAATAAGAAAATAAGCTTATGAGAAGATGGAAGTTCACCATGCTCAGATGAAAATAACTTTTGATAATAAACCAATACCGCATGTATTCAATCAAGGTGATCTTGTTTTTAAGTGGGATGAGCTCAAGAATAGACCTGGTAGACATACCAAGTTTGATGCCATGTGAGATGGCCCGTATGTTATCACAGAATGCAAACAAAGTAATGTATTCCCACTTGCAAAGTTGGATGGAGAGGTGTTGCCAATCCCTGTCAATGGGATTCACCTCAAATCATGCTATTAAGTACTACATGTTTGCATATGTACATAGTAGAGTAGTTTCAGTTTCAACTTTTTGCTTTTAGTAGTTTGCCAGGCCCACCTATAAGACGAGTTGTAGTAGTTTTATTTGAATAAGTGTTGTTCAACACTCTACAGTTTCAAGTTTTCCTGTTTTGAGTGTTTACTTTTAGAATTCAGCAAGTTTTAGTCCAATAAGTGCTTTCAGCACATTGCTATTTTCAGTTTCAGTTTCAGTTTTGATTGCTATTTTCAATAAGTGTTGATGCGCAGTTTGCAGGCTCAATTGTAGGTAGAGCCAAAGTAGTTTCAGTTTCAGTTGTTTTGGTTTTGTTTGAAGTGCTAAGTTGCAGTTCCAGATTTTGAAGAGGGCAAATTTGACTCAATGCCCAATGGATATGCTAGGCTACTGGTTTCTATTTGTTTAGCAGGCAAACACTCCTGAGAGGTCATCAAAAATTTTACCAAATTTTGCTACACCTGAATTTGGTGACTTGTTACAAGCCTTTAACATTGCATTTTCAAGAAAGGTACACAAATTTTTTTTCAAAGTTTGCTATCTTTATAAATAAACATGTATGCCACACAAGTATCTTATTTTGAATGTGCAAGTGTTTGAATCCAAATAGATATACATGAATAAAACATTTGCACGTAACACATTTTTATTTATAAAGATCAAATTGTTCATGAAATCCCACACAAGCCGTGGGAATTGCCAAGAGATATCTTTCTGATCATAGTATAGTAAATACATAAGAAATCAAAAGAATATATGAGAGAGAGAGAGAGAGCCCATCATTTCCTAGATAGGTTGATGAGTTCTCTTTAGAGTCTTCTGAATAGTCTAGTTGGTCCAAGTGCTCCACTGTCCACTCCAAGAGAGGACTTGAAAAGAGAAGGAGAAAATATTTTGTTAGAGATCTGGGTTACTTATCTCACTCCTACATACATAATGTTATTCCCAATGTGCTTACAGTGCTACATTAGACTCCAAGCAAAAATAAAGATCAATGTAGAGAAGGAGCCATGAGATAACATAACGTATCATGTTTTATCTAACTTGTTTGTTTCATTTGCAGATACAAATTTCATGAATATCAGGTATGTGGGTTAAAATGGGCTCCCACAAGGGCTGAGCTTAGCATACCAGTCATCATTCATAAGGTGACACTAATCATCTTGTTAAACAAAGAACACAACAGTATCTAGAGTCCCATGTATTAACACTCAATGATAGTATAAGTTGCCATTCAATGACAACATATACAAAAGTGAATGAAATTGTAATCCATGGTCAACAGATGACTAGAGCCATCACATGAGTGATTATGGAAGTTAGCATGATGAAACTCAAGAAAATATAACACACAAACAATGAGTACTTACAGAGATACATAAAAGTGCTCCCTATTAATTCACATTTCAGATGTATAAAATAGCATCGATAGCCAAAATAGTATCAGGATAGATAGATAGCTACAACCATTCACAGTTTTTTCACCCATGATAATCATGAACTGTCCTCATATAGTACCAAAATACCCTTCAAGAATAGTGAATTTGCAATATCAGAGGCTGTAAAGTTGAACAAAAATGCAGTCATGACAGTTGTCATATTTCATATGACAGCATATAAAGTACAGTCCATACAATGATTCACAATGTTAAGATATGACGGTTATCTCATTAATCTTCAAGTCTTTTAGTAGCATAAATGAAAGCCTATACATATAGGCATACTAAGAAAGCAGTGATATTTATAAGTACCAAGCCAATCAACCATGGTCATCAAAGATCCCAAAGCACAGTCCCAAATAACAATACATCAATGAGAAATAGTTAAGAGCGGTGATTAAGGCAACTTCAAAAGATGAAGCACAGTCACAAAGGACAACATCTATACATTAATGGAGAGAGAATAATCATTTATGCATTAATAAAAATACAAAATCCCTCATAAATCTCAAAAGATTAGTCCTATGAGCCAAATATGATAAATGCAGTCATTCACAATAGATATTGAAGGCATGGGATTTATAATCAAATAGAGAAATATGAGACAGAGCAAAGATGGCCACATATTTGTCAATAAGAAACCCTAACCCCAAGTCTGGTCATGGAAGTGAATGCCAAGATATCAAATATTGATTATACAATTGCAGTAAGGTAGTCAGAAGACATGACAAAATAGAAGCAGCCTTTGTGACATAGCTATGACAGTAAGATCTCATGTTTGAATGCACCTTCAAAAGCATATAAGGTTAGACAATCTCTTGTCAGAAGTCAAAGACAATTTAAGCCATAATCACCAAAAGAGCACACCACAATACTCACAAGATTAGCAATCAAATAGGTAAGAGAAGATATGAGGAGACTATTCATGAATTTAGGTCTCATGAGCCAAAGACCAATGACAGTCAAGTTCACCAATATAAAGAGAGTATAGGTTCTAAGCAGCTAAAGAGATATCCCTGTCAAAATAGAGCATTGACCTACTCATAAGGATAGTCATATAGTTTAGTAACAATCACAAAGGACAATCATCATGAAGATATTGAATAGCTATAAAATCCTAGAGCATTGAACAACCATAAAAGCCTAGAGAAAGTTGACAGTGATAGAACCATTTTCAAAGATTGAGGTGCAATCTCGAAGTGAGCAGCATAAAATAGTAGGCCAAAGAACATAGTAAGTAGTCCATTGGAGGTGTAGTGATCATCTCAAAGACAACAATCATAATATATCATTTGTACAAGGATTAAAGATGCAATCCTTATCAACAAAGCAAAAGGGCAGTACATAGTGGTTGGTCATGGACAGTCATAGTTAGCAAGGCAAAGAACAATGAAAGAATATTGCTATGAGTATGTATTAATGTACAAAACACAATTTTCAAAATCATCATAGTAGAGTAGTGCTATCCACAAATAAATGTGATGCTTTCACTATCAAACATAGTAAGAGAAGCTTCAGGACCGATGGAAGAAGACAATGATATTTGTTGATATCAATCATGGTATCAAAGGCATAAAAGACAGAGAAAAGGTAATGGTAGTTCATTGTATTTTCAGTATAAACACAACAATAGAATTGACAATCATACAATGATGAATTACAGTAAAGATGAAAAGTCACATGCCAAATCAATGAGACACCCAATGCATAAATACACAATAATCATACATAGTGCATGGTGCAGCTTTTGTAAAAGTACAGTTATTAATCAAATGATGAGTCTTCTAGATGATATTCGATCACAAGGAATGCATATAACAAGGCACTGAATACGCAGAGTTTGCATGATGACCTTCAGGCAGTAAAGTAAAGCATCCAACTGTCAAAATATATATATGAGCATAATTAACAAAAGTCGCAGTCAAAGGTCTGAGTGCAACCATAAGCATCAAGCACTTATCAGTCAAAGTCTCAGTCAAGGCAGTCCTAGTAAGCATGAAAGTCATTCCCTGTAACAGTGAAAGAAGAGTATGACAAATAATATCACTCAAAACCAGTGAGAACAACTAAGCATAATCCCAAAGCAGCCATGAAAGAGTGTTGGTGAGCAGATGGAGTTGATCATAAGCCACATATCCCTATAGGGCAAAAACATTGTCTAAAAACCCCAGTTACAACAACAAGTTCAATACAACAAATAAGAAGCTCCCTTGATATGCCCCAAACACAAGAAAAAGCTCAATCAAAGGATACAATGCATTGATACAAACAAGTTGCAAGCATATAATAGTAAAGATGATGTTATAGCAGTCCTAGATTTAACAGAGATAAGAATAATAGACATTGATTCTTAAAGATCATCAGAAAAATAGATACAGTCACTATCATATGACACAATGATCAAAGGAATGGTCAACACACAGTGAGGCTATTAAAAGGGTTTAATAGTTCATATGACAGTCCTAACAAGTTTTGTTTTAAGTCCATGTATAGAAGCAAATCTCAAAGAAATAAAGATAAAGGCCGCTGCAATGACTTTCAAGAGTGAGGACCAATGAATATAAAAGCTTCAAGGTTGCTACAGTAATGAATATACAATTATAGGAGATGCAAGTAATACAAAGATCATGCCTAGCTCAAAATAGTCATTACAAATCTCAGTCATCACAACACACAGGAGCACACAAAGAAAGACTTGAAATGTTAGAGAAAGAGGCTTATCATATGGAGAGATAATGGTATAAAGGCGAGGAATACCTTTATGAGATATTTTCACGGCTCATTAACTTATTGGTCGTATTCAGTCTCTGTCAAAAAAGAAGTCACAAAAGTATCCATATAAGCAGTTTGTTACGGACATACACCACACAAGGCCATTAACATGAAAATGACTACCTACAGTCACTATACATGAAGGTAATAGAAGTACATAATGATGACTATTAAGATCATTAACAACTGGCAAACTATCATCTACAAGAGTAACCTACAATATTAAGACACCAAATGCAAAGATATCACTATCAAAACATAGAGAGAGGATAATATGATCACAAACAGTCACAAGAAGCTCAGAACAGTCACACATTAAAGGTCTAAATTTGAGATCACCAGTCCAGATTCCATGCAATATGTACTAAGAGATGTATTGAATATAGTATACAATTTGAATATGTGTTGCAATCCATGCAAGGATGGTTAAAAAAAAGTATATACAAGTATAACAGTCAGAATATTGTCACAGAGATACCAATCTAAGAGATCACACTTCTCTAGAGTAAGCACAAGAACAGAGAATAATGAGAATCATTATCCATGCATAGCAGGTATAGAATCAACCTCAATGTGTTAAAGGCATCAATGAATTGATCAAGGGCTTCTTACAAAGGCAGGATGTCATTCTAAACCAAAGAGCTTATAGCAGTCAAAGTGCATGAAAGACAAAGGCAATAAGGAACAGTGATATCAATTATTCATCATAAAGATAATGAGCAGCCCAGACATAAATCTGTATTACTCAGCAAATTCAGAATAATCTGCCAAAATTACAAATGGTAGTTTTATTGTTAACTCGGAAATAGAAAATATAATAAAGGCATTACCATGGGCAATGACAGTGAATACTAGTCCATAAGCTTCACAAAACAATTATTTGTTAGTATGATAAGTGCCAAAGATAGATAATACAGTGAATATTTTTTTTCCTTAGAAAGCAGTCACTTTAAGTTCTTGATAGGCCAAATCAAAGATGTTACTATCAGCATTGTTCATTGTCCTTTACAAAATAGAGGCATGAATTAAGGGTTTAGTCACAGATAAAATGAATTTATTATTTGTACTCTATCATTCCATAACAGTCCAAGGGCATAGTTTTTCACAGTCACGCATGAAGAGGAAGCATTTAAACAGAGATACGCTAAAAAACCCTACACATATGCACGTTTTAAAGAAAATATCCTATAATTTCCCTTAAGAAATAACAGAGGAAGATTACTATATATAGAAACCCTAATGCATGCATAGAGGAAAGAAAATCATATGCCATTTTTTTCCTTTCAAAAGGATAATAACAAAGATCAAGAAAAAATAATGGCATGAACTACATCCCGTGAAGAGCTAGAGAAAAACCAATAATCATCTGCAATGCAGAGAAGGTTCATGCAAAGCCCAGTAGAAATTCAAATTCTAGTTACCAAGCAGCATGTAGGTGGCCGGTTTTCTCCAACCAAGAATATTGCAAAAATAAAATGAGCAAGATTAGGGTTCGAAGTTTCCTTTACTTTGCATGCCCTAACTTTTCCGAATGGGCTTTGAAATTCTTTTTATTTGTTTTAGAGAAACAAACATATGCATGTATTATTTTTCCCGTGGTCATGACTTATCAAGTCATTAGACCTAAGTTTGTAGTAATAAACCCCATGCAAAGCGCTTAGAGCTTATATTGTAAAAATAGCTTTAATATATTTTTATTAAGGTTTATTTTATAAAAACCTTAATAACAATATATCAAGTTATAAATTGGTATTGTATATTATTATTTATAATTTAAGTGATTTTATTAAATAATATTAGTAATATTATTTTAAATTATAAAAGGGAAGAGGTAAAGATAATAAATAATTTTATCCTCGCACTTAAATAAAACAAATTATTTTATTTTAAGTGTTAGATTAAAATTATTTCTGAGATTAAATAAAGGAGCTTATTGTAATCATGCATAATTTCAAAAGAAAGGGGGTTTTCATTTTTCTCATAGATATATTTAGCAAGGGTAGCATGTAGTTTCAGCAGAGGGGGTGATTTTTTCAGTTCATGACCTATTTTTGGCATCGTACATCCTGCAGTTTTTTGGACATGGAGTTTGTTTTTTCAGAGCTATTTTTAGGCAGTGTGGCAGTTCTATTTACAACATGAGATTTTTTTTTTCAGGTAGTATCAGTGGAAGACCTATTTTTGGCAGCAGGAGCTATTTTTGGCAGGGTTACGTATGAGTTTTTTAGGCTATTTTGGGCAAATCCACCCAAGGCTTTTTCTCATGCAATTTTTCATTTTTTGGGTTTTGGAGGAGATGTTATTCATGATATCTATATATTCTTCTATTCTCCTTGTTTTTCCTCCATGGTTCTTTCTTTTATGCTACACACAGCCAAAAAAACATTGTATCTCAACACTTTTCAGTTTTTAGCATTGTAATAGAGATTATTTTTCAGTGTGCAATAGAGAGTTTTTTTCAGTTTCCTTGTCAATTATTCTTATTTTTCCATTCTCATATGAATGATTTGATAGAGTTATTGTGATTTAATTTTGAATCATTTTCTCTATCTCAATTATGCTTTGCAGAAATATGAAGATTTCATAATAAATCTCAGGTTGTAGGTTGTGTTCATTTAGTTTCCAATTCTTTGCATGTTGTGAAAAATCACTTTTCCTACATGCAAAAATTGGATAACTTTGAACCTTTGCATTAAATTATTGATGAATTTCATGATCTTGTTTGATTTGTGAAATATTTTTTTGTCTTTGTTGCAGCTGGTTATAGTTTTAGGACAAGAAGTAGAACTGCATCATTTTGGTGTATCACCTCCATTAGGATAGGTTTTTCGTCACATGCAAGCCTTTTGACCCCTTTCTCACAAAAAGTTAGTTGTAGGAGATTCATCAAGACAGGAAGTTGGCCTGGTCTACAGAGGTCTACTTTCAGTATAGGCAACCCACAGACCTGAAAGTATTCCCATGTTTCACAAGATTGCTAGGTTTCACACTTAGCGTTTTTAGGTGCAATCCTTCATGACAACATTTACTATTATCGAAAGATGCTTTATAAGATGGGGTGGGGTTTTTGCATGAACTATGGTTTTGGTATCATCATTTTCGTAAAACCAATTTTTGGGTTGACCTCTCTCCTTGGTTATATATAGGAGGTATTGAATGGTGGTTTCATATAATTGTTTAAAAGTACATTGATGTTGGAATTATATCATAGTACAAAGTGTTAGAGAGTTGGTATTGCATCATGGACATTGAAGATTAATACATACTTGTCCTTTTTATTTGGAGTTTTTTTCAAAAGGGTTTCTCCGTGTAAATCTATATTTATATGGTTTGTTGATTTTATTGTTATTACTAATTTATATTATCTACAAAATATTATTTTTTTACTAATATTGGATAAAGAAACATATTTTAGATTTGCATACACTTTGTAGAAGATTTTGTTATAGTAATTTTAGCTTATTTTTCAATAAATTTGACGTTGATTACCAAAGAATATTCTTTGCTTTCACAATATAATCCATAGGATAGGGATTGCAGAAAACTTTTCTAAGGCTTGGGGCAAAGTGTTCTAAATTTGATGAATTATTAGTCAGTCCATGTGTTATTATGAATTTTGGTCATGATGACAACGTTTGATTTTTTCAAAGAAGCTTCAAAACTAGGCTTCCACATTAATGCCACAAAATGAAACCCTTGAAACTCAATGAAAAGGAGCAATCTCCAATTCACTACATAGTTTTGATACCAAGTAATATTTTTCAATAATGCAAAATAATGAGCACATGATCCTAAAATCTAGGCTATATAAGAATGCCACCTTAATAAAATATAGAGCCAAAAGAGGTTCAAACATACAATAAAAAATATTATTTAAGTAAATATTATGCAAAAATATTATAGTTAACCATTAAGTAGATGGATGAAGTATAAATATATAGGCTCTTGGATGCATGAGCTCCGATGACGCATATTAAGAGGTCACATGTTAATTATTAATTACTCATAATCAAGATGTGAATTAACTTAGTCAACTAAGATAGAGGTGGCACTTGACTATCACAAATTAAGGATTGATGAGGTGGTGGTGGCCCTTACAAATGCCATTATTAACTTAACTAAGCAAATAAATCCTACTCAAATAATCTTATCCTAGGTGCATAATATCCAATAAAGTAAACAACTAAAAGCAAAAATTAAAGTAACGCACAGATACATCAAGGCAAAATGAAAAATCAAAGTGATGCAGAGCCAGACAACAAACTAGGTGATAACCTTTTCTCACCCACAACTACTATGTCAAAATCAAGTTTTTTTGCTTGTTCAAGGTGTCAAACAACACACCTACCAATTTATCAACTCACACAACAATTTGTGTGACCGGATCCATAAAGGATTAGTATCTTCTGATACCGGTGGGATGAAAACACTCTACCCTTGTGTGAATGGTAGACAATCTTCCTGTAGCGGTGGGATGAAAACATATTGGATTTTTTCTATTGGTGGTCCAACCAACTCAAAAAATCCATGAGATCTGACTGTCAAATTTGTTAGGGGGTACTTGTCTCACAACTGTCCTATTTGTCTAGTAGCCCTACCAATCGAGTTCTCCATACACAACTTAATAAAATTTCAAAGGACAAGATGAGATAAGGGAATATTAATATACCATTTATCAAGTTACAAAATTCCCCAAAATCTTAGACCCTAACCCCAAGTTTTAAAGGTCTATATCCTTACTGTCCTTCCAGACCTAATTAAGCCAATTAGGCCTAATTTACAAAGCAAGTACCCCTTGTATTAGTCCCACAATTAAAAAAACTCTTCTAAAAGGTGGGGTAAGGTGTCAAACCACCAAATCCAAGGTTTGAGGACTTGATCCCATCTTCTTTGCCTACTGCAAGTGATTTTCACTTCTTTAGTTTAGGCGGTCACATAGAGATGCCTGCCTAGGGTCAATTCAATCTCCTCAGGCTTGGAGCCTCCCTGCAAACCAACACCAAAATATTATGGTAAAATTTCCCCTCTAACATTTTACCATAGGTTTTTTAGTCCTCTGGTGAAAATGTCAGATTAAGGGCATTTTTACAGTGAAACCCTAGGTGTTGGCAAGGTTTGTGACCAGTCTGGATAGGGTTTGATAGATCTCTACAACCCAGTTGTTACAGGACCTCAAAATTGATTCAAATGAAAGGTAAGAGAATTTAATAACTCATCCAATTGGTCTTAAGCATCCACCAATCCATACCGATCAGAAATAAACATCAAACACACAGAATTTTAGGAAACTCCAAGTATATTGTATTGCTCCAAAACTCCAAAACATCACCAATTTCAATAAATTCAACAATGAGGACCTTGGAAGCGATAAAAGTGGGCATAATATAGCCTCCCTAATGTTTTCCAACCACTTTTCAAACTTTGGAACCGTTGGAGGATTAGTTACCCCTTTTTACAACATTTTGCAATGGCAACAAAAGTTGTCAACTTGCACTTTTCAAAATTTGCAACTCCAAGGTGTATTCAGCCTATTCCAAGGATTGGTTTGATGTTTCTAAGACCAATATTTATTTCTTGACTTATTCTTATACTCCTACTGACCCACATGGTCATTTGTCCATGGTGGCTTATAAAATGCAACCATGACAATGCCTTACATCAATTGGGTCTTATTGACTCACAAACCTATCAACCTACTACATATGATGTCAATGTGACAAGGTCATTACATTTTCACCTCATGGGTGATATTAGATTCTTTAGGTGTCATTTGTGTCTTTGGGTGGTCATGCACCATACTCCCTGGGTAGTTGGATCTCAAGTCCACTTGAGATAAGTTCTTGCAATGTAGTCCCATGTTTCTTCATTTGTTCTTCATCCATCCATACTACATATGCCTCAGGGATTCCTTGCCACTTTACAAGGTATTGATTATAGACCTTGTTCATATTTTTCTTCACAATCTTGGTGTCCAATTTCCTCTCAAGTTTGGGTAGCCCTTGACTTGGAAAGTCTTTCAGTATGTCTGCAACATCTTCCACCGGGAATGTACCATCTTCCTGCCCTGTACCTTTGAATGGTGTCAGATTTGCAACATTAAATATTGGGGATATACATGCATCTAAAGGTAATTGGATTTCATATGCATTGTTCCTAAACTTCTTGAGTATTTGGAAAGGTTCAACCTTCCTCATCATGAGCTTTGTGTGTTTCCCTTCTGGCAATCTCTCCTTTTTCAGATTTTCCCATACCATGTTTCCAACTTGGAACTATACATATCTCTTTCTTCTGTCAGCCTGCTCCTTGTACTTCTTTGTACTTCTTTGCAATTGCATCCTAACTTGGTCATGGATCTCCTTTATCCCTTCAGCAAATTCTTCTCCACAAGCACTGATATGTTCAGTTGAGGGTAGGTTTCTCAATTCCGGCACACCTCTTGGATTCAACTCATAGACAATTTGGAAAGGGCTTCTTCCTGTACTCCTATTAATAGAGTCATTATAGGCATATTTTGCTTGGGAGATGATGGAATCCCACTTTTCACCATGCTACTTGGTGAGGCACCTTAACAAGTTTTCGAGTGACCTATTGACTACTTATGTTTGGCCATCTGTTTGGGGATGATAAGTTGAACTAAAAGACAAGTTTGTGCCTAACTTCCTCCATAAAGTCCTCCAAAAATGCCCTACAAATTTCACATCTCTGTCTAACATATTGTTCAAGGGTAAATCGTGTATTCTCACAACCTCATTAAAGAAAAGGTTTGTAACATATGTAGCATCACTTGTGCTCTTGCATGGCAAGAAATGTGCCATCTTGCTAAACTTGTCAGCAACCACAAAAATACCGTCAAAACCTTTTTGATTTCTTGGTAAACCCATCACAAAGTCCATGCTCACACTTTCCCAAGGTCTTGAAGGAATGGGCAATGGCTGGTATAGTCCTGCGTTTGTTGTTGTCCCTTTGGCCTTTTAACACACCACACATGAATCCACAAATTTTCTAACATCTGCCTACAATTTAGGCCAGTGATAAAATCTTCTCACCAACTCAATAATTTTTTCTAGTCCAAAGTGTCCTCCTATGCAACCACTATGCTTCTCCTTAATTATGTTATCCCTCATTGAACATTTTGGGATGCATAACTAGCATCCTTTGAAAAGAAGACCATCTTGAATCAAATAATCAGAATACTCTAAATGATACCTGCTACCAAACTCAGTGCATACCTTGTATATGTCTTTGAAATCTTCATCTGCGACATACATACCCTTGAGGGAATCAAATCCCACACTAATTGGATTTCTGAAACTGTTAGTGCCCTCCTACTAAGAGCATCTGCAACTTTGTTTGAGACACCTTTCTTGTGTTTGATTGTAAAGGTGTAGGCCTGAATGGACTCAACCCAATTCATATTTTTATGGCTCAATTTCTCCAGACTATTTAGGAAGCTTAATGCCTAATTTTCTGTATACACATCAAACTCTTTGGGAAGCAAATAGTGCCTCCACTTCTTTAGTGCTTGAATTAATGCATACATCTCCAAATCATAGGAAGAATATTTCCTTTTAACATCATTCAACTTTTCACTAAAAAACACAATTGGTCTACCTTCCTGGCTAAGTACTGCACCTATTGCCAAATGACTTGCATCACATTCAATCTGAAAGATTTTGTCAAAAATGAGTAAGGTAAGAACCGGTTGTTGGGATACCTTTTCTTCAACATTTCAAATGCTTCATCCGCCTCCTTGGTCCATGAAAATTTGCACTTTTATCCACCCCTGATGATCTCTAACATGGGAGCACAAATCTGGGTAAAATTCTTGATAAACTTCCTATAAAAGGTAGCAAGGCCATGAAAACTCCTTACATCACCAATTGTTCTAGCATTTGGCCATGTGAGAATGGCATTCACTTTATTAGCATCCATTTTCATATTTCCTCTAGAAATCACAAACCCAAGGTAAGTCAGTTCTTCCTGCAAAAACACACACTTTTCCATGTTTATCATTAGTTTCTCTTCACTCAACCTTCTCAAGACCATATCCAAATGTTTTATGTGCTCATCCTTTGTCTTGCTAAACACTAGGATGTCATCTAGATATACTATGACAAACTTACCAGTGAACTCCTTCAACACCTCATTCATGAGTCTCATGAAAGTGCTAGGGGAATTTGACAACCCAAATGACATCACCCTCCATTCATACAACCCTTCGTTTGTTTTAAAAGCATTTTTCCACTCATCACCTGCTCTAATCCTTATTTGGTGATAACCACTTTTTAAATCAATCTTGGAACAATATCTTGCACCTCCTAAACAATCAAGCAAATCTTCTATTCTAGGCATAAGGAATTCATACCTAATGGTTATCTTGTTAATGGCCCGGGAATCAGTGCATAATCTCCAAGTTCCCTCCTTTGGTGCTAAGACAATCATGACTGCACGAGGGCTCAAGCTCTTCCCTATCAAACCTTTATCAAGCAGCTCTTGGATCTGCCTTGGAACTTCCTCATTTTGTTGGGGAGTCATTTTGTAGGCTGGCTTGTTCGGTAAGGTGGCACCGGGAATGAAGTCAATGCAATGGCTTATCTCCTGGTAGGGTCCTTGGAAACTCTTCTGCAACTATGTCCTTGCTTTTTCTCAACATTTTGTTCACCTCCTTAGGGACTGTCACCCTTTTCTTTTCTACCTTGCCATCTACAATGGGTTCTTCTTCTTGCCTTGGTACTAACATCATTGCAAACCAAGGTGTTTCTTCTTCCTTGATTGCTTTGAGGAACTCTTTTCCTTTCATGATCATGATCTTAGCCTCCTTCTCCTTCTGATCCTCACTGTTATCAGGCAAGGGTATCAATTAAATCACCTTTTCATCTTTGGTGATGGAGTAGGTGTTCTTGTGTCCATCATGATGGGCCTTGAGGTCATATTGCCATGACCTCCCAAAAAGAAGATGATAGGCATCCATCTCAATAATATCAAACATAATTTTGTCTTTGTACACTCCTATCTGAAATTCAACCCATGATTGCTCCTCTACCAAGGTTTGTTTTCCTTTAGTAAGCCAAGAAACTTTATATGGAAATGGATGAGGAATTCTTCTCAATTTTAGTTTTTCTACCATTTCTAAGGACACTAAATTTTTAGTTGAACCTAAATCTATTATAACCTTACATACCTTGCCTCCTACTTTGCATGTGGTCCGAAAGAGTGTCTTCCTTTGTGGAGGTTCAGTATTGCTTGGTACCTTCAACAATGTTCTCCTCATCATCAAGGCTTCTCCTCTCTCTAGAAGTCCATAGGAATTAGGTGAATTGACACTCTGACAATCAATGTCCTGAGCCAAATGTGTTCTCCTCTCTCCTTGGGAGCTTGATTTGGTCTTCTCAGGGCACATGGATGCGGCATGACCTACTTGATTATAGTTGTAGCATCTGAAAGGCTCTGAGCTTCTTCCACAAAATCTACCTCTATGATTGGGTCTTCTTCCTCTGAAAATCCCTCTCATGTTACCATCTCCATGTTGTCTTTCTTGATTAGCCTCTCCTTGTGGCCTAGGACTCTGTCCTCTACCATTTATATGGCCTCTGCCTCTGAAGTTCCTGCCCCCTCTACCTCTGTTATTCTGATCATTATTTCTCTTTAGCTTCTCCTCTACCCTTGGTGCTAGTTGAATGCACTTGTTTACTATCTCAAGTGCTAGTATGTTAATCTCATATTGGATACTATATTTCAATCCACTAAGATATCTTGCCACTTTCTCTAGTTCCTCCTCATGGTGTTTGGTCCTTAGACTCAACCTATGGAACTCCTCAATATATGCACTCACATCAAGGTCTTTTTGTCTCAAACCTTGTAACTTCTTGTAGACTTGGACTTCATAGTCTACTAGGATGAATTGTGCCTTCACTTTTGCCAACATTCTATCCCATGAGGTTATCATACCTCTACCTTCCTTCACCCTCTCGCCTTGGAGGTAATTCCACCAAGTGAGCGTTGCTCCTTTCATCTTGGACTTAGCAAAGATAACCTTCTTATTCTTAGGGGTCTCCTTGCATTGAAAATGGTTATTCAATGTCTCAATCCAATCCATCACTTCTTATGCATTCATTTTCCCACTAAACATAGGGATGTCATCTTTACTTGATGAGGATTCTCTGCCAATGGACTTTAGGACCTCAACAAATGCTCTTTGATCTGCATGTAACTCAGCTTCCTATCTTGGGGTTTCTTCTTCTCCCCCCTGTTCTTCTTCTCCATCAGAGTCACATTCACCCTCCTTTCCTTTGCCCTTGGCCTTCTCTAACTCCCTCACTCTATTTTCAAACATCTCCTCAAACAACTTCTTGATGGCATCTTGAGACATAATATTAGGAGGCATGTTTCTAGCCTCTCCCTCACTTCCTTCCGTGAACATACACCAAAAATCACTTTCCCCAAGTGATCCAACTCGCTCTGATACCAATATGATGCAGAGCCAGGCAACAAACTAGGTGATAACCTTCTCTCACCCACAAATACTATGTCCAGATCAAGTTGTTTTATTTGTTCTAGGTCTCAAACAACACACCTACCAATTTCTCAACTCACACAACAATTTGTGTGACCGAATCCATAAAAGATTAGTATCTTCCGGTACCCGTGGGATGAAAATACTCTACCCTTGTGTGAATGGTAGACAATCTTTTGGTGCTGGTGGGATCAAAACCTATTGGATTTTGTCTATTGGTGATCCAACCAACTCAAAATATCCATAAGATCTGACTGTCAAATGTGTTAGGGGGTACTTGTCTCACAACTGTCCTATTTGTCTAGTAGCCCTACCAGTTGAGTTCTCCACACACAACTTAATAAAATTTCAAAAGACAAGAAAAGATAAGGGAATATTCAGATACCCTTTATCAATTTACACATTTCCCCAAAATATTAGACCCTAACCCCAAGTTTGAAAGGTCTATATCCTTACTGTCCTTCCACACCTAATTAAGCCAATTAGGCCTAATTTATAAAGAAAGTACCCCTTGTATTAGTTCCTCGACTAAACCAACTCTTTTGAAAGGTGGGTTAATGTGTCAAACCACCAAATCCAAGGTTTCAGGACTTGATCCCATCTTCTTTTCCTACTGCAAGTGATTTTCACTTCTTTAGTTCAGGCAGTCACATAGAGATGCCCGCCTAGGGTCAATTCAATCTCCTCGGGCTTGGAGCCTCCCTACAAACCAACACCAAAATATTATGGTACAATTTCCCCTCTAACATTTTCCCATATTTTGTTTGGTCCTCTGGTGAAAATGTCAAATTAAGGGCATTTTTACAATGAAACCCTAGGTGCTGGCAGGGTTTGTGACCGGTCTGGATAGGGTTCGATGGATATTTACAGCCTGATTGTTACAAGACCTCAAAATTAATTCAAATGAAAGGTAAGATACTTCCCTAACTCATACAATTGGTTTTAGGCATCCACAAATTCATACCGGTCAGAAATGAACATCAAACACGCAAAATTTCAAGAAACTCCAAGTATATTTTATTGCTCCAAAACTCCAAAACATCACCAATTTCAACAAATTCAACAACAAAACCCCTGGAATCAATCCAAGTGGGCCTAATATAGCCTCCCTAATGGTTTCCAACCACTTTTCAAACTTTGGAATCGTTGGAGGATTAGTTACCCTTTTTTACAACATTTTGCAATGACAACAAAAGTTGTCAACTTGCACTTTTCAAATTTGGCGACTCCAAGGTGTATTCGGCCTACTCCAAGGATTGGTCTGATGTTTCTAAGACCAATATTTAATTCTTAACTCATTCCTAGACTCCTACTGACCCACATGGTCATTTGTCCATGGTGGCTTATAAAATGCAACCATGACAATGCCTTACATCAATTGGGTCTTATGGACTCACAAACCTATCAACCTACTACATATGATGTCAATGTGACAAGGTCATTACATTTTCACCTCATGGGTGATATTAGACTCTTTAGGCGTCATTTGTGTCTTTGGCTTCTCTTGCACCACAAAGTGGTAAGACATGGATAGTAAAATCATTGATAAATAAGCATAAAGAAGTACAAGTAAAGTATAAATTTAGTAAGTAAATAATGAATTAGAATGAAAAATATAGGCAACATCAAGAGTGAAGCAAAACGTAAAAGTATATAAAAGATGTAAAGAAGCACAAGAGAAAATGTATCAAGCAAGACAAAGGTAAAGAAGCAAATGCTCCTCAAGTGGGAGGAGGTCAACATGTAACCAAATATTGAAGGTGAAATGAACAAGTGAAACACAACAAACAAGACATAATCTACATACCAAAGTGTCAAAAAAATTAGGTGAAAGGTAATGAAACGTAAAATATAGGCAAACAAGTATGTATGATATAGTGAGAGTCATACATCATTAAAAAAAATTATGAGGATCATCATTGTCCAAAATATCATCATCATCTTATAGAAACATCGGATCTAAAATAATGTCTATTGTCATCACAATAATTAATTAATCTTATCCACAAAACTCCTTTATTCACCCCGCTAATTAAATTCACTTTACTAATTAGTAAATTACATCCATTCCCATCTCATTATTAAATTAAGTTCACTTCCATCTTGTTATTTAAAATAAATAAACTAAATCCACTTCCATCCCACTATTAAATTTAATCAATTGTTTTCACCCACTTAAATAAAATTTAAATAAAGTTATCCCTCCAAAATTAAAATAAATAAGTCCATGCTATTTAAATTAAATGTCTCGTTGCATATGATCTAGTGCCCTAAGTGCATCTCCATCATCCATTCATCATATAATTTTAAGCATTTACACCCTCACTTTAGCACCTATAAATTAAGCTCCCAATCCCTATTCCTCAACAAACAATAAGATAATAAACCGACCATATAGCATGATAAGTACACATGTGAGATAAAGAATAAGGCACACACACAGATCATCAAGCATATCAAGCATCTAGCACACATCAAGCATGCACAAACAAGAGAATCATCTTGCAAGCATATCAAGCATCAATCACACATCAAGCATGCACATACAAGGGAATCATCTTGCAAGATTTACAAGTAAATGCTACTAAGATCTTGAATGATCCAAGAGCAACTACATCTACCACATGCATGAGAAAATCCATCCAACAAAGGCGATCACTTGCTTGCTAAGTGAAAACTTAATAATTATTTATTTTGAACTTCTTCATTTTCAATCTAAAGGTTTTTTTATTTATTTTTGGTCGGTAATGGTGATTTTTTATTAATAACCCGAGAATCTAAAGGTTTTTTTATTGATTTAGAATAAGTGTTTAATATCATTTTAATATTTTTGTATTTGCCCAGTGAGACCCCTTAGTCCTCAAGATTTTTTTTGGTTTTGTAGGAATTTTGAAAGTTGATAATATGAAATTCATAGGTTTGTTAGTTGATTTTCTATATTGACACTTGTGACATATGCCATAACGTCTCCTTTCAATCTTCAACATCTATTATTAATAATTAGTGTCTATATTTTTAACTAACTAATGTTTTCTAGGTTTTGACATATGTGCTCAATCTTTGGCATCTATGCTAACCTGTGGCGTCTCACTCAATCTATAGTATTTGTGATTTCTAACTATGATTTTATAGATTTTAATGTTTGCATTTAATTTGTGGTGTATATGTTCGATCTATGGTGTTTGTACTCTGTGTGTGGCATATGTGCTTCCTAATAGTAGTTTTGCAAGTTTTGGCATCTATATTTAATTTATAATACCTTTATTTAATCTATGGCATCTATGACTATCATTTAGCTTCTATGCTTTGTAGATATTATTTTGGGATTTTTTTTTTGTTTTGCTAACTCTTGACTTGTATTGTTTTATATTGATGCTTACATCATCTTAACTCTTTGTATACGTTTCTCATTTGTCCAAGATTAAAAAAATTAAATTATTAACTCTTATTTTATAAGTTTGCTTGCCATAACTTGACATTAAATCAATTTTTAGTTATTGATTTGTGTATTAATATTTGTGTGGTTGGGCTTCTATATACTCTTCTCTTCCACTTATGTGATCCTAAGAATCAAAAGAAACCTAATCACTTGTGTTATTCGAGAATAGTTGGCATATTCTCTTTTCTTGTACTTTGTGTGATCTTGATAATTAGAATTCAATTAATTCTTTTTATTTTTTTTTTAGATCAAAACTACCATTTCAATGGACTGTATACATTCCTTGCAAAGTTAGCACTATAATATAAGTTGGCTTCCCTATGTATGTTTCCAATTAAAGAGATGAAAGCTAGTATTCTCAAGCCATGCCATTAAATAAAACCTTTGTATTATGGAATTGGGCATCATATACCTTCAGGTATGTCAATTTTTAGAGCATCCAAGATCAATTTGCAAGATCAAACCATTACATAAAAGAATATGCAAGATACATTTTATTAGTATACAAGTTTTCTAAAATGTACAAAGACACCTGGCATATAATGGCAAAGATAAGGAGGTGAGAAGGTAGGATTGAAATTTGAATACCCCTTCAAATGTGAGACACATGTGGACACACTTATTACAAGTATGAGGACATGTGTAGAGTCCATATGAGGTGAGTAAATAAAAAATCTCTTTAAGTGAGCTTAACTGTAGTGTGAATAGAATCTAGTTAAGCTAGATAAGTAAAACATTTTTTTACAATAACACTCCCCTTAAGTGATATTTAGAGAGAAATATAAAGGCTATAAAAATGAGTTTGAAAACAAGGTTTGATGAGGTACTAATTTACAATAAAGTCTCTTCCAATAGAGAAAATGAGAAAAATTAATTAAAAAAACTACTCTCAAAAGAGAGAAAGAGAATGATAAATAAACCTTTATTAAAAGTTGTCTTGGAGAGATAGGAACATGAAATATTGAAGCATGTAGAACCTATAAACTTTCCCACAGAAGAACAAGTTTCCAATAGAATGAAAGAAGCATCCAATGAATGTAGCTAGGATAAGAGGCACAAAACAATACACATGTGTCTTGAATTACACTAATTAACCATATATGTATAGATGACACAAGAAAAATAATATGTTAAGTTGAAAATATAGATCATACCATGATTAGAGAGAAAAAAAAAAAATATTCCAACAAGTGACTCTATCAACAATACTATATGTACATGTGGTGCTTTACATAATTACCAATCTCATAAATTCTGATCAATTGAAAAAAGTAGAAGGTTGCTCCCATTCCTATGTTGAAAACAAAATATCATTAACATAATCATGTGATGATAAATCGCATAATGTTGACAAGGGAGAGGTATTGGCAGATCTATTGATAGTATAGTGTGAGTACAAAAAGGCACAACATTATGTGCAAAATTCCCCCAAAAGAACACAAAATCAATTTTGAGACTTTATCTAAGATGGTTTACAAATAAATGTGTTGTTGTAGAGTTCTTATAAGTGTCCAAAAATAGAACTATGACATTTAAAAAGTGAGACTCAATATATTTGATTTTCCATAAAAGATGTAAGAATCACTTATTTTCTTCTTTATTGTGGAGGGAAACCCAATTTGGAAGAGGGAGTGAATTGTTGATCTTTGAGTGGGAGGGATTCTCATGACTTGAAGTTGATTTTGCCTTTAATTGTTATAAAGTAAAGGTTCAATTTATCTTGTTTTGAGTCATTATGAACTACACTAAAAATATAAATGGGCGCTATAAATGTGCCTAACAAACCACTTATTATAGAAGATTATTTCAAGTAGAACCCCCCTTCCCAACCAAAAAATAAAAAATAAAAAAAATTACAAGGTGTTTGTAGTACAAAATTATACAAAAATAAAGTTTGAATCAACACTTTATAACATAGTAATTTAGAAATTTTTAAAAAATAAGCTTCCCAAACTAAATTCTTGACGCTATGATCAAAATCCTTATATTTTTCCAATATATATATTTTTTAAATTGCCTTATGTCAATACTATGGGCAAAAGATATGTCTTATAGAAAAATACAAAAACTAAGGAGTTTTAAATTATAATTACATTTAAAAACATCATAATCATAGAAAAATTCCAACACCATGTCAAAGTTTTCATAAAGAGTTTTCCAAAGCCTATAAGAAGTCGAAAATCTAACTTCACATGCCAAAGTTATGCCAAAAATAAAAAATATTCCTTTTAGGAGTATTGCATAGGCTTTGATGATTTTGTGGTGGCCTCAAGATGAGGTTGCGTTTCCAGAAATGTTGTGGTGGTACATAGATGGTTCTATGATGAATCTATGTGATGATATGTTCAATAATGCCTATGTAGTGCATAGTTCAGCTGGTAGAGAGAATTGGTGGTTGGCATAAGATCCCATCAGTGTGATGATAGAGTTCCCTAGTGGAAATTGGAGGTGCAATAAACAATGGGTAGAGAGTTCCTATTGGGGTTAAGCTCCCTTGCTAGGGAAAACTAGGGGCTAGGCCCCATATGACTTTGCACTTAAAAATAAATAATTAAAAAAAAAAATTACCTACAATTGAACCACATGAATGTGACTTGCTTGTATGGATTGTATGGGTGTAAAAATCCGTACAAGTCATACAAATTATGAACAACCTCCAATAGATGCCCTCCAAAAATATCAAATTGTTTCTCTCTAAAACCTATAATACCTTATATAAAAATATATTTTTGTAACTTCTAAACAAAACTATGAAGTTGGTTTTGCTCTGGGATATATTATATGAATGCAGGTTCCAAAAACCTTATAATTTAAACAAAATTGGGAAAGTATTTACAAGCTTACTTTGATACCATGTTGTTGTAGTCAACATCAACTTGCAAGATTAAACTATTCCACAAAAGAATTTTTAAGATAAAAAATATTATCATAAAATTGTTCTAAAACGTTTAAAAAATCCTTGCATATAAAGGCAAGGATGAGGAGCTAAAAAGATAGGAATGAATGTCTAACTACCCCTCCAAAGGTGAATAAATGTGATGACACATGTAGAGTCAACATGAGGTAAGGCAAAAAGAAAAAAGTCTCCCGAAGTGAGTTTAAATTTAGTGTAAATTATAGGACCGAGTCAAGCTAGATAGGTAAAACACTTGTTTTCACACTAACATCAAGGACTCCCTTAGTTGATCCTTGTTTAGGATTATATTAAAAAAATATTGGTTTTTGTAACTGTAATACATTGGTAAGTGGTTATCCTTAGGAATTTACTCACTATCTATCTTCGGAAACAAAATAGTGATCTATGACTACAATCTTGATCCTCTATGGTCAATGCTTTGAGATATTGGGTTGAGACAATTTATGTCCATGTTTGATGTTCAACCCAACAATAAGAATAATAACTCCAGTTGAAGTCTCAACCCGAAGTTTGGACATTCACTTGGTAAAGTCACTATTTCCATAGCTAGTGTTCATTTGATTGTCAACCCAGGGACGTAATACTTGAAATGGGTCTGCACTATATATGCACTAAGTTCCTGCAATAGCTACTCTGCATTACTGCAATAACTAACATCTATGCGGAAAAGATAAGTAAGAATTGAAACTATTGAAAGGCTACAGGAAAAATTATGCATTAACATAAATTCATTCAAGAAATACTAGCTAAGTTCAATGTTGCTAAATAGAAATTACTCTGTTTTGGTTTGGTTGCAGGAACAGTCAATGGATCTATTTCCAATGGCTGCAGGAATAGTCAATTCAAGAACATCTACTGCAGCTAAAGAAGAAAACTAATTTTAACAAAAGCACAAGAACACTCACCAAGTTGGCCCCCTTGGATGAGTGATTCCGGGCTTCCCAAAAAAAACTCTAAGTGCTCAGAATAACATATTTTTATTCATTGTTCTTCGAAAGTCATTACTTGATTCAACATCAAAAGAAACTCAAAACACTTGTAACTTTATTTCTAAAATCCTCTGCTCTGCTTTTTCTCCTTTCTATATAACCTCTAAAAAGAGATAAAGACCTTTATTTAAAAGAAAACAATAATTTCCTATTACACAGATCACACCGAAAAGAAGAGGCGGATAACTAATCAAGAAAGGAAACAACCGAAGTTAAGTCATTGATAATGTGGATCTAAGCCGAACCACAGTCATAACACATCGTGGTGGTATTTTCAACACTAATGTCTACTTGAGTAAGACATCAGTAAACATTGCACAATTACTTTTCCTCTGTCATTCCTTATGCTCATCAACATTTCTACTGATTCGATCTTCCAGTCTCCTCCTTGAATATCTCCTACTGCAACTGGCGCGATAGGAGAGCCTTCCCAACATCATCAATTTATTCCTACAATCAAAAAGAAAGAACATACAAGAACATACACATCTATTTTAATTAATCAAAATATCTATTAATTTCACACATGATATTGCCTAAACAATCTGCATGGCAACATGAATGAATAACATGGCTACAAGAATAAACTGGCAAAGACAAAACATGTTTTAATAGGTTCAGGCTAACATCTAAAATACATATAGTAAACTTCTGATACATCATTACTATTATGTAAATCAAAATATGAGAAAACTTAAGAGTTCTGAGGATAAAAATATGCTAATGTCTCAACTCATCATGCCCCCCTAATTTAAGATCTTGTTGATCCTCCAGCAAGAGGAAAATTCATGATTCTGACATTAACTCTTAAGTCACCAACGGTTCCTTGACCTGTTCCTCCTGAAGGCAAATTCCAATAAAACCCCTTCATCTTTTTTAATCTAGACCATCTGACCTCCTCTGTAGCTGCGTCATAGGGGTAATCTGTAACCTTACATCCCAATAATGGCCACATAAGTATAGGGGGTTGAAAGATCAAAGGTAAACAGTTATTGGTTTTCATCCTACCCAGTTAGATATATTTAGGGGCTCTTTGCACAGCTGCATGAAAATTTGGCAATGAATGAAATTCTCCTTGTTTCAATTCTTCTGGCAAATTATTCCAGCGCTGAGTTAGGCCTTCAATTGCAGCTACACTTTCATTTTGAACTAAATGATCATATGCTTGGAATATTTCTTCCCTCATTGGCAACACTTGATTCCTCACATCTTGCCTTACCAATAGCTTCTGTCATTCATAATAGAGAACTCTTGGCTCTTTTGCTTCTTTCCTCAGTGGTAATGGACAATCAAATTCAACATCCCTATGTGTACTAGCATGTGCTTCCATGTTGATCTCATTCTGAATCCATGACATTAAGGCTTTTATGTGGATATCCCCAATGTATAACAAGGGATTCCACTCACTATCAGAAGTTACAACATAGTTATGCAAGTAAAGCTCACACAATAAATTTTTTACAGTTGTTGGGGAAGTTTGATAGGCATCATAAAATTCCTTAGGGGTTTCTAAAGAAGCGCTAAGGTCCCCGACAATGCAATTTAATTTAAAATTTAAATACTGCTCTTTCAAATGTAGAGCATAAACTCTTGGCGATGCCCTACATTGCATTAACTCCGGGACCATACTAGTGATTTTATCAACTTTGGCTTCTAATTCTTCAATTTTATTATCCTTTTTTTCAATTTCCTTATGTTGTTTGTCAATAATCCCCTGTAATCTAGCCCTTTCTATCTCCCACTGCCTAAAAAATGTTAATGCAATAGATAAACTGCTAAGAGATGATGAAGGTCTAATAGTTCTTACCTTTGGACATGGAATTTTTTCAACAAGTTCCTCAAGCTGTCCTGGCATATATGCCAGGCTTGAAAGTCTGTCTACATCATCCTCCTTCTGAATTTCAACCTTTGTTGGGATCTCTTCTTCTGATGCTTCTATTGAAATAACCTCTGTTGCATCACTTACTGGACGAACTTTTTGGGTAGTACTCCTAGTTCTTCTTGCATAAACCTTTGGAGTGGCTGCAGGAACGGTTTCTACATGCGGCTTTGCTACAGGAGTATTTCTCTTCGATCTACACCTCTTGGCTGCAAGGAAAACTTGAGTTTCCTGCAGCTGAACCATAGGTTCATCTTCTGCATTAATTCCTTCCCTTTTCTTTTAGAAGATGTTGATTCTCTTTGAAAAGAAGTGGAGGGCTGCTCCATGTCTGTCTCAACCATCTCTTGCTCCGTAATAGTCACAACTCCTTCAGTGATGAGTAATTCATTCTCTGCAAAAATTATGGGAGAAGAGGGTTCTCCCATTTCCTCCTTTTCAACTGCTAACTCATCTACAACAGGAGCATCTTCAACCCTAAACTGCAATATGTCTTCAAATACCCCCCATTCCATCTGTGAAACATCCCTAAGAGAACGTTCTACCAGAAATTTTATCAAACCATGATGGCTGATAGAACGATTTCCATTCTTCTGTGTTTCTTTGGTACTTGTGGAAATGAGGTGATATAAAAAATTAGGAACATTCACTCTCCGCCCATGTCGTAAATGACTAAGCAATTTGAAATGGGGTGAATGCAAATTTGAATACCTCCCTTCGCAAGTAATGTACTTCATTACATATAAAGCCACCTGGGGCCACTCTGCTGGAAGGGAAACCCTCCCGGTTCCTTGCTTATCCACTATTACAGGTCCATCTGTGGGGAGTGTAAATTCTGCTCTGGCACTTCTAGCGTCTTTTGATTCTGGAAACAATTCTCCTTCCTGCAGCAACCCTGTAACTTCAACTATCCTCTACTCTGTAGCAATGACCCTTAATCCTTTAACAGTAGCCTCACCTTCGTTGAATGAATGCATAAACTTAGAGGCAATTTCTTCATTATAATCCCTTGTTTTCAAAAAGTAGACAATCCAACCATGCTGCCGGAAATAATGCTCACAAAGAGCATCCTGTAGCAACGCATCATGGAATATTGGTTCATGGCGGATTGGATCTCCACCCATTTCTTAATTTGTTAATGTAGCAAAGTCTGGAGCTGAGAAATGAAGAACCAAAATACTCTATAGACTGAAGATTGAAACTTCCATACCTATTTACAAATTTAGTGGCAGAGTTCATTACTTTCTTATGCCAAAGAATATCTCATTAAAGGAATGAGGGCAAGCAATCAAATCAAGGTACCGAAAAGGATGAGTAATTACTAATTTTGGAAACCGAACCATAAAACACACCCCCCCTCCTCGCAACTTACTTTGGCACGTGTCCACATAGGCTGAAAGGATTTAGGGAATTGTACGCGGATTTAGCAAAGGCAATAATCATAATGAAATCATAAATGCCTAATTAAAATAAAATAAAATATGTACATACCTGTAGTTGTGTGAAAAGAATGGTGAAATGAAATGAAATGACAGATAGAGAAATGAGATGGGATGACGTGGATGGAAAAATTTATTTATGGAGAATAATATTTCCATAAGACATGGAAATATTGTTGTGAAATGATGCGTGGAGAATTATGAAGTGGCAAGCATGTTCACTGCAGTGGCTACAGGAACCTTACCTCTAATACTTTGCTCAATTGCAGAAGGAACTTGATCAGTTGCTATAGGAACTTGTGTTTGATCCTTTTTAGCAAATTGCTGCAGGAACTCCTCTTTGCTGGCAGGCTTATGATAAAGATGCAATTTTTGACCATTTACCAAAAGCTTGAACCAAACCGGGTCAATTGTGGTCAAACGAAAAACTCCATTGTTGAAAACTTCCTCTATCTCATATGGACCTAACCATCTGGTTTGCAGCTTTCCCATAGTATCTTTATATCTTGAGTCATACAATAGTGCCCAGTCACCTGCTTTGAACTTTTTCTCTTTGATGTATTTATCATGCCACTATGCTCTTTGATTTTGTATCAGTTCTATCAGTTGGACATCCATTTTTCTCCATTCATCCAAAGCATTCAATTGTTGAATACGTTCTTTTTGTGCTTCAGAAAGTGTCATATTTAATTGCAAAGTTGTCCTCAGAGTTTTATGCTCAAACTCAATAGGGATCATTGCTGCTTTTTCATACACCATCTCAAAAGGTGTAAAACCAATTGGTGTCTTCCAAGTTGTTTTGTATGCCCAAATTGCTTCTGAAAGTCTATGAGACTAGTCTTTTTTATGAACATCTATTGTCTTGGTAAGAATAGCCTCAAGCTCCCTATTTGTAATCTCTACTTGTCCATTAGCTTGTGGATGATATGGGGTAGATTTTTTGTGCCTTATATTGTATTCATTGACCAAGGCTACAATCAATGTTGAAGTAAATTGTGGGCCTTGGTCTGATACAATTTCCCTTAGTACTCCATATCTTGTAAATATCTCCTCATAAAGGAACTCAGCCACCTTATTATCTCTTGCATGTGTCATGGCGCGAGCTTCCACCCATTTGGTTACATAATTAGTACATGCTAAAATGTAAGATTATCTATTAGAAGGATGATCAATTAGGCCAACAAAATCTAATCCCCATTTATCAAACAGTGCAACTAGTATTTGTGGATACAATGGCATCTCATCAGATTTAGTAGGTCTCCCCATGCGCTGACATTTGTCACATTTTCTTGTATACTGTGTTGCATTCTTATATAATGTGGGCCAATAATATCCTGTATTCAGTATTTTGAGTGATGTTCTTTTAGCAGCAAAATTTCCTCCACACGGCTCATCTTGACATGCATGCAGGATATCATATGTTTCATCCTCTCTTACACATCTTCTCATGACTTGGTCAGGTCCAGTATAAAACAAACAATCAACAATCCATGAGAAGTTAAAGATATTCTCAACTAACAACCTTCTTTCTTTAGGAGAGAAATGAAGTGGCATTTTAGCAGCAACTAAATAATTGGCAATATCAACATACCAGGGAGTGTGGGCTTGTATAAGGAATAGATGTTCATCCAGAAAAGTATCATCTATGGCTGTAGGATCTTCCTGTAACTGAAGTCTTGAAAGCTAATTTGCAACCACATTGGACTTTCCTGGTTTATCAATAACTGTGATATCAAATTCCCACATCAATAATAACCAGCGAGCTAATCTATCGGTAATTGAAGGCTTATTCATGAGATATCTAATTGCAGTATGATCAATATGCACAAATATGGGATACCCTGTTATATAGTGCCTGAATTTGTTGAGTGCATATATAACTGCTAACATTTCTTTTTCAGTGACTGTGTAATTTAACTCAGGCCCCTGCAAGTTCTTGCTAATATAATATATTGCACTCTCCAAGTTATCAATCTTATGTCCTAAGACTGCTCCTATTGCATAATCAGATGCATCTATATGAATTTGAAATGGTAAAGACCAATTCGAACCTTTAAGAACTGGTGCTTGGGTCAAAGCGTGCTTAAGCTTCAAGAAAGCTTCATTGCATGAAGAAGTCCATTTAAATTCCATATCCTTGGCAAGGAGAGAATATAAGGGACTTGCAATTTTGCTGAAATCTTTGATAAACCTTCTATAATATCCAACATGACCAAGGAAACTTCTAACATCTTTTTTCTTTACCGGTGCATTGATATTTTGAATAACTTCAATTTTTGTTGGGTTAACCTGTATTCCTTTTATAGAGATATGATGGCCAAGGACTATTCCTTCCTGCATCATTATGAAGCACTTCACATTGTTTAATGATAAAATATAGTCTTCACACCATTGCAAAACTTTCTTCAGGTTCCCTAATGCTTCTTCAAATTCAGAACCATAAGTTGTAAAGTCATCCATATAAATTTTCATGATGTCTTGGAAAATATCTGAAAATATACTTATCACTACTCTTTGAAAAGTGGCTGGAGCATTACACAATCCAAAAGGAAGAACAAAATATGCATATGTTCCCCAAGGACAAGTAAATGTAGTCTTCTCTTGGTCCTCTGGGGCTATCTAAATCTGGTTGTAGCCACTAAATCCATCAAGAAATGAAAAGTATCTCTTCCCAGCCAAAGAGTCTGATACCTGATCCACAAATGGCAATGGAAAATGATATTCTTGTTGCTAAGTTCAAAGCTCTATAATCAATACATACCCTCCATTTTCCTCTTTTCTTAGGAACTATTACCAAAGGTGATACCCATTGACTATCAGAGATAGGATAGATAAACCCAGCCTTTAACAACTTCTGCAATTCCTCTTTAACTATTTCTTTTAATGCAGGATTGATTCTTCTTTGTAGCTGTCTGAGTGGGCAACAATCTTCTTTTATATAGATCCGGTGGGTACAAACTGTTGGATCTATTCCATCCATGTCCTTGTAATCCCATGCAAAGGCATGTTTATGACATTTAAGCAAGTCCATGAGTGCTACTTTTTTAGTATTTGCAAGATCACTATTGATATTCAAATATTTATTCAAATCAAATTTTTTTTTGATAGTAAGATCAATCTGGGATATATCAGAAAAATGAGAAGTACAAACTTCCTACGGCAACAGAGTGTGCAATATATCAGTGGCTGCAGGAAAGTCTAAATCTGCAATATTTGGTACCAACTCCTACAATTGTTGTTCTTGTTTTAACTCATTTGTCAGAATTTTATAAAGAATTGAGTCTTCATCATGGAATTTCATGAATGGTCCTCTATTAATCAACATAAGGTGATTAATAGAGTCAAATCCCTCAGATTCTTCTCCCAAAGTAGGCCAAACAACTTGTTGTTGATCAAACTGGGGCTAAGCAAGAGAATACAAAGCTAATGTTTTTGTAGAGTTCCCATCTGAAATAGTCATATCCCCTAATCTACATTCAATATATGCATCAGTCGTGGCAAGCCAAGGTCTTCCCAAAATCATCGGATATCCTCTGAATGTCGCCTTTGGAGACAGAATCATAAAGTCAACAGGGTATTCCCAGGAATCCAAAGTAACAACCACATGTTCAATCATACCATCAGGTCGAACTGTAGAGCTATCAGCAAGCTGTAGGACTATAGGTGTAGGTCTGAGACTATTGATTTCAAGCCGCTGCATTACTTCTCTTGTCATCACATTAATGGTTTCCCCTAAATCAACCAAAACATTCCTTGTCTAAGTGCCACTAATGACTATATTCACAACAGGACTATCAGGATCATAATATTTAGAGATTGAAACCTTTCCTAGCATAATATCTGCCAGTTGACCCATCACATGCACTGTTTGCAGATCCTTCTTCTTCCTACCAGGTTTTTTTAGACATGCCTACCTAAGTGCCTTACTGTATATAGGAACATCTTTTATTGCTTGCAACAATGGGATTTTAATACATACATGTTTCAGTTGATCTATGATATCAAAACCTTGATCCTGTTCTGTAAGAACTTCCTTTTCTTGCAATCTCTGGGGAAATGGGGGTAATCTTTGTTTCTAAGGTATTGTGGTTGTTGGATTAGAGATTTCTTGTTCTTCTTGCACCTCAGTTATAATTGGAGGAGATGGATTAGGTAGAGTTGTCCTGGATCTAAGGTGAATATCACTTATAGATAGAGAATAGGTTGGGTATTGATTAGGATCAGCTAAATAAACTTGTTGTTGTTGTTGAGATTTAATATTAGGATTTGGCAGTGGCTGAGTGGTCAACTACGTTGGTTTAGGTGGAACAACAGTGGCTACAGGGGGAGGCATTATTGCAAGTGGTTGTGGTTGTTGAATAGGCTGTTGATATCCAGAAGATTGGGTAGTCCATGGTTGACTCCCCCTCCATTGAGGAGTAGGCTGCCAATTCCCTTGAAATTGGTTCCCTTGTGCCTGAGGTGGATACCAATTTCCCTGTGGCTGCTGCCACTATGGCATTTGACTAGCAAAATGCTACCCTTGGCCTTGAGGACCATACAAGTTTGGATAATTACCAAAATTTTGAGCATATGGTGATTGTCATTGATTATTTGGTACATAAGAATTTCCACTATAACCAGAAAAAGAAAGTGGATCCAGAGGCATACCTTATCTTTGGAAATTTGGCCTTCTTTGAGCAACATTCCTCACCTTGTATTGGCTTGAAGTCAGGAACCTCAAGATTTGCAACCATTTTACATCTGCAGTCCTTTTTTCTTTGTCTACAATGAAGGCAAAATTCTGCAAGAAATGCATCAGCTTCTTCATGCTTCTTCTTAGCTGAGAGTGTATCCAACTGAGTAGATGTTGATGAAGGAACTCTTGGCTTGAAACACTTTTTAGAAGCTGATCTAGAATACTTCTTACAAATTTGTCCTATTTCATTCCATGTAGATTGTGTAATGTCACCTCCTCCCATAAGATCCAAAGCATCAGTGCATTCATCACTGATTCCTCTTAAAAATATCAACTTGAGGGAATCTTCATTTAGAGTGCTATGCTTGGACTTTTTGACACTAAACAGAAACCTTTCCAGGTAATCTTCAAGACTCTCTCATCTTCTTTCTGTGTCATTCTAAAAATATCATCCCCATAGAAATCGGTGCCTCTACAATAGTCTTTATACTTTGCAAGAAACAATCGTTTCATCTCGTCCCATGTATTGATTGTGCTACTACCCAAACTCGTAAACCATCTTAAAGATGATTCTTTCAAAGTGGCAAGAAATATTTTGAGTCTATGGGCATCTGTAGTATAATCAAAACTCCTACAAAGAACATCAAACTCAAACAGAAATGTGTTTGGATCCTCTGTCACTAATCCATAGAATTTAGGGAGGGAAGAAGCTGGAATGTTCTTGAGATTAGCATTATCATGTTGATCTGATATGGGAAACTCAAATGTTGGGTACAAAGGTGGATTATTCCCACTAGGAGGTGGATTTCCTTGCATTGAACTTGTGGGGGGAGTTACCAAATGAAATTCTTCTTCTGGTGGTCCAAAAAAGAAATAAAGGTTGCCTTCAAGAAATTCAAATTCAGGGTGGTTCAAGTTCTCTGGGGTTTAATAAAGTTTAGCAAAAGGATTTATATCTGGGGAATTGATTTTTGCATGATTAGGATGACTGGGTAGAAATCCACCTAGAACATCTCTTCTTCGCCTATGCATGTAGGTTCATAATTTTTTTTGAACAATCAAGCATGCCAGAAAAAACAATTAACTGAAAACTGAAGAGACAATAACCATAACAGGTTCTTAGTTTGACACCATCCCCGGCAACGACACCAAAAATGTTCAACCCAACAATAAGAATAATAACTCCAGTTGAATTCTCAACCCGAAGTTTGGACATTCAATTGGTAAAGTCACTATTTCCATAGCTAGTGTTCATTTGATTGTCAACCCAGAGATGTAATACTTGAAATGGGTCTACACTATATATGCACTAAGTTCTTGCAATAGCTACTCTGCATTACTGCAACAACTAACATCTATGCGAAAAAGATAAGTAAGAATTGAAACTATTGAAAGGCTACAGGAAAACTTATGCATTAACATAAATTCATTCAAGCAATACTGGCTAAGTTCAATGCTGCTAAACATAAATTACTTTGTTTTGGTTTGGCTGCAGGAACAGTCAATGGATCTGTTTCCGATGGCTGCAGGAACTGTTAATGCAAGAATGTCTATTGCAGCTAAAGAAGAAAACTAATTTTAACAAAGGCACATGAACACTCACCAAGTGGGCCCCCTTGGACGAGTGATTCCAGGCTTCCCAAAAACAACTATAAGTGCTCAAAATAACATATTTTTATTCATTGTTCTTCGGAAGTCATTACATGATTCAACATCAAAAGAAACTCAAAACACTTGTAACTTTATTTCTAAAATCCTCTTCTCTATTTTTTCTCCTTTCTATCTAACCTTTGAAAAGAGATAAAGACCTTTATTTAAAAGAAAACAATAATTTCCTATTACACATATCACGTCGAAAAGAAGAGGCGGATAACTAATCAAGAAAGGAAACAACCGGATTTAAGTTGCTGATAATGTGGATCGAAGCCGAACCACAGTCATAACATATCGTGGCGGTATTTTCAACACTAATGTCTACTTGAGTAAGACATTAGTAAACATCGTGCAATTACTTTTCCTCTGCCGTTCCTTATGCTCATCAACATTTCTACTGATTCGATCTTCCAGTCTCCTCCTTGAATATCTCCTACTGCAACTGGCATGATAGGAGAGCCTTCCCAACATCATCAATTTATTCCTGCAATCAAAAAGAAAGAACATACAAGAACATACACATCTATTTTAATTAATCAAAACATCTATTAATTTCACACATGATATTGCCTATACAATCTGCATGGCAACAAGAATGAATAACATGGCTATAGGAATAAACTGGCAAAGACAAAACATGTTTTAATAGGTTCAGGCTAACATCTAAAATACATATAGTAAACTTCCGATACATCATTACTAATATGTAAATCAAAATATGAGAAAACTTAAGAGCTATGAGGATAAAAATATGTTAATGTCTCAACTCATCATTTGATATATCAGTGGACTCACAAGACAAACACATCCACTTTGATAAGATAGGTTGTTATTATGTTTTATTTGTCTTCTCATTTGTGTGAAACCAATGCAAAATCAAAATAAAAAAAATATAACAAAATATTATGCTACCTATAACTATACTTTGAAAAAAAATAATGCAAAATTAATTGAAGACAACATGTTTCTCTAAGAATGCCCATGTAGGAAAAATCTAGTAGATTCGGCAATGGACTCAAGCTCCCAAGGTCACTTGAAAAAATAAATATTCCTTCCACAAGAGAGCACCAAGAGAAAAATATTGCTTGATTATGCTTCCAATGGATCCAAGATCAAATATGTATTAAATCAAAGATGAAAAGGTACACATGGTGCCTTGCTTATATAGACAAGATTAAGAGATATGACTAACTAGGATGATGAAAGTGTCTTAATCCTATGCCATGTGACAACTAGGGGATAAAATAATATGTCTACTAGAGATTTATAGAAATATTCCTAATTCCCTAAACAAACTTGTGAACATATGTGAAAATGTCCTAACTAGGAACTATTTATATAAAGTGCCCTTTTCACAATACAAAATGAAAATTTGGATATGAAATACCCTCATTTGTACCAAAACCCCCCTTAAGTGGAACTTAGGAGGAAATTAAAATGCAATAAAGATTATTATTATTATGGGTCCCAACTACTAGGAAATGTTAGGTATCCATCTACAAATTCAATATGTTGCAAATGTAGAAAATGAAAAAATCAAGTGGGACAAAACTCCTCTCTAAAAGAGAGAAAAGATGCAAAAAATCACGAACAAGTGATGCACGAAGAACTCAAGATCCCTCAAAGATGAGATCCATCACAAGTATATAATCCATAACTTGATCATAAGAGGAAAAATGAGAGATGATTTGTCTACCCCATCATGAAATATATCCTTTGCCAATGAAGAATGATTGAAGACAAAAGATGATCCAATGATTGCAAGCAACATACGCTCTTTAGGGAAGAAATAAGTCCAATGGTGGATGTAGAATAAAATCCATCTCTTGGTGGATATATGAGGGAAGAAGTCTCAAGATGTGAATCTTTTAAAATTGATTGTCTCCATGTTAGAATGTGCCACAACAAAATTAGGTTATATCCCAATCAATGAAGATGAATAATCAAGATCACGTTGAAACACATGAACAAAAATATCAAAAGATAGTGTAGATGGGACAACAATTATGTTTTGATTCTCATCAAGGAGGAGAAACGACCCCTTAAATGTGTCCTCGAAAATTTTAATATGAAAATTATAGAAAAATACATAAAACTTTAACGCATAGCTTCACATGGGAAAAACCTTACAAGAAAAAACCCACACACAAAAGAATAGATCAATATTATTATAGTAATAGAGAAATTACAAGAGTCTATGATATTTCAAGAAAAGTTACAATCGCAAAGATTTTTGGAGAAATTTTGGTAGCCTCTCGGTGTCTCAAAAAAATAATCTCTCATCAAAATAGCTAAGGCATTAACATATTTATAGAACCCAATACATGAAAGGTAGGCACCCATGTTTTCCAAAACCATCTTCCATGCCTAGGTAGACAAGTGGTCTCCAAAACAACAACTTTCAATGTTCATGACACGTTGCAAATAGAAATTTCCCAACCACTAACACGTGTCTTTCAAAAATGGTAAATATCCTTATACAATGACGCCTACATCATAGAACCATACCAAATCTATACTTAGGCATCCAATATGCATAAATTCATCTACATCATAAATATAGAATGTTGCACATTAACTCCTCTTTCCCTGTAAGTTTTGAAATAGCAGTTCCCATATCCCACCAAGTGTTAACTCCACACAAACATGTCACATGACATCTAGGTGCTTCTCCCAAGGATTTTACAATGAGTGTCATTATGATAAATGGCTCAATTTTGTGCTCTCCACTTTGCTTGTGAGAAGGCATCTCTTTGCTAGGTCCCACAAAATGATATGAAACATTAGAAACTTAAATAAAATCAACAACATGAGATCATATAATTAAGTAATTAATTCATTCCATGATTCTCAAAGGTTGATACACCTTAATCCCAACAATGACATCTTCCAATCTCCTTTGAGTTGGACATCATTTGTTTAACAGAGTTATTTTCATTAATGATGGAACTTCTTATTGCATAAAATCACTTCAAGATTATCTCTAGCTCTAGATCTAGTTGGATTTGATCAGGAGTGTTCTAGTTCCAAATATAATCACTCTCTCAATTCTACTAAGAGGATGAACTCTGAGCATTAATTTTTTCTTTGATTCTATTTTGTCAATAAGGCCAATATATTTCAACCAAATAGTCTATCATAGGTTAGAAATAGAGGATTGATATTCAGTATTTGTAATTTTTTTCATATTTGTTATAAATTTTATTGTGCATCCCCATTTGGGGCACATTTGATGCCAATAGAAGAAGATGTTCTCTAATAAGCATAGCTTCAGATCTCTCTTGAAGCAAAGTAGGGCCCATTGTATAGAAGTAGAAGATCATTGCTATATATATATTATAGTTTAGTTTATTCATTTAGTTATTTTAACTTATAATCTATTAAGAACCATTTAAGTTTCTATTTTGTTAAGAGTTGTTTAGTTTCCATTCTGATATTCAATTCTCTATTTATAGTAGCAAATTTAGTTTGTTTAGTTTCATCTTTAGTTAAGTCTTTTACAATTAAATTGGTTGTTGGTTTGATTAATATTAGAGGTAATTTTTTTATGTTTCCTTTCCAATTAATGGTTTACATTACATCATTAGAAACTAGAAGTCTACTCATTGTGATGAGATATGAGATTATTTCCTTTCCTAGAAATGTGAGTAAGATTAAAATTTATTTTTGGCAAGGTGTGCAGCTAGTTCATATTTATTTTCTGCAAATTAGAATAGATTTTGATTCCTGCAATTAGATAGATTATATTTACGCAAGTGTGATTAGACTAGATTCATTTTTATGTAAAGTGTGATATTAGATTAGTTAATTTAATTAATCTTCATTTTTAATTAAATGGAAAGTCAAAATTGGTCTTTGCAAAACTTAGGTAGTTTAGAAGTAAGTTTTCAAAGCCATAGAATAGATTGGTAGGAAAAATTAGAACAAAGCTCAAGCAGATGCTACAATCATATTCAAACTCAAAAAAAACTCAAAATGATTAGGGATTGTGACTCTCCAACACCCCCCCACCCAACATTTTTGGCATCATTGTTGATGAAGATTTGAAGTCTTAGTGTTGGTAGAAATCATTTTAGAAGTTGATGATCAAAACAAGAGACTCACTTGGAAGGTTTGTTAGAAGAATACTTGAAGACACATATGAAGAATCTCAACCTCAAAGTTCGAATTTTAAAAATTTCTTTGTACAATCACAAAATATGGGAGACTAAGTAGAGGAAGAAGCGTCACCATATTGAACTTTTTCATATCTAATTGGCCTTAATGTTGAAGGGAATAATTCGCTGATGAAAAATATGTCCCCTTCCATTTTACCCATATTTTATGGGAAAAAACTTGAAGACTTTAATCAATTATTGTTTTCAAATTTAAGGTCTTATGTCAAACATATGAATACACCATAGACAATCAAAAGCTAAAATCATTTCCATCTACTTTGAAATAATTATCTCTATGTTGGTTCATGAGGTTAAATGCTAACTCCATATCTACTTGGAATGAGACAAGACCATATTTTTAGACAAGAATCAAGATTACTATAGAGTTAGAGATTAGAAGGAGGAAGTATGTAGGATGAAACAAGTGGAAGATGAGGCTTAGAAGATTACGTAGATCGATGCCTTTTGGTACATAGACAATGTGGAAATGGACAAGACGAATAGATTAGCAAGACAATATTTTAAAGAGGTATTAACAATGGTTCCAAGGAAGCCTTGAATTTGATTAAATGAGGTGGCATTAACAAGAAATCTTTTTAGGAGATCATAGAAGTTTGTAGGAATTATTCCTGAACCAGAGCTAGCACTAGGAACCCAAGAAAAGAGAAAAGCACTTCACCTGATGTCTCTAAAGTAATCGAAGAGATAGACAATTTTAAAAATGACATTAGAGAACTATAGAACCTTTAGCCATCTATAGTCCCAAATGTAGGGAGGAACATCCATTGAGGGAGTGTCCTCTAAGTCAGGTGGACCTTTGTGAAATTCATGAGAATAAACATGCCACCAGTGGATGTAATCTCCTCCCAAAGATAAACAATTGTTTGAAAATGGCCCCTATTGTTGAAAATGAATTGAACTTTGTTGTCTAGAGATAACCCAATTCTGGTTATAACTCCTAGGAACAATGAAAATTGAGGACCAAACCCTTAGGCTAATCAGTGGATCCCTCAATCAATACCACCTCCACAAATACCGACACCCTCGGGTTCACCATGGATCCTCCTAAATGAAATATGCCTCATTGGAACCAACCACAATGGTAGCCCAACCAATCCCAATGGCAACCTAATCAAAATTAGTATCATCCACAAAAAAGCAAGGACCAAGCTAATCATGGAACTAATCTCAACCTCTTCTAATTGGTCCAACATAGCTCACAACCAATGAATAGGTAAAACAACTGCAAATTCCAGCACAACCTATTCCCAATCTTAAAAACAATAGACCTCAAAAATATACATACAATGTGTATCCAAACCCTATAGTTATAAATGTTATTGACGTCAATGACATTCATTTGAGAACATGCATGGTGTCAATTATAGTTGTTCCTAAACTATAACTATTCTTCCATTTCCTCTTTAACCATCTATAAAATTCCTTCAATTCAATTTTATGCTCACAATTATCTTTGGTCTTTCCTCTCAAGTATGCAAATAGTCGATCATTATATGAAGTTCTTTCCATTGTGCTAAAGTTGGAGGTGATGCCCTCAATGGGTCCCGTTGGTTATAACTAGTGTATACTATCGAATTTCTTAATAAATATATTTTATCTTCAAATCTAATCTTGCATAAAAAATAAACAAGTATATTATTTTTTCTAGTTTTAAAATTGAATACATTATTTTATGTCTTTTAACATAACATATCCATTGTTTTCAAATAATTATAGTGCTATTGAAAATATTCATTCTTGATAGAACATAAGAAAATAAAACTTTTAACTAGTGCTACTCCCTTAGTTCCGTAATATGCATAGAGATAACAACTTATGGCTATCATTACTTAAATTATATTATCATTGATATAGTCTCATTTAAGTAGTTAAGTAAATTTGAGTGACATTCAATGCATATGTATATATGATAACTAGTGCTTAATTTAAGATCCTTATATTACAAATTATATTTTTATTAAAGACTTTTGAAAATTTGCCCTCTGAAAATAGTTTATTATTTTCAAATATTTATAACCCCTTTCTATTACATTTTTCTCTTATACAATTTTTTCCATTAAATGTACATAAATAATTTTATGGACCAAAGACTATATGAAATGACCTCTAAAATACAAATGTACAATATCAACACTTGTTAAGTACTTGGGAATAGTTTTCTACATGAAGGGAAAAATTATGGCGGTTGCTAAGTTGGCTTCCTTCCAATAGTTTTAGACGCTTCTAGTCTCTTATTTCATGCGGTGAACGGAAACCCTAAATCTGTCTACCCACACATATATATAAGAGGATAAGGGAAGATGTTGTGAAGGTTGCACTTGTTTTACCTGTGGGCGGCGATTGGCGAGAGCAGGAGAGGGAGTTTGCAGTCACAATGAGAGCCAAGGTATTTTCTCTTCCTTATGCTTTTGTCTTCGATATGTTTTCTTTTTAGCGGTTGCGTTAGATACATTAGGGTTTGGAATCTATTCAAGGCTTATGCCTCAACAGTTTTTTGAATCTATTTTCATCCGCGTCCAATTTTCACAAGGGAGAAAGATTTGAAAGACAACGATCCTCAAATGGTTGATTCTTTTCGGCGTTACTCCCTTGTGTCTCCAGGCTACAAAGTATTATTACAGTTTTGTTTAAATAGGACTGTTTCCAACCAATGGAAACACTTTAGATTTATGGTGCTCTGCAATAATATTTATTCACATTTGAGATATCGACAACATCAACTAGATTGAAATCGTCCTAGACATTACTGTCTCAATAGAATCAACGCAAATGTATTGGCTTATACATCTATCTTGAGTTCGTATTTTGTTGCTTTTAGCTTTGTTATACTAACGGTAGCGAGAAGAAGGCTCCTGAAGAGAACATATTTTTTTGATCATTGCCTGGAATATTAGGCTACGCTAAATGCCCGCCTGGAGTTTGAACCTTAGTTGCGAGGTAGACATTGTCATGAGCCTAGTGTCCCTAGAGAGTCTAGTCCAAATAGGATTTGAAACATAGGTGATTTTATTTTGGTGATTTGGATCATTTTTAAGTTGTCTCTGATTTAGTAATAACCAACCTTATTTACCGGTGTTGCTGAATTAAATTCTTGTGATTTTTTTATAATCTGTTTTCTATCATACAAATAGCTCTTTTTCTTATCTGATATGATTAAATATCTAGCCAACCTATACATAGAGTTCATATTGTTTTTTGTGGGTGTTTGTCAAGTCGAAAAGATCGTGTTGTTTGTGGAAGTCTGCCAGATCATATTCTGCGAATCACTGAATTTCGAGCAGGCTGGTTCCTCTCTTGCAGACCATATATATTTACAAACCTAAAATTTTAATGGATTGACTGCTTCAATTCTTTGTTTCGCATAGTCTGTTGGCAGATTAATCAAATGAGAGTTATACAGGATATTATTTTCATTTCAGACATGAAAGATTGGCCTGAAACTTATATGCGTAAAGCTTCTAATCTCTACGTCAAATTTGTCGGTGTTCTGAAATTTGTGGTTTCTTTATGTAAGTTTATTAATATGCGCGTAGTTAAAAACGCTTTGAATTAGTCTGGAGATGAAATTCAAGTATTTGAGTTTTTAAAGGACCAGATGTTGTCTCATCCATAATAGGACTGACAATAGTGCCTCCGCCCATTTTAGAAGCAGCCATATATTGCCTATTGTTACCATGTTGTGCCTAAATTACCTATTCCATTTTTTTTGTCATGCTTATTCACATCTCCTATTATTTTTTATGTTTTCTCAAAATTTTCATTTTGATTCGTGCAAGTCTCGTTTAACGCAATGTCAAAGTGATTTGATTTCACTGCTTTTGATAAGTGAATGACATTGGTTAGGAGAAGGCTTGCTTATTAAAATATAAGATTCTTTGAAGTCTTAGATAATAATTTGTTGATCTTCAGACGCGTTTATAAACTATAGGTGATATATTGACATCAGGATTTTCAAAAATTTATATACTTTATTATACATATTCTGAGAGAAATTTCTGTAAGCTGGTCATTGATCATCCATTTGAGACAAAATTTTTACAAAAGTATGGAGGAACATAAGGGATCCATGTGGTTGCGTCCAGCTGGTTCGGGTGCTATCTGTTATGGATCTTAATTCTGGTTGGGAGAAGGTGGGGTTGCGGCCAGGGGTCGCTAATTTTCCTTTGGGATCAATTCGGATGAACCAAGGAGAACCCGCATTGAATCCAATGGCATCGATGGATTTTGCACAAATTTCTCCATTTAATTTTCCTTTTTTTAAAAGTTTGAAGGGTTGCTTGTTTTCTATATCTCGGGTTTACTTGAGACATGACAATTGTTTGTGATTATGAGTGCTAGACTGTAGTCTTAGTAGACTATGCATACCATCTTGATGACTATTATATCCGTGGCTCTTCGTAGAACTCTGATATGCATAGGATACACTTCGGTGAACAATATGACCTCTCTTTTGATACTACTATCATTTGAAGTTTACTATCACTTTTATGTTGGCTTCCCTGTAAACGTCTTTGTTTGTTGCTGTTTTACAAGGTCTTTACACATATTAGGACTGTTTTTTTTGAGTTTACATGACCTTGGAAGTGTGTCAATAATTTGGATAAGGCTAAAGGTATTCTTAAAGTAATAACATGGTTTTAGCCCTTGCTCACCATTATCTACAGATCACTCCCCCCTACATGCTTGATAGAGTGCTGAAGGCAGTCATTTGATACTCTTGAAGACACAATCCACTGTCCTTAACAATACTTTGTTGCCATGGTTTTGAGTTTTGCCAATCTATTTGCCACTGCTATAGATGGATATCTTAAATTAAAAGGTCAATAAATAAAAGAAACCCAAATTGCCAGCTGGACTCATCTGGAGGTGAAATTTGGCTCGGGTTAACCTGGGTCTGTCCAGGCTGAACCGACAGGCTGTGGGCAAGATCTAGCCAAACCCACAGTGGAACACACCTGGACCCCTGAACCCGGATCAGATGGACAGGGTTTCCAAGGGATGAACTGGTAACACAGATCAAATTTATTACAATTGTCTAAAGTTTATAAATATTCCTTCTGTACATAAAAAATGTTAGGAAATATGTATGTTGTCTCTAATGTTTGATATTTCTGCTTTTAGACTGTAAATATGTATAAATTTATTATTTTATATGCATTTATATGGACAAACCAGAAAAAAATTCAACCCCTCTTTTTTGACTGAATCTACAAACTGAACCCGTGAACCTGAAACCAAATTAGTACCAGGATCAGTAAATTAGGAGTTTAATAATTTTTCAATATTTGATGAAGAGTTAAGGTGCAGGTTCATTTAAAAATTCAAAATCAATCTTTTTACTATGTTGAAAGATTTAAGATTCAACTTAAATCTCAATCGATTTTGTTATAATTAAAATATATTTAAAGAAAGCATGATTTTTTTAGATTATATCTGTTGTACATGTATATATTTGCTTGATTGTTTCGAGAATTTGAGAACAATGGGTGGAATCTTTGGATATGGAATAGTTTATGGCTGTAGTAAAACTGGCATCAGGTGACATTTTGGCAATAATTACAGCTTTTCATCTATGAAATGTCCCTGGTCTTTTCCTTTTTCAATTGTCACTACTTCTATCATCATCATGTTGGAGGTCAGACAAAAATCCACAATCATAAAAGGTTCAATATGTATGTCAAATCTGAGAGAGTGCCATTAATGCACCCAGATATTTAGTTGTTGCTTACTTCGTCAGAATTAGTGTCAAACTATCAATCATAATGCACAATTAGCAGTGTAGAGATCCATTTATTCATGCCTGAATGGAAGTAACTGTAATCAATTAAAAATCTTGTACTTACCTGTCATAGGTTGTACCTTGAACCATTATCATTTAATAGGTCAGGAGAAATATTAACAAATTTGTTGGAAGAACAGTTGGAACAATTATTCCAAAGACTAAGCAAGGTAATTTAATAGTTTTAGCCTTCATGTAATAATGATGATACGGGTATTCATAACAACCTATCAGTAGTTTACTTTGTATCTGTGCTTCAATGTTCTATGTTCCTATATGGAGTAGATGGTATTCATAACAACCTATCAGTAGTTCACTTTGTATCTGTGATTCAATGTTCTATGTTCCTATATGGAGCAGATGAAAATCATTTTGTCATATTGATAAAGGACTAAAAATAGATTCCATGCCCTTTCCTAAAATACACGGAGAAGAAAATCAAAAGTGCTATGCGTAATGGTTACATTATCTCAATACGACCGCAGCAAATACATCACAAATTACTTTCATCTTTCAATGCAGATCATGAATCCACATCTAGCCGAGAAGAAGCCTAAGATTACACGTGCCATTTATTGTTTTATAGAAGTCAAAAGAATGCTTTGATCAATCTCAAACTTCAAATAATTCCCAAGACCACTTTGATCAATCTCAACATTAAATGTAGTCTCTGAGAAAACGTTTAGATGATTAAGCTGCAAGGTCACCCATGTTTGTGCATTCTTTTGCAATGCACAAGAATTTGAGAGGTAGTTCTTCCTAAAATAAAATAAATAAAAAGCTGCTAATTTTTTGTAATTTATATAAATTTATTATATATTCATTAAGCCTAACATGGTTGGAGAAAGAATCTGCCTTTTAGAATAGCACCTGTACATTGTAATTGCATAAAAGTTCTTCCTAAAATAAAAATAAAAAAAGCTGCTAATTTTTTGTAATTTACATAAATTTATTATATATTCATTAAGCCTATAACATGGCTTGGAGAAAGAGACTGCCTTTTAGAATAGCACCTGTACATTGCAATTGCATAAAAAACTGAAGTATTGATCTTTGAGCACACATTGTTCTAACATTGATTGCTTATCATGAATTCATCGTGCGTATCATTGCAGGTAACAATTTGATTTTCTTCTGTGTTCTATCATGCCATATAAGTGGAACTTCAATTCCTAATGAACAATTTCAACATAATTTTGGAAAGATCATTAGATTTCCATTGACTAGTAAAATATGAAAAATTATCATGGGATTAGCACAAGTCAGACAAATGTGAGAAGATAATTATGAAATAAATGTTTTATTCTTGTGACACCATGTTACAGGTGCTCATGATGCCTGCCATATGAGAAGCCATTATGGTTTAGGAGACCACATGGTAAGTATTGTAGAGTGAGGAAATGTGGAAGATAAGCTCTGAGAACTAGAAAAGAACCAAAAAGGGAAGAGTCCATTGTACGTAGGTTTGGCTTACATTTGAATAACAAGATACCCCACCTAGTAGGCTGTTGTCGGAAAATAACATTTTGAAATGTTAAACTTAAATATTAGTTGTGGTCAGTTTTTTGTCTTCTGCTACAATTGTGAAGTTAATGGACTCCTTAATTCATATGGGCTAGCTATACACGCCACCATCCTGCTCATAATTGGCATTTGTACATCGATTATATTGATATGCTTATTGTTTTGCATCTCTTGAATTGTCATACACTTATCATCGTTCAAGAATTTTGAATTTCTTTAGTCCAATGTTGATTTTATCGGCTAATGTCTAGAGGTTTAAAACTTTAAATCTATTCGGAAAGATCATTTTTGTTTGTCAATAAAGTCCAATCATGTTATTCAACTATTTTCATGTGGCTTATTTGTAAAATGATATTGGTGGCTGTTTGTATTTATGGTCTTGAAATGTGGCATGGCACTAAAGATTGTTTTTTCATCTTAACAGTGGAAGAAGAAGCGTATGAGGAGACTCAAAAGAAAGCGTCGAAAGATGAGACAGAGATCTAAATAGGCTTTACTATTATTGTTATAGACCAGGAACACTAGACACTTCTTTTTGACTCATTTTTTTGAAGTGCTGATAGCTGGGCCCTTGCCATGAGCATTCTACATTAACATAAATATTCAATCTAGTTATGTTTGCTTTCCTTGATACATGAAAGTTCAATAATTGCACCTTTAGGAATGGTTGTTAACATGATTTTGTTTTGCTGTGTGATGATATTGATTTCTCATTTAAAAAGTCCATGCATAAATAGAGTATTAGTGTGGCTGTCAAGAATCTTATGATGTTATGTGGTTGAGTATGATTAAATATCGAGTACATTTTGCTAGATTTTATAAGATTTGAAGTTAGGGTTACAGTGTCAGAAACATTCGTGTAAATAACACCTTTGTGGAGATAAATTTTTTAACATGATTTTGTTGTTGTATGAGGATGTCAATTTTCTCATTTTAAAAACCTTGTAATATTTAAAAAGGAGAAAATGCACTTCTGGAAACACTTGTGGCTATTTGCCTGTGAAACAAATTTCATGCATAAATGGAGATTAGCTGAAATATTGGCTTGGGATGTTATTACATGGTTGAGTATATGATTAAATATAACTTACACTTTGCTGGCTTTCGTTAGATTTGAAATTGGTGTTATATTTTGTCATAGTTAATACGTGTATGTTTTTGCCAGTCTAAAATAAGGCTTATGAGTTAAATGTAAACGGAGGTCCAGTTAGAGATTGTCTAGGATGATTCACTTACCTTTTTTATGGCCAGGTAAGTTTAGTGTCATTTTTTATCCATGGCTCACTTTGTAGCTTCTCTGATATGCTCTTATTTGCTGTAAATTCATATTTCTTTATTATAGAAAGACCCTGTTTGGGATGTGTTAAGCTGTAGTTTCTACCATTTAGTAAATATTAAGAACAATAAAATGGAGTACACGTCAATGCTATTCACCTAGTGGCAAAGATTACTGATTCCAGGTGGACCCCTTCAGTTAATATCTCTCGAACACAAGATCTACTGGGATAATTTTGTAGATTAAAGCATCTTTGTATAGCCAGGAGTTAAGAAGTGAATGTAAATTTTGATGCCTACAAATGTTTTTTGCAGTGTGTGGGGTTACTAATGTTGAAGGCTTTTGCCTCTAGGCTTTGGGTTGTGATGAGGGGAATATGGATTTTTCTTCTTGTTCTACTTACCCATTGAGCTGTTGCCTGTTTTATGAATTGATTTACCTGTTGAAGGCATGTTTGGTGAAAATAACCGTCTAGCAGAGTGACCGCTATGCGTCTCCCTTTAGTTTTAAGTATTAATATGCTGATATTTGGTAAGTGTTTCATCTTGGATGACTTCTTTTTGTTATTAATGGGGGTAAAATTAATGCCTACAACACAACCCTTGTGTGTTACCAGATTGGAAGGCCAGCCGAATTATATGTACTATAATAAGTGTGATTGCTCCAATTTATGCTAGGGTTACATCATACAGTATCTTAGTAATGAAGTAGTGGGTTTTGGGCAGCGATTGGCGACTATTTCCTGAATAGATTAGTTGTGTGATCTTGGACAGGTCCGTTTTCGTGTATCAATAGAGGATAAGTAATGAAGTTGTTGGGCATTTGATCTTGGACGGCTCTGTTTCTAGTGTGGACTAGTTGTGGGTTTTGGGCAGGGACTGTTTCTTGAATAGATTAGTTGTGGGATCTTGGACAGGTCCGTTTTCGTGGATCAATAGGGGGATAAGTAAGCAGCCCAAAGCTCAACAACTTACAATTCTTCAAAAGCTCCAAAAGCTCCAAAGGTCTCAGGATAGGGAAGGCAATCTTAAGGGTCTGAAACCCTCTTCTTCCAACGCTGTTTGCTCTCATGAACAATTTGTTGATGATTCTATCACCATGGGGAAGCCTTCATCTTAAAAGCCAAAAACATGAAAATCATTCTGAATACCTATGAATCGGCATTTAGTCAAAAAATAACCGGGATAAAAGCTCTTTGTTTTTCATTAACACCCCGGCCCAAAGGTAGCCACTCCCATTTGGGTTAAAGTCTGGAATAAGAATTTAGTTCCCCAAATCAACATCTTCTTTTGGATTTTCATCTAAAATAAAATATTAACCTTGGACAATTTTCATTAAAGAGGCATCATTTTTTCTAACATGTGTTCTCTTTGTTGCAGGGAAGAAGAGACAGTTTGCCATATTCTCAATCAATGCTCTTTTAGCCATGACATCTGGAAAATCATCTTGACCAGGTGGAACTTGAGCTCGGTCTTCTCGAATTCTCTTGGTGACACTTGGCTTCAATGGCATTGTCCTAACTTTAATCCTAAAATTGTGGAGATTTGGAGATTTACTTTGTCAATTGTTATCTGAAATATTTGGAAAGAGCGAAACAATAGGATTTTCAAAGATAAAAGGGCAATTCTTGAAACCTTTCCACCACCACTACTAGTATGAGAAAGGTAGAGAAAATCTTGTCTAGTGTTTCCCCCCGCAGGAATGGATAAAGTCAACTTCGATGGGGCTTCTAAAGGAAATTCGGGTAAAGCTGGATATGGGGGCATAATCAAGAATTTTGCTGGAAGTTGCCTTAAGGCGGTGGCTGGTCTTTTGGGGAATCAAACTAGCCATTTTGCTGAAGCCTCCGCTGCTTTGCATATTTGAATCATAGCCAAAAATCTCAATCATGATAAAATATGGCTTGAGGGGGATTCACTTAATATTATTAAGTGCTTAAAGGGGGAACTGCTAAGAGAACCAGAGCTAGTATCAAGAAAGCTGTGGCTGCTGTGGCCAAGGACCCTCTCAACCTCAAAGATAACATCAAAGAGCTGCAAGAAATTAGCAGCACCCTAGCTAAAGCCTTGGATAAAATCTGATTCCTGGACGACCTGTTGGCTTTTAGGGGCTTTAATGGGTTCTTCTCGGTTTTTCGTTGGTTTTTTCCTTTTGTTCTGTTTTTCGTGGCGTTGCTGTTTTAATCATGCTTGTATAAGGTTTTGGGGCTCCTTCAAAACCTGTTTTTTCATTAATAAAAAATAACTTACAATTCTAGGAAGATATAAAATTTCAGTATTGGGAAGCGAGGTGGGATTAGGAGGCAACGCAAGGGTGGAAGAGCAGAGCTTGCTTGAAGAAGCTCTGCAAATACTTCCTTACTGGGATCTTATCTAAGTGTAAACCGAAGCCAACATTTGCTAAGCAAATCTATTACATTTTATTTTCTCTTTTAATTAGTTTAAAAGTTATGTGTTGGATATGCAAACTATTATATTTTTAAGTTTCGAATTTTTGAACTTCTCATCAGACATCTAAAAATGATAAGCTGCAAATTCCATTTTGTTAGGGAAAATTAAATGAAATTAATGTTTACATTATATTTGAGATGTTAGTAATTACTATTGTAACAGTGATGTTAATAAACAACTCACTAATTGAGATGTTAGGGAAAATTAATGAAATTAATGTTTACATTATATTTGAGATGTTAGTAATTACTATTGTATTAATTGAGATGTGAGGGAAAATTAATGAAATTAATGTTTATATTATATTTGAGATGTTAGTAATTACTATTGTAATAGTGATGTTAATAAACAACTCACTAATATAGGGATTATAGGGAAAATTACATTATATTTGAGATGTTAGTAATTACTATTCTAATAGAGAATAGTGATTTTAATAAACAATTCACTAATATAGGTAGGTTTGGATGGTTAGTTGTATATATTGTTGAAATAATATACAATTCCTATTAAATTAAATAGGACTTTGTTTGGCTATGTATAGGGATTATAGGGAAAATTACATTATATTTGAGATGTTAGTAATTACTATTGTAATAGACAATAGTGATGTTAATAAACAATTCACTAATATAGGTAGGTTTGGATGGTTAGTTGTATATATTGTTGAAATAATATACAATTCCTATTAAATTAAATAGGACGTTGTTTGGCTATGTAAGTGATCTTCCTATTAAATTAAATAGGATGTTAGTAATTACTATTGTAGTAATGATGTTAATAAACAACTCACTAATATAGGTAGGTTTGGATGGTTAGTTGTATATATTGTTGAAATAATATACAATAGTTAGTGGTTAATGTGTTTTTGATAAATAAAGCAGCGATAACAAGGGCACAGACCCTTTACAAAGCTAAACGGCTAACTAAAAAAAACGGACCAAGCAAGGGTGAAAACCCCAAACAAACAAAGTTAGACAGGGTAAACAAACCCACTGTCAAACCATCAACAAACCAACCCAACTCAAGAGTGGGGAGAATCCACACTTTGACGAAGGGGGTCTGGGGAAGGAGGGTAGATTTTCCTTTCTGCCTGCAACAAACAACCATCCAGGCAACACTATCATTAGGAATATTCAAAGACAAATCAGACAGGGGAGACCTCGCAGATATAATAGTTAGTGGTTAATGTGTTATACTCGGGATAATTCCTATTAAATTAAATAGGACGTTGTTTGGCAATATAAGTGGTTATACATTAGCCATGTATTGAGTGTTGAAAGATATAGAAGCACAATATTATTTTGTGTTTAATTTTTAAGCTTCTTTCTGCATACATATTTTAATGCCTTGGATATCGTAGCATATAATAGCTAAGTGGTACTTCGAGCTCTTTGCAAGCTTAAGATGATTCTACGTGGCTTTGTCAGATCTTATTTGTGTGACATTGCTATCGAATGTGGGATCAACTTTAAGTTGATCATATAAACATTTCAGTGAATATTTTTTGTTATTACAAGCGTATAAAGCATGATTCAAGTTTTTTGAAAGCGTTGTGGCAGTTGATGATTTCAATCCTCCAATTCGTTGGGTGCTTATGGTAGTTCTGCTTGCTTGGAGATCTCTTCATATCTCGATGTTCTAACCAGGTTGATTAGCACATAAAAAGATCAGAGGTCCAGTGACAGATTGGATTGGGCTTTATTAGATGCTAGCGATCACTGGGTCGGTATATGACGTTTACTGAGGTTCACATTTCTATTTTGCAAAGCCGTATTATGCATTGTTGGAGGTGTATCTATCAATATTTAGATTCATATCCTTCTACCAGCGGTGGCATCTTTGATCGGAGATTCTTTACTTTGACCAGCCTCTTGATCTGTGGGCATGATGAAGAATTCGATTTGGTATTGCTGTGATATTAAATTTTATACTGCTACAATTATTCAGAAGCTTCTTATTAGTTCCTTCTCGCATGGAACTATTGTCGAGGGCTCATATTAAATGGTGATTAAACAAGTTTTGCACAACCAATAGCATCGCTTTATTTTTTCTTTGCAAAACTTCAATTCAATATTTCTTACAAAAATTGATTGAGCTTTAGCAGCTATCTGTCACATATGTGTTTTGGCAGGATATCATTGGAGGATACAGAGGCATTTCACGATTCAATGCAAGAGAAGACACAGATACAGAGGAAAGGGAAAAAACGAAAATCTTGGGATTACCGTTTCTGCAAGATGCTGGACATACCTGATGATTGGGTTTTCAGTTCGAGAATGATGTGTTGTTTCACAGATAATATCAATTTATTTTTTATAAAAAATTTCAAAGGTGCATCTTTTTTTTCATCTGTGGGGAATATTTATATCCTACATTCATTGCAGTCCAAGAGGACACACTTCTTCCGGGCATTTAGATGAGCAATCCACGTGTCTTGTCCGTGCTTTCACATTTTGCATGCATTCTGCAGGGGTAATCTGGGTAACAACTACTTTTGGATGGTACTATTTGAGGAAGCTGACAAAACATGTCCATGTATTTCATGTGTTGTACACAAGGTCTATAAGCTTTACAGAAGCAGGGTCACTCTAGTTGCAAGCTGTGGAATTCCGAACTAATGGTAAGCATTTTCCAAGCCCTAATTGTTTTTTCAAGCTCTTTTCGTTTTTTCTTGGGGAATTTTTTAGGGTTTTTCTATTCAATGTCACTGTTAAGTTTCTTCGTTTTGGTTGTTGCATAAAAATGATACCTTAACCCCAAAGTCAACATAGTTGTTAGCTTGTTAATTAAGGTTTGAATTTTTGTTTTGTAGGTGCGGTTAAAGCAAGCAACACAATTTGCTTTGGATTTTCAAGCACATGTTATTGTCAGAGTTGATTCCAAAGGATTCTGTGTTTTTTACTATTGAAGTATATATGTAGATATATGTGATTAGTTTCAGTGTAGTTATTGTTTTCTGGAACCTTTATACTGTGCTTGCTAGTTTTTAGATTTTTTTTAAAAATTGGATTCATTTCTTTTAAATGTTGCTACGTGGCACTACATTTTGGGAAGTTCTTAACTGCCTTGAAGATTTTAACAATTCTGATTCTCTTGACAACTGGGTGTGCTCAACAGGGTCTATCTTGTTCAATGTGTGTCCATTATGTTGCACCTTCATTTTGGGTGTGGAAGGGATATGAGAGGCAATTAAAAGGATTGAGAAACATAGTTGATCGCATACTATGCATTCTACCTTTTGAAGAAGAAATATGCAAAATGAATGGATTAGTTGCAACCTTTGTGGGCCATCCTATACTGGAGGATGTTTTTAATGAACATGTTGTATGGATCTGCTGGTACCATTATTTCCATTTTTACATTTTCTATTTAAATATGTAATTCCTGGAAGTAAATAAGAATACTTTAACAAAGAATTATAAACAGTCTGGCATCAAATTCACATGCAAGAAAATTTCCTTGAGAAATAATATTATGAAATTGGCATTATTAAACAACTAAGGTGATTAATGAGAGTAAGTAATGTCCAACTCAAGATTCAATATGTATAGCTATACAAATCATAATATTTATTAAACAAAGATATTTAATAATAGCAACTTTTATGATGTTTATTATTCTGGCATGAATTCTCAGCAAATTTTTGTTCATCAGTTTTATTTTCTTGTCATCAAACTGATGTCCTTAACACTTAGACAAACCTGTAGGAATGAACATCCTTGGAGAGAGAGGAAACCTATCCTACGAATCTATAAATTCCTCTCAAGACATATCCCTAAAATAATACAGGCATATCCTTTTAAAGATACAAATTAAATTTCAAATGATAGAATGATTTACTAATTAGGGAAAACAAAGAAAACAATATCACTAAAATTAAGTTATTGTAGAACAAAATAAAACTACAATATAACTTGGAGTCTAGGGTTGCTACAAAATATGAGTCATTTAATTAAAAAAAATCGCTTCCCCTATCAAACATCACAAAGACATCCCAAAGAGTTGGCAAATATATCTCCTACTGTTAACCGCATTTTAATTTTTCCCAAGACTTTCCATAATAAGTGATTATGGCAACCTTCAAAAGATATGTGATCTAGTAACTAGAATAACTCACACCAATTGCGTGTGGCCATTGAAACAAACTGAATATTTACAATTATTTGAACTTTCATGTGTTGAAAAACATGGTAAAGCTTTTTGAGCTTGTTTGCCTTGCCATGTACGTTAAAGTGGGTTATACCAGCCATTCAATGGAAGCTGTCAATTTATAATTTTTGTTTTCTTATACACAATAATGCCAGAATACTCTGTAGTTTATCAATGCAAATTCTCTCTGTATTTTCTGTGATATTTTGTTAAAATTGAAGGACTGCAGAAACAAAGCATCATTATCATGTATACATTAACAAAACTGCACATTTTTTTTAGAGATATAGTTTTTTAATGAGACGGTGTATAAGCCCATTAGAATGCACTCAGTATTTTTTTGGATTGAATCTGCACTTCAACTGTAAGTTTTAAACTACTTTTATTTACAATATGACTAAAACATTCAAATTTAGAACTACTTTTAATCAACATAAAATAGATACGAATACAAATTTAGGTTGTTTGGTTTTTTATTACAGTTGCTTGAAACATTTTTAACTTTCTGTGCAATAGTTTCTCTGGTTTCTGAATACAGCTATTTGAACCGTTTTGAACTTCTTGTGGAATAGTTTTAATTTATTTATTATAGACATTTCAAGCTGTATAGATGTTTCAAGCTTCTTGGACTTGTTTTACAATAGTTATTAACATGAGTATAAAAAGATTACTTTCTAGAATATTAATTTTTCATAAACATTTAAATCGAACAAAACCAATCTAAAACCACCTTAACAACACTGGGCAGGAACTAAGCTACCTTGCAGCCCTTGTTTATATTTTACATTTGAATCAAATATAGTTGTATTCTTGTTTAGTTTTTTTGTTTCATATTTTAAAAGTCAGTCTAAAAGTTTTATAAAATCGATTGTCCTTGTGTCAAAAGTGTTATAGTCAAGTTGCATTATCGATGGAGCCCAACATCTTTGATTACAAGAGTAGTCATGGATACTTTCATATTCGATGGTAGACACTTTCATACACGACATACATCATGCAACTACACTTATAGAAAAAATCTGTGGCAAATGAACTTGCGAAGTGGAATATCAAAGATTAGAAAGCTTTGGGAACTATTGGTCTCGGTTTATCAAAAGCATATATTTACACCATGTCGATTTTGCAAAATCTGTAAAAGAGACTTGGGAATCCTTAAACAAGTTGGATCTGAAGCAGAAAGTGTCAAGACAATATTGAAGCAGAGATTGTATGGATTGAAGATGGATAAAGGTACAAAAATGGCCAATCACATCAGTAAGTTTCACTCTCTTCTAAATCAGCTAACTAGGATTAATGAGAAAGTAAAAGTTGATGATGCTAAAACAATAATTTTGAATAGCTTGCCCAAACATATGTTTGGAATGGTGTTCACATAAAGCAAGGTAAGCATTAGTCTTTAACGGGTAATATCTACTCTACTTGAGCATAATGAAGACTCAAAATTTGAAGAGGTCTTATTTGTACATAACAAAGCAGCAAAAGACAAGTCCAAGCATATTCTTTCAAAAGGAAAAATCAAATGCTTATATTGCAATGAAATAAAACATGTAATTTTGAATTGTAAGAAGAGGGCACAAGATCTACTAGATGATAAATTGGATCATCATGCTTCCTGGGAAAAACATGCCAACGATGAAGAGTTATCATGTCCTAATGATGAAGAATATGTGCTTTAGATAAATTCGACATTGGAGGTAGGAGGCAACGAAGGAAGGAGGACACTCAGTGTCCTTTCGTCAATCATTGACGACGGGGTTGCTTATCAACTTTGGTGGCACTTTATTTTCTAGTATGCAACATGATATGTTTTGTTTTTCAACATTCCTGGTTGTGTGAATAAGTGGAATTTCACATTGTGGGGGGGAATATAACCAATGTTCCATTCCCATTTGTGATATGTATGGTGATTTCTATGTAACTTCCTTGATGTGCAAGCATAGTGGCGAACAAAAGTACCAGAGCGAGTCAGTTCATGATTTTGAAAGGGTTTGTGGGAGGATCCAACCTTTCTTTTGGATAAAGGTCATGAGTCACATAGTTGGACATGCCACAAGGGTGAGCATACTGCAGAAAAGTGTGAATGTTCTTCTACTATGTAAAGATTAAGGCGGGGAATGTTAGGAAAATTAATGTTTACATTATATTTGAGATGTTAGTAATTACTATTGTAATAGTGATGTTGTTAATAAACAACTCACTAATATAGGTTTGGATTGTTAGTCGTATATATTGTTGAAAAAACAATATCACAATAGTTAGTGGTTAATGTGTTATACCCATTATGGGATATTCGTTCTAACAATAAGAGGTTGTTTGGCTATGTAAGTGACACTATATTAGCCATGTATTGAGTGTTGAAAGATATAGAAGCACAATATTATTCTGTGTGTTTAATTTTTAAGCTTCTTTCTCTGTCCATATTTTAATACATTTGACCTCCCAAGTAATTAAGGCCCTCAAACTGTGTCATCTTGATTCTTTCAAGACACTAGTACATTTGGAGCAAGTTTCCGACGATTGTTCGTCGGAATTCATACAACTAAATGTCGGAATTCTGATGTATTTGTTCGTCACTATTTTTTTGTCGGTGATTCCGACGACAAGATTCACGTCGAAATTCAGACAACACCACATCAGGAATTTCTATGCACCTGCGATATGTTTTTTGACGAGATGTCAAAATTCTGACCTTGTTGCATCCTTTATCGTCGTAACCTCTGTCAATGACCCTTTATATATCGCCGTAACCTTTGCCGATGCATTTTTACTTTGGCAGTGTCTATCAGGATAAGTCTTACCGATAGCCTCATCGGCTATTAGCAAGACAAGATTTCTCCATTGCCGCTAGCCGTAACCTTTGTCGATGACCCTTTAACATCGTAACCTTTGTCGATGACCCTTTAACGTCATAACCTTTACCGATGCATTTTACTTTTATCGGTTTCCATTGGGATAAGGCTTACCAATAGCCGAAATTTCTCCATTGTTGCTAGTGTGTGTTATGTCGATGGACCATCTTCAAGGAGATGTCGAAATTTCGACGATTAAGACGATGGAGGAGGCTGCATCTTGCAACGTTTTTGTCGCCGTAGGTATGGCAACATCGTCAGTTGTCTTGTGGTGTTCGTCAGAATTCCGACCTTCCCCAACATTTAAAAAAAAAAATCCCGACTGCTTTTGTCGACACCGATGACCCTTTATTGTCGTAACCTTTGCCGATGCATTTTACTTTTTGCCAGTGTCCATCGAAATAAGTCATACTGATAGCCTCATTGGCTATCGACAAGACAAGATTTCTCCATTGCCACTAGTGTGTGTTCTGTCGATGGACTTAAACGATGTATGCTATCTCGATCACATGCTTCTACTTGTTGGTGTTACCATCGGGTTGACTTTTGCCGATTACAAAGGATTAATATCAGCAACATTAATATCAGTGAGATTACAAAGGATTAAGTGCATTAGGTACTTCATTATCAGGAAGATAAAGATGAAATAGCTACAAGAATGCATGAAAAGACTTATCATAAGGAATCATAATAGTAAATGCCAAAAATGTCTTGCAGCCAATACATAAAGCATTCATAAATAGTCATATAGATAGTCATATCGTTGTTTAAAAATACTATCAAAGGAGGATATTATAAAGATAGAGACCTAGAACTCAACATGCAGTCATGGATAACAATGTAGGGTTAGGTATAGTCCTAGACCTTTTTTAAAGGGCAACGTGTGATAGTGCACGTGCCTAAGGAAAACTCTACAAAATAGTGAGCAACAAGACTATCAAGAACAGTATTTTAGTCTTAGGCATACACAGCTCAAGGAGATAATGATTAACAAAGAAAGCACTTACAAAGATATATCTAGTCATAAAAGATAAATCATTTGTGTTGGAGACATGAGAATATTCTAGAACACAAAGTAGACAGTGCCATCATAAGGCGTACACTCCATTTCAAGGCCCCAAACTTAAGGGCAATACAAGGAGATTCCATCAATGCCAATTGTAGTCCATAAAAGCCTTGTCACAAAACAAATCAAAGACAAAGTACAATCATAGAGAGATAAGAAGATCAAGTCTATCAAAGAAAAAAAAGAACTCAAGGCATTCAAAGATGTGATAGTCATAAGACATGCACAAAGGCTCAATACAATGGTGATACATTGTTGCAAACCAGTAATGAGGAATGAAGAATAAGGATTGTGATAGAAATCAAGTTCTAAATATAGAGGCACATGACAATAAGCTTGAGATTAGACAGTGCAACATGGAAATATGATCACCTTTTGTGAGAAATGAAAGTGCAATCATGATAGTATTTTTTAGTAGATTGGACTACCATAAACATGCATATGGAAATGACTAAAGGGTGGGAGTTTCAGTTAAGTGAACTTCAAGTTAGAATGCAAGTTCTTAGTATCATTCATCAGTTCAGGCATTAGTTTTTAGAGAAAATGTGGATTTCTAAGTTCATCATCAGTTTGAGGCCTGAAAAGGTGGAGTTTTGAGGTCATTCCATGTATTGGATCAAAGTTGTAAGGTCATTGTGCCATTTTTTGTCATGTCTAGGCCAACTAGGCCCTAAATAGGTCAACACTGGTCAACGCCTCCAGAGGTGGCCAAAAGTGATGTAAATCATGGTTTTATGCCATATTTAGTATGTTTGAGGAGTCCTAAGTTGATAGGAGATCATTTGGTTGAAAATTGCAAAAGTTGTCAAAATTGCTCAAAAGCTGAAAATGAGCAACTTTGCAATTTTGGTGCAAAAAGTAGCATTTTGTTTCCCAAAAAACCAACTAATTAGAAAGTTGGTTAAAAAAGTTGGTGAGGGGTTGTAATGACTATATAAATCCTCTTTGGGTCGAAGGTGTTGGTTTGTCTCTAATTGTTGCCCCAAACTACTGCTCAGTCTAATCCACAAAATGTTAATCCATTATTTCTAATATACTATTATTATTTCTAGTATACTATTATTATTTCTAATATACTATTATTATTATTATTTTTAATATACAAATGTGTATTCAATGTCAGCCCATGCGGAAGGACAGTGCACATAGTCTGGTAGATGTGAGGAATGATGTTTCATGTGTTAATGCATTTAAAGCCTTTAATTTCGATGACCGATGTTAATGCATTTAAAGCCTTGGGCTTTTTTGTAGCCGTCACTTTTGTTTTCTTGCTCAAAGCTGCAAGTGTAGGGTGGTTTTGGTCAATGCATAATGGAAGTGAATTTCACATTCTTGATTGACAAGAAATTGGTGCATTTAAAGCCTTTAATTTTGATGATCGATATTAATGCATTTAAAGCCTTGGGCTTTTTTGCGGCCATCACTTTTGTTTTATTGCTCAAAGCTGCAAGTGTAGGGTGGTTTTGGTCAGTGCATAATGGAAGCAAATTTCACATTCTTGACTGACAAGAAATTGGTGCCATTTTTGGGCAAGATAACAGATAGGAGGATGAAAGGTCTTTTCCTTTTCAAAGACCATCATCTGTATGAAGCAGTTAAAATACTGCTTGGGGAAGATTTTGTCCATGTGAGTCATCGATATCAGACTAACATGGAAGTGTACTCTTTGATTGTTGCTTGGGGGTTGCAATTTGAGGAAGAGGTGGAGAAGGTGAAGAGCGCTCTGAGAACTTTGATTGATTCAGACTACCTGTTGAATTTGGACGATATCTGTGAACGAGCAATTCTGGGTGTGGGCATTAGGACCTTTGCAGGCCAAGATGTACTAGGTGTGCCATTACCTTTTATCTGATGGTAGGAGGATGGCTTGAAGGCTCGTTGCAAGGATCTGGCTTGTCGTGGGTGTGAAGCATTCAAAACCTTTGCTATTTTGATGAGGACGAAGGAGATTGTGCGGACTTTACACGAGGTGGCCAGAGCGGAGGTGAGTCGGGAGCTACGACCAAGGCAAAGGATGGCACAAGCAATGACATCCTTCTCTGACTTCAACAATGATCCAACGTACAAGCCACTTATGGGTTAATTGTTGTGCTTGGTTTGGATTGTAGTTTTTTTGGTATGGCTCCTGCTTTGATAAAATGTTGTTTCATGTCTTTGGTGTTTGGGACTTAGTCCCCAACTCTGTAAATTCAAGTTGGTATCATGGACACTAATTTTGTATTGCTGGGTGTGTGGATATGGGGTTTTTTTTAATATGCCATGGGGGTTTCTGCATCTGGTTTGAATAGGTTGTTTTGTAGAAGTGTTTTTTGGGTGGTAGGGTCGACTAGTGGTTTTATGAAACCACTTTTCTCTGGTTCAATTGTACTCGTTTTCTTATTAAATAATATAAATACCAATTATCGATCCAAAAAAAAACATGTTATACCAGAAAAATTACTTCTCATACAATAGAAAGCTAATTAATAACAATATTGTAACAAATATGAGCTCAAAGATTTAAAACTTTGTCAAGATGGCAAGTTTGCTGAAAAGGCAGAAGGACGGGATATCTTCATTGTGTGAGGATGAAATGTTGTTGTGCTTCAAGATCAAGCAGAGCAGTACACGTTTTTTTGATGCAACTTAAACTTTTTGGATGATGTTTGTAGCTCTGTTATTATGACTAAAGCCCTATGTGTAGTCGATAAATTATGGTTAGGCTTTGGAAGGTTTAACAATTGGTTTTAAGGACTGATTTGTGAAATGTTTTGAATGTAATTTCTAAATGTGGGGAAAAATCACTTATAGTCATTGTCCCTTGGTCGATTTTCCCTTTATGAGTTCCCTCACCTCTCACTCTGGCTTTCCTCCTGCCAAATGGTTTATAGACTTCCCCCTCGACTCAATGGCCTTGCAACACTTGTTTAGTGAAGTCTCACAACTCTCCAATCATGGGTTGTATGTAGTGGTTCTCGATGCAACTATTCAGTTAGGGTCTCGATGCAGTATGCTATGTCGTGCTTCTACGCGTGCGCAGTCAAAATTTGAAATACATAGTTTATATATATGCTATGTCAACATATAGTTTATATATAAAATATATATACTATGTCAACATATAGTTTATTTTATTTTCTACAAAATATAATTTTTGTATGGTGGTTTGCTAAGCTTATATAGTTGGCTTTCTCTTTCTTTATAATTATTGATAATTTATATCCTATGATATGATTGAATATTATGTACAACCCCAGTGATTGTTAAAAAGGCTTATGATATGTGATGTTTAATCATGATGGATGTTTAAGAATCGGTGATTGAAAGACTTATCCTTGTGTATAACGAGTTTTCTTCTATCCTATGATTCATTGATTGTTGGTTTAAAACACTCATTACAACTAACATGGATATGAATTATGATGTGGGTGTGGGAAGGGATTGTTGAATATGAAGGAATGGTTTAGGAAAGTACTCCTTAATCCAAATGAGTCATTTTCTTGTCATGGAATGTGTTAAGAGACTTTAAAAATATATTCAATCTAGTTAATATTGACACATCTAAAGCATGCCAAAGGCACTTCGAAGAAATGCTATGACATAAAGAAGATTGTTTAGCTAATGTCAAGTCTTGATCCATGAGGGTAAGAAAACATAGATGCATTGGTATAAAAGGTTCCATTCAACTTGAGAAGAATGGTTTATTTGATCATTGTTGTTGAAGTTCATTAATGAAAGACTTGAAGGATAAAACAGTTAAATATGCATCAATTACAGAGTTTGCTTAATACATGAACATGAGTGCTATATATGGGGATAAATATGGCTCCCATGAGGGTCGAGCCCATCATGTAGTAACAAAAGGAAATGCAATCTATGAATTTCACTATAAAGTTACTATAAAGTTACTGAATTGAAGGAGTGTTTCCATCAATTCAATACACAAAGTTCTATAAAGTTACTGAATTGATGGAGCTATTACAGTTAGTCCAATTCTTTTAAAGTTCTCTACAATACTCAAATTTCTATTAACCCATAACAAAATACACAATTAAGAAATAAAATATGCAATTTGTAGTTGGTCTTGGACCTAGAAAAGTTGCTTCCATACAAAGGGCTATTTTGAGGGCTGGAAGGGTTTACAGTCGCAGAGAATTGTTGACCCCTCTAGAAGCTATGAAGCGACTTGTCTTTATAAATGCTGCTATTTTTTTAAGGGTTAGAGGGACTAGAAAGCAGCTTCTGGGAACCATGTTATGGATCCATTGGATGATACTAGAATTCATCCAGAGTCATTTGAACTAGCCAAGAAAATGGTTGAGGATGTATACTGTGAAGATGCAGGACATGATATAGATGATATGGATGAGGAAACACAAGAAATGACAGTTGGACATGTCAAAAACTATCCCCATGTGTTAAAGGCCCTTGATATTGATGAATATGCTAGAAGTGTGGAACAACAAACATCCAATAAAAAGCAGGAAACTCTTGCCGACATAAAGATTGAATTGGTACATGGATTTAAGGATTGGCGAACACAATATAAAGAACCATCCCAGGATGAGAAATTTTATCTACTAACTGTAGAAAATGAAGAGAACCTTTTAGTGGGGAAAATTGTACAAGCAACTGCCTATAGAATCCTAAATAATCGTAGAAAAGTTGCTTCCATACAAAGGGCTATTTTGAGGGCTGGAAGGGTTTACAATCGTAGAGAATTGTTGACCCCTCCAGAAGCTATGAAGCAACTTGTCTTTATAACTGGCAGTCATAGAAGGGAGAGGTTAAGGAGGTTGAGGATCCATATTTTGCCAAAGCAGATACCAGTAAACAAAGTGAACAAGTTGCTAACGCCCTACTATTCGGCAAGGGAATTCAAGCTAATTCGAGCTAATAATTTGGTCACAATTTGATTACTAGTTGCTAACGACCTACTATTCGACAAAGGAATTTGAGCTAACAATTTGGTCGCAATTTTCTTAACGGAATAACTCAGGATTCATGTAGCGGGGAACTGAGGCCCCAGTAGGGGCAGCTCCAAATCACCTAGCTTTTCCATCCCTACACAAGGAGGGGATGACTGGGGAAGAAGCTATGGAGGCTACCCACCTATATGCCCTAGCTCCCCACTTCTCTGTCCTCTGCCCGGGCTCCCCCCCTTCTTACTGTTCTTGTTCTTGCTATAGGAATACGGATGATCTGGATAGTTCACCATCTGGGCAAGGGATATGCCCATCTGTTCTTGCTATAGTACAGGCAAAATACAATCTCATACAATCTGTTCTTGCTATAGGAATACAAACATAATACAATCTCATTCCACTACTATTATAAAGGGAGGCATTAGGAACCTCTTTTTATGGAAGTTTTTCGGACAAATGCAAAAACCAAAAGTAAACTTAAAAGATTTAGCTAACCCAAAAAGCAAAGACCATAGAATTGTAGGACCATTTCATTCAAATTAAATTCCAATTCATTCAAACTGAAAGCAAAGGCCCTACTATTCTATGGGGCCATTTACTAGGAATTAAAGCTGGTTACACCTAGAAATAAAGCGAACAAGATAATGCAAGGAAAGCAAAGGAACTTGAAAAAAATCTTGATGACAAGAACGAAAGGACCAACTTCTTGTACAATTGTTGCCGAGCATCTATCTGCAGCAATTGTGCCCGCTTCCTCCCAATTTTCTCACCCTAAGCCTGCATATAATGATGGCGTGTAATTAATTTTTTTTTTTTAAATACCTTGTGTTTGTCGAAATTCCGACGTCAAATATGAAATCTGAACTATCAACAAAAGTCAACCTGATGGTAACACACAAGTAGAAGCATGTGATCAAGATAGAATACACCGATAAAGTCAATCGACAGAACACACACTAGCGATAATGGAGAAATCTTGTATTGTCGATAACCGATGATGCTATCGGTAAGATTTATCCCACTGGACACTGGCAAAAGTAAAACGCATCGGCAAAGGTTACGCCAATAAAGGGTCAAAGCTTATGCTAAGGAGACATAACATATCGAGAGGAGCTACGCCAAGGGAAAAGACATCAGGGAAATTATGCCCATTGCTTGAACACATTTGAAGCTATCTCAATGCTCGATGAGACTAGCGGGATAACTTGCACCGATCAACAAGAAGAGAGGTCATCGACTTATGTTATTTCGATGAGTAAGAATAAATCAAGAGGCTGTGAAAATCATTGGACCAACATATGCCGATCAATAGGTAAAATCCGTGTTCGTCGGGATGCCAACGTGAAATTTCAACACGTCCAAATTCCGATGAACACAGGGTATACTTTAAAAAAAAAAAATTATTCCGGCAAAGCAAAACCAATCCCATAGCCAGTCAGAAATATTCGTCGGTTTTTCGTCCGAATTATGACGTGAAATTTTAACACGTCGGTTTCGACGAACACGGGGTAATTTTTGAAAAAAAAAATTAATCCGACAAAACAAAAGAAATCCCATAGCTAGTCGAAAAATCACTCCAAATGTACTAGTGATAAGTGCTCAAATCAGTAGGTATGAATTAATAACATTGCCGACATTAGCCAGATCAGGGTTACCTTTTGCCACCCTATCGAAGTTAAGTTTGAGTGAGTCCATTTAGGAGAAAATACTTTGAGATTTGTATGTTGCATTGTATTTCTGCAAATCCTATTGTAGGAGAGGTTGCAGGGGTGAGGAGAGAAAATTTTGATTTAGAAAAATCTCTCCTTAAGAGTGGGGATTTGAAGTTTACCGTGGCCCTTAAAAAACAAGGGCTGCAGGGCAGCTTAGTTCCTACCCAGTCCCGCGAAGGTGGGTTTGGATTGGTTCTACTGTTGATAGGGAGGGAAATAGCTGTTTACATTCAATGTCGTGAGGTGTGTCAATTCAGGTTACATTAAGTTGATTCCAAGCTATGCTGAAATGGGTGTTTTAGAACAGGGTTGCTTATTTAACTTTCTTAGAACTATGACAAGATTTCTTGGTTTGAGGACATATTACGAATGCATTGCAGAGCAGATTATTCCCATTTGAAAAGTAAAATGAGAATTACTTCAATGAGCATAAAGGATAATTTACCATTAATATAAATATGAAAACCTAAACAACTTATTTGAGTTCTATAAAATCAAAATAAAAATTTGCATGAAAAGATCATATGTAATCATGAATTAACAAAAGAGCTTATGACAGTGTTGGCTTAAACCCATGATGTATAATTCTTTTACATTTCTACACTTTACTAATTGGTAATCATCAATAAGCATATTTAATATGTTGAAAAGCTCAGCTTGCTCCAAAATTAAGGGTTATCTCAAGTCAATCGCCAATGTCTAAGTAAATGCCCTGCATACAAATCAAACCAAGTATGATGTAGCAAATGCAACAGAAAGGTCAGCACATCAGAAGCACAAATGTGCAAACAGTACAACATATGTAAGGTGTACGATTATTATTTATACATAGTAAAAAACATGACAGTGCATTCATATCAATCACTTACACGGGCCTATTTTGTAAAGCATATCTTGACTTAGAGAGTTGGACTAATACATAAATGATTAAACCACACCTTGTCACAATATATAAGGTGTACACTAACTATTTGTACAATAAAATAACACAATACACTACATTGCATTTGCATCAATCTCTTGGACAACAAATCTTGACTTACAGAGTTGAACTAATACATAAAACCACACCTTGCAACAATATATTACACTAAAATTATTTTAAATGGCTGAATACACTACACTGCATTTGCATCAATCTCTTGGACAACAAATCTTAACTTACAGAGTTGAACTAATACATAAAACCACACCTTGAAACAATATATTACACTAAAATTATTTTAAATGGCTGACAACCTACCAACAATAAACAAAAAACTATTACAACAAATTAACTTGGATATATTGTTGAGATGAAACAAAATGCAAATGATCCATCCCATTCATTCAAAAACAGCCAACAGGGGAACATTAGATTGGCAACCGCCAGTTTGATTTTAGAACTCATATAGCCAGACATTCTATTTCAAAATAGATTTGACTAGCAGAGACCAGGAAGCTCATGTCAACTCCTAATAGAATCTAAAATGTCAACCTGCTCAGAGTAAATTCCCACGAAGTTGTATATATGTCATGCCCAGTCACAAAAGTACAGATGGTAACATGATGATAACATTATATTCATATTTTTTTCACAGCATAAGCCACATTATATTAACACAGTAGCAGAGTTTGTGATAGTCAGACAATATCATAGTTTGTAGGGCCATTGCCACCCAAAAAAGTAATAAGATTCACAATCTTTAAAGGCCGAAGTTTTTTTCAAGTTTGCAATATTCATTAACATGGACAGTGTTAAAACCCAATTACATCAAAATTCCTATTGCTTGACAATATCAATAATGGTGTTGTTCACAGCTAATGTGAAAGTGCCATAGACATGGAGCCTGCACAACATAAAGACCATTGGCGAGATGTCCTATTGGTATTGTTCGTATGTTATATTTGTGATATCTGGGTAAGTTTGTTGAAGTATGTCTCCTTGCAAGGAGCAGTCGATGTTGCCTTCTTGTGTATTCAATGTGCAAAGTATGTTATAGTGGCAAGAGGTTTGTGTGTCGACGGTGCGATACGTGCAATGGACAAAGTCCATGTCAATTGCAAAATCAAATGGTAGGGAGTGGTGGCACGTTGAGCAAGATATTTCATAGGGTGGAAAATAGGCATTCTTTGCTTTGAGAACATCGACAACCTGCAATTGCACTGTGTACAGTAAGCAAAGAATTGTAAAGACTATGTAGTAGAAAGCTTAGGGCAGAGTTGTAAAGGTACGTGTGATCACCTGGATATTACATTTGGAAAATGTCTCCAAATGTGCTTTTGTGCACTAGTCATTAAGCTCTTCAATGAAAGTAGACTGCGATGGGCGGAATGACCAGGTTCCTTGGGGACCATTACGCACAATATTTTTTAACAGTATAAAAGGCATATCTACTGTTGAGAAGAGTTGTTGCAAAGTTGCGCGCAATTCTGTGTACGTGGTGGAGATGAGAACCTGCAAAATAAAAATGTTAGTGGGAAGGGCAGAAGAGGGCATGACAGGAGGAACAAAAAAAGAAGGCGCAATTCAAAGTGTTCAAGATGTACAGTAGCCATATCTTCCTGCAGATTACCATCCTTTTTATGTACTTCAAGGTGTGTTTTGGTCAAATGGTAACTGGTTCCAATTGCTCCGAATGAACCAACGGAATAGTGGCAGTCAGCTTCGCTTAGTTGTGAGATTGTAAAATCGGGTGCTAGTTTGTGTTCGGTACAAATGCATGGGATAGTTTCAAAGGTGCTTTTTGCAGTGAGAGCAATGCAACAATCTGCATCACCTCTTTCGTACTGTGATTTATTTTTAATTGTAAAGTTGGAAATGCAGATGCCTGATCCAATGGTCAAGCGTGGCAAAAAGGTGTCCACCAATGTGTTGCTAATATTCATTGTGACTGTCATCTGGCCTTTACAATCTATCAGGTCCACATGCAATATCTCAGTTTTGTTTTGTGTGTTGGTGTACTTGGCAGGTCTATATACAACAAGAATGTCACCTTCAAACATATAACCAACTCGTTGTGTACACAGGTCCAATATTGTGCTAGGTTTTGGTGGTGTTGAAGAAAGGCTGCACAAGGAAGGGTCAATAGGGAATTAATGAAAGAGCATTAGTAAACCAATCCATGTTTATTGGCAGCAATCCATGTTTATTGGAATCAGCTTAAAGCTTATGAAACTCTAATAATGCGAACACAATGATACATGCAATTTTACTTAAGAGACAATTGCACCCATGATCCAAACTAGAGTTGTGAAATGCATAAACTAAGATGTGGACCACAACAGTGGAACCAATAAAAGAATATGAACGCGAAAGCATGAACAGGGAGCTTGAAATGTTTGCAAAGATTGCAAAGTAATTCAACATTACAGAAATGTGTTCCCATGAAGTGTCAAAGGGCATGCGTATGCATCTATTGGGAAGATTTGGAAACTTCAAGAAGATCCATTGGTTTATCGACATTTATTAAAGCGTAAAGGCGAGAGGTATGTTGTCAGATGTTGCAGTTGCAATAGGCATGGTGAACATGTTTGCAATGCATGGAAGCCTTGACAAGTGCATGGGTTGTAGAGGGAAAACCAAACATAATAATTACTTTAACTAGGAGCGGCTAACAACTGAACAAGGATTGAAGAATATGCCCTAGAGGAACTTTTATTATGTATGATGAGATAAGTGTTAAATTATCATGAATTCCTGCGAATTCAAGCCCACCCAAGCTCACTCTTAAATGCACAATAAAAAAATGAACATATGGAATGATAAAATTGGGTAATGCATTGCACTTAAATTCTAGATGTTGCATATTATATGGACAAAGTTGGGTGCCAATACAGACTAAAAAATCCAGCATGGAGAATTTGCATGGAGAATTTTATAATAAAAAGATAATTATACTCTAACTACAATGACAATACTGCAATTTGAAATTCAACCGGGTTCTGATTTCAATTTAAACAAATGAATTGGATACATCAGAAAATGCTTCAAAAGCCGAAGGCAACAAGGAGATTGGAGATTGTTTTACAGTCACTGGAGTGTTGCGGTTGAGAAATGTTGCTTGTGTTTTAGTAACCAAATTGAACTCGAGGGAATAAATGAAAAAGAATGGGATGCTGGACATGAAGAGATCTCAATAAAATAAAATAAAACTGCCTCAAGAAAGCGTGGCAGGTAAACAAACAACAAGACAAATTGCAACAATCACGAGACTTGTGCACAAGTTTTTAATGTCTCTTCAATTGAAAAGAAAAATTGAAATAGATGGCAGAATTTGAGAGGGATACCTGTGGCTTGAATGGCTAGTTTGTGGAGCATGTCTGGAAGATGGTGTTGTTTGTTGTCTCAGAGGTTGGAGTTGGCTACAAGACATGAGAGGAAAACATCAGTAAAGGACTTCAGGAAACATTGTGTAAGTGTAAGTCTTCTTACTACGTTGGGCATTTTTACCATTTGCTTATATGCAGGGCTTCAACACCACTCTCTTGCTGATCACATTCCATGTGGCCAGTGGATCTGCAGGAAAAGTGCAAAAAGTGTTTTAGTGACTTGAGGGATTTGACAGGGTATGAAGGAATCAAATTCAGATAATTCAAGTCAAACTCCAATGTAAATGTGAGTTTCAGAAGGTAGAACTTCTTTTGTTATCAGCATTGACATACGTTACCTTTTGCTTGTATGTGGCTATGGATTGGGATTTTGCTATTTGGTGGAATGTGCATTGGGATTGTGCTGCTTGAAAGAATCCATCTATCGACTGTAGATAAAGCAGGAAGGGAAGACAAAATATTAGTGTGCTTTCTGTACATGGCTGGTTGTGTCAAAAATGTCTCATCTCACAAAAGGGAAATGAATAGTGAGTAGACTAGTGACCAAGCAAAAATGTAATCTATTGATGGACAAGAAATAGAGTGGAAGTGAAATTGAAGGAGCAAATAAGTTGAAAGAAAAATAGTGTTAGTAGAAATGAGATAGATGGTTTGGATACCCTTTTTTATGTTCACTTTTGTGCGGCTGCATTTTGACAGGGGCGAAGTTTTGTTGTTCAATGTTGCCAATTTGCCTACAGGAAAGCAAAGCAAAAAGTGCAACTTAGAGAGTGAATGAAGACATTGTATAAGGATCAATGTATACAAGAGCAACTTATAGAGTGAATGAATGAAAACGTGCTATGAGGATAAATGTATCTGTGGAGGAACACCAGCTTTACCATTTTATTATGTGTTGTTGTGGAGAGGTGGCATCCGGTGCACTGGCTTCCATGTTGGTGAGGCATCTACAAAGTCAACAGATTGAGATCAATGCAATGGTAGGAGATTTATGGAATGTTGTTGAGAATAAGGTGATTCATTGACAAAATGGGGAGTAAAGAGGCATATTTAGCTTCAATGTCATTAGTGTTTGACGACACTAGGAAATCAATGCAATATGGAAGAGGTGTGAAGTTCATTAGCAGAGTGCACATATGTTACCATTTTCGTATGTGCTCGTGTGAAGGAGTGCTATTTTTCTTATTGTATTCGACCTTGGTAGAGCTCCTGCAAAGGGAAGAAAGCATAGCATAGGATGGCAATCGAAGTGCAAAGTCAATTAGGTATGAATTTCTTTTTTAATTTACATGACAATAACTGATTGACATATTGTGCTATGTTGTATACATAATCGACATATAGGCCTGGACTATAACAAATAATAAATTCAAGGTGCAATGGGCACTAGAAAGAGAGAAGTAATGCAATTTGTGAAAGCAAATAATTTGGGTGGGAATGAAGGAATTGAGAGGGGTACCTTTGTTTGGTATGACTTGCTTGTGTAGCAAGGGCGTTGCAAGGGTTGTCTTTTCCTTTGAGCTGATCGACATGGCTATAACACAACAAAGCAAACAAACATCATAAGAAACACAACAAAGCAAACAAACATCATAAGATTTGATGCTAATTTTATTGTTAAATAGCAAAGCAAACAAATGTTGTAAATTGTGATGCTAATTTTATTGACACACAAGTTTACATTTATTTAGTATAGTAGGCATGTTTTACCACTTCGTTGTTGGTATTTGTGCAGTAGGTGCTGGTTGTTTCAAAGTCTCTTTGTTGTGCACATATTTACAAAATACAATATTCAGAACCATCCAATGTCAGGGTATTTGTAGAAAATACAAAATTATTAATCAAGCAATTGTTGCAATATTCTTTAAAGTTATCACCATCCAATGTCAGGGCATGTGTAGAAAATGTAAAATTATTAATCAAGCAATTGTTGCAATATTATTTAAAGTTGCCACTGTTTTCCAAGGTGCTCTTGTAAGCTATGAGCGTCTGGCTGACTACAATGGACATGTATGGAAGATCTGCAAAAGCAAAGCAGTGAGTGCTAGAGAGACAATAAAAATGCTTGTTCAGTGAAAATGTTTGTGCTAATTCTATATAGGTAAGCAATTTGTTGAAATTGTCTAAATACTGTACTGTTTTTTGGGCAAATGATGTTCCTTGGAAGACACTGATCCAAATGGCGTTACTCGGCTGGGGTCCATGTGTTAAGTGGCCTGCAAAAGAGTGGCGACATTAGACTTTGTGAGGGGAACTTATGCTATGCATGTAAGAATAAAGCATGTTCTGCAATAGTATTAGCACAAGGAATGCTACAGGTAGATAGTTACATGTTGGCTAAGGGGTATCTTCTACTAATGTTTGCTCATTGCATAGCATATGCCATGGCTAGACAATATTGTCTATGTGTGTGAGAACAATATCATGGTCAGTCCAATATGCTTCCAACCTCTTGGTCCTAGCTATGTGTGCATTATTGTTTGTCCAAATGTGATCAATGTTGCTTCTTGGCAAAGTATCTTTCTGTTCATGTAACAAGTGCAAGTTTTGTATTTGCATGTGTCTTTTAAACAGTTGTACTGTTTTTGACTGTATTGATATGTCAATGTTGAAGTCGCCTGCAATATAGACAATGGCGCCACTAGGAGCAATTGCCAGTGCTTCATTGATAATTGCAATGATGTTGGTAACTAATATTCTTGGTTTGGCATAAATATTACAAATGGAGAGTGTGTGTTGATTAACACTGCATGAGAGGAATAGTGCTTCAACATTGTCTAGTGTTAAAGGTGTTGTGCTAACCACATGTATGTTTTTGTTAATACAAGTCATTATGCCATGAAGATGGAACACTGCAAAACAATTGTAGCCTGGAAGTGTATTATCCGTTGTTGGTGTATACAAGTATGTTTCCTGGAGGCAAATAATGTCTGATGACATTAGGTCTATGTCACATAGGATGTCTTCTCTATGCGTTTGGAAATGTCGAGTGTTTAATGTAGAAATGACTATTTGGGCTATACTTTTTTGATAGTGCACGTCATTTTGAAGAGTCCAATTAACAGTTGTGGTGAGTCGTTCCATCTCATCTATGACTATTGGCTTTATCTTGGTGTTTCGTGGTGTTAGAGGGCTCAACAAGAACAATGTTTCAATAGTTGATGTGCGACTTAGAGCTGTATAAGACAAACCATGTTGGTGGACACCGAAAGGTTCAAATGCAAGACCATGCATGGTGAGTCCCTGTGCTCTATGTATTGTTCGAGCACATGCCAGCTGAAGTGGAAATTGTTTTCGAATAGTAGTCTTCTGTGTAGAACTGTGTCTAGGGAGTGGTTTTGCAACTCGAAGAATTGGCACCCATCCATTGTTAGCATATGTTTGGTTTGGCTGTGGTAGTTTTGCATTTTGAGATATTCCAATGCGTTGATCGTTGAATTCAACCCAAATGACATTGACATTGTTGGTTTGTGTATATGATTTGAATCATCCATCTGAGCCGTTGACAAGATTGTCTTGTATATCATAGTTACCACCATATATCTCGATCAATATGTCTTCTTTTAACATTATTTGATTTGCGAGATTTGCACTATGTTTGTACAATTGTTCTATAGAAACAGTGTTGTCGTGTTCATCAATTGCATTAATTATGAGTAGTTCTCCACGAAGAGTAGATAATATCTTTTGGTTGTGTGCGTAGACATCTTTTCTTTTGTGAAAAAGAAATGGAAACGTTGGGTCTATAGGTGGGGTGCGTAAACATTTGTTATTCAAATATGCTAGTCTTCCTTGGTTTGCGAGCCCGTGCGTATTCTGTTGAGAACAACAACAAACAACTGATCTGTTTGCCTCATTGTAGTTTGCAGATTGAAACATTTGACATGTTGCCCAAAATCATATGGCAATAGGTCAGTGTCTATTGTTGGTGCTTGAAACACTAGACAATCGTGTATAGGTTCTGCCTGGTACAAGTCACCACAGAATATAATGTCCAAGCCACCGAAGTGTTTAGTTGGGGTTTGCATTATTTCACGAAATCTTTTGTCAATGCAATGCAACATTCTAGCTCCAACTAGAGAGATCTCATCAATGAGAACAAGACGCAATTGTTGGTATTCCTTTGTCAATACATCTAATCTTTCTGAACTTAGAGTATTAGAAGTGGATTTGTTAAATGGTATGAACAATGCAGAGTGCAATGTTGTGCCTCCTATATTATAGGTTACTTTTCATGTGTATGCAAGTAACAAGCCCTTCACTTTGTCTGGGTGACTATCTACTGCGTTATTGTATAGACGAAGAAGTCCTTGATACATTGCCTTTGCAGTGAAGGTTTTCCCTGTGCCAGCACCTCCTGTTAAGAACAAGTACAATGGCTCATCTGGGTTTTGTTGTTTCTTCATTAATATGTCTTTTACTATAGCTTGTTGTTCTTTGTTCAGCATTCTATGAGTAGCATAATATTCTATATTGTCATTCAGGTGGGGATGTCCAACTATTTCAAATGGTCTTGACACTTTTTTGACGTAGACATTATGTCTCAGTGTGGCTATGTCTGGTTCCAAGTTGTACTCTTCGTTGTCATCCTTATTTGTCTTTCGAACATCGTGTACATTTCTATAGTATTCATCTTCGAGCTTTGCTTCATTCATAGCATTGGCCATATCACCCCATGATTCGTTTACATTGTATGTGTACTTTGCTTCATTAATGTGTATCATTTTTACATTGTTGGCAAAAGCATCTTGCCAAGTTTCAAAGCCTTGCTTCAATGTGTTTTTGTTGGTGGAAAAAGGAACGTACAGTAGAAGTTTCTCTCTATAATAGTTGTCGGTGTCAACATGCTTATCATACTTGATAAATCTGATAATTTGAGGTCGACCGCGCTTTGCTAATTTTCCTCTTGTCATTGCATATTCTGCAAGACAAATACTAGCTAATGGTTCTAGGCGTGCAATATAATGATCAACAGAACTTTTGCAAGCAACATTTTGCGACTCATTTGGTTCATTGTCAAGAAGCTCGCGAGTCTTTAGAATAAAAGTGCAGTTGTGAGGGGTGGAAGTATCAATGAATTTACAAGTATGTGAACTATAGTTAAGGGGTAGAGAGAGGACAATGTGTACAACTTGTTGAGCAGACATTTGTTGCAGGTTGAGCAAGGCATTTCCTAGTTTTGTTACCATGTTTATGGCGTCAATGTTATGTTGCTTGTGATTTCTTCGCATTTTGTTGAATGCAGTTGTCATTGAATTATTGGGTTTTGTCATGTAAGAGCTACTGTACATTGCTGCAGCATATGCATTCAGGACAAATTGTGCATCTGTGTTTGCTTGCCATAGATGTAGAATGCGAGGTGCAAATGAATTATTCCATATATGAGTTGGCTTTCTTTTGAGAAATAATGTTGGCTTGGTCACTCTAGACCGTATGGCTATGATGTATTCATGGTCAGACATGTTTATGTTGGCTAAGAAATTTGCAAAGTAGACGCATGGCTCATAGCTTGATGTCTCTAAAATTGATCTAAGGTTAGGAGTAGTGTGCATATCGTCACGGTCTTTGTCAATGAATGGTTCAAGTATTGTTGTTTCCTTCATTGGAGGCTGTGGGAAACCAAAGCAGCACTTTCTCATTCTTGACTTCCCACATTGCTTTGTGTGATGGTGCATATGCACTCTAGCTATGTGGTCATCTAAAGTGTCTGTGTTGCAAGTTATATATTTGTCGACAAAGCGTCCAATAGTAGCTTTGTTATCTTTTCCATAGATCGGCGCGTCTTTAACCCATAACATGAAATGGTTATGTTCATTTCCTCGACTTTGGAATTCTATAACTGAGAAGTAGTCCAATACATTTCCAAAAAAAGTTTCATCTGAACAAAATAATTGTTTCATTGCATTAATTCTATGTTTGTAATAGCGAGCACAAGTGACAGGATCTTTTTTTATCAAAGATGAAATGTCAATGTCAAACAACGAATCAAGTTGCATTTGTCTTGTGGTCGTGTGATGTGTCATGTAGAGTTCTCTTAATGTTTGTGTCAATGGTCCCCAATTTTGCTCTGCACTAGTGAATGTCAAAAAAAAAGTTGGTGGGCCTAATTGTCGTATCATTGCAAAAACGTTCTTCTTGAGATGTTGCAAATAATCTGGTGAATTTCTGATCTTCTTGAGATTTGTATATCCAATATCGGATTGGAGAATTTTCTCGAGGTTTGGTTTGTACTTGACATCTCTTGCTTTCAATGTTCTTCCTTTTAACTTTCCTTTGCGGATTCTTATCCAAATGCAAGAAAACACTTGAGCAATTAGTATTTTGATAGCTTTGAAAAACAAATTAGTGGTGTGATATGCAAATGCTCGATTTGAATTTTGCAATTCCCACTGAGCAATTCTTTGATATGATTTTTTTTTTGAAATTTGTTCGTCACGTTGTTCGCCAAAAAATAACGTTGGAAAGTTCATCTCTTCTGCATACTTGTCCTGGAATATTCCCAAAGGTTGTTTCCCTTCTGCAGGTGCGATTTTGATCATTTTGTCTTGAAGAGAATGTATAGTTCGCGACTCGATGAACCCATGTATCACGGTGTCTGGTTCGACCTCCATCGCATTGTCAATTTCATTGTCGGTGTCACTTGATGAAGAGTCGCTACTAGGTGCCTCTTCTTGTGAAGGGTACAAATGGTCATGCCATTTTTTGTTTAGTTTCACATTTTGCATTTTGTATAATGTTGTTTTACACATTTCGTTCAGAGAGTTCATAACAGTGTTCGGACACACTCTGCCTTTTTGATATGCATTTTTGTATTGCAAACGTCTCTTCAATGCAACAACAATTGTCCATGTTTCATCAGATGATCGTGGTAATGTTGTTTGTATAATATTAATATTTGTTGGAACATTAATAATTGTTCCAGTTAATCCAATTTGGGATCTTTTGTGTCCTAATTGCCAAATTTGTGCAAATGCAATTCCGAGTGATACTAATCTTTCTTCAAGTTCTGAAAGTGTAGACGTGTGTACTAATGGCTTATGTGTGTTGATATGTTCTGGAGTTGCATATGATGGTTTAATGTTTTGGTTTAGTTGTTGTTTACAAAATTTGCATATGTTTTGACCATAAGTGTGTTTTTTGTTTGGTAGTAGGTGTTGGTATGCTTGTATCGTTTTTGGTGTTAAATTTCTCATGTTCTTCTTAAAATGGAGTCAAACACATATTGTACAGACATGTTTTGGTGTGTCTTGTATCTTTTCAATGTAACGTTCTAGTTTTGTTTGTGAGCTTCTTGTTGAGTTTCAAATCCCTTGATATGCAGTTGCTTTACATATTTGTTGTTTCACTTTGCGAAGCGAGTCATGTGTGATTTTTGTCAACAGCTTTGTAGATTGTTTTTCGGGTTCGATAGACGTTGATATATGCATAACTGTGTTTAAAGCATTTTTTGATTGTGTAGATGTATTGATTCGTGTATATCCATTGTTCTGAATAAATTGTTTGAGCCTGTGCAAATTAGTTGTTGGTTTTGCTTGAACCCATGTCATTGTAGGTGGTTGTTCAACATTAATCTGAGTTGCTATTAGACTGTCCACTCTAGATGGGTTATAGTGTGTATGCATTTCATTGACTTTGTAACTCGTGATATTGTATACTTTGGTAGGTCTCAAGGATTTGCTATATTCTTGTATGCACATGTTGGTCACTCTTGACCATACTTTAACTCTTACTTGCAAGATGTAGGATTGCCACTCAAAACAGAAATCTGCACCTTCAAGCTTGCTTTGCTCATATATGCTTGCCAACTTGACACGCCACAACTAATCGTGAGGTCACAACGGATACATGTTTCTATGCAACCTATTGCTACATTGTCTTTGGAGAGTAGTGCATTGCAAAACGATTGAGCCATGTACCATCGAACAAACGGGCCATCGTATTCATTGTCTGTTAGAGTGGCTATTGTATTGAACAAGTTGTTGCCACAATCTGACATTGAAATGCATCTTTGCACAAGTTGGGCACTGCATTTGCAAACTTGTCTTTTACAAAACTAGTAGTCGCTGCAGGAGCCGTCTTTGAATTGTGGAGTAATCTATTTTGCATCATGTATAGAGTCGTTTTCTTGTTAATTAGCGGTTCAAAATGTCCACGAGTAGGGTTTTGGTCATGGAATAGAATAGAATATGCATTGCTTTGTAAGTTCTTATTGAAGTGCAAGTACTTTGATTTTCTTGTTGAAGACCAAACACATATTTCAATTTTTAGCCATTTGGCTAGCCATCCAATACAAAATGCATCTCCCCAAAGGCCATTCTCATTACAACCTGGCAGTGGAATTGCTGGGAGACGCATGCATCGTAGATAAGTGTCAATGTCACATACTCCATGCATTTCGTACAATCCTTGGGGGTCGAGTTCATGGCCATATGAATATAAAGCATCATGATCATTGATTTCTAGGCAATTTATAAAATGGTCAATAGTTCCAATGCATAGCTCTGTAGAAGTGTATCACATGTGTAACAAGAACTGGAAAGAGTCAAAAAGACAATCGCCTACATTGTATACAAATGATTTCACCCTAAACATGTTATTTTTTTCGAATACCATGTCAATTGTTTGTTTTGACAAGTCCACACTACAAGGTTTATAGTTCTCTGTATCTATAATATTATTTAATGATTTTGTTGACTGCAATTTATGGTCCATGTTGCACATTATCGAGCAATGACCAAACGGGTAACAATAAAAGTTCAACAATATTATCCTAATCATAAAATTCATGCCAATTACCCCACTATTTGAACTCCAAGGTCCCAACAAAGGCCATGCCCCTCGATCCCGGAGCATGTAAAACAATTTTCTAATCATTGTCATGGAAAATGAAAAGTGCATCTAGCTAAGATGAGGCAGACATAAAGATGTAAAAGTGGAGTCTGCATTGCAGGAGGAGAGGCATGATTTAAAAAGGCAAGAATAAAGTTGTTTGATGATCAACAAAGCATATTGCATAAAGTTTATTAATATCTTTGCTGCAAAACAAACTAGTTTGGCATATATAGTTGTGGGTATGGAGACTTGAAGTTGTTTATTTTAAAGTAATCTAAGGACATGAACTAAATTAAAGAGAATTTTAAAACAACCAGAAAGCTTCAAATAGCCCAGACAACTAACCAGATTTGAGGGCATTGTTTCAACTGTACAATGCACAACAAAAGCGCAAAAGTATCTTACCCATTATGTGTTGCGTAATTAGATGCTACCAATGCTCGATGTGCTTTGCGATCCAAAAATCTTGTAAATCAGATATGCTGAACACACAACATAAGAAAGAAACCAAACACATTAAAGAGAGCAAGGGAAAAAACATTCAATGAATGAGTAGTGTGTCATAAAAGAAGAGGAGCCCAAAAGAAGAAAACATATATATCAAGCATTCGATAGTAGATCAATTTTATCAATTTGCGTATATTGTGGGGGCTACACAATTCGAATGGCATCAGGAATCAATTTATTTTTGACATTTTTACTAATGTAGACATGACTATACAGAGGGGGTTGTGATGCACGGTGTGCAATTTCCGTGAGGACAACATGCCTAGGAAAGAAAATATGAAGAAAGGAAGAGATTTAGCTCCAACACCTTTTGATAAGTCAAGTATATTAAATCTGATTTTAATTCCAAAAACAGCTCCTACAGAATCTTCCACAATTAGCACAACAAATTTTACACCATTTTTTGCTCATGTACCTATCTAAAATGGACTCGTAACTTCAATTCCATCACTAATTGTCAATCCTCCAGTTTTATCAGGCTCGACAAAAAGGCCAAAAATTTCATTTTCAAATGACTTTGTCGAAGACTTGAATGATTTCCAAAGGGATGTATTAATATTGATACAAGCATCTACTCCATTACTAGCACTGCACAAAAAGGAATCTAGCGAATCGTTAACACTAAAAAATAAATTTTCAAAAGTTTTCTGGGCCACTCCTATACAAAATTCAGGTAGATTCTTTGATTCTGAAAATGATTTAAAATTGAGTCAGAAAATGATTTTGACAAAGGCAACATGGTAGTGTTGCTGAAGAAGATAACCATAACTATTTAGAGTATGAAGGTATTGTAATAGCAGGAGGCATAGGAGGCCTGGTCACTGCTCTTGCTCTTTACAGGTACAAGACAATATTGTTTAAAAGATTAGACACAATTATTGGATTTGCAAATCAAAAGTCTTATAATTTACTATTGAAGGAAGTAAAAATATTTTGGATTGCTTCTTGATGTTGTTTCGACTAAAATCGAAATTCAAGCTGTTAAAAGATATTTTACTGTTTTCTTTCCTTCTACAAAGTGATAGGCAAGTTCAAGATTCCAAGGAGTATACATAATCAATTAAAAATCTCTGAAAATGTGTGGGCTCCCTATACAGTTGTCACGACATAATATTTCGCCTCTTGTCTTTGTCATGTTTTGTTAGGCATTGAAGTTCTGTTGAGTTAATCATCAAGCAAAGAGAATTAACTGAGTAATTGCAGAGAATTATTAAGGAATATTGCCTGTTGGAGAAAATTATTAAGTCGCTGGGTCTACTTAACATGATTCCACACGATTTCTTTACCGCGGAGCTTTATGACAGATGGTCCCACAGATGATTCTTTCACCAACTCCACATATTCACAGTCAAAAACTGAAAGCAGACAAACAGTTTTACCTTTTTCCAATGATAGTTCTAATGTCCATTAAAGACTTGAAAGCCCAAAATGGATAAAAACATTTAAACAAAAGGAAACAATCTAAAATATAAAAGCAAATACCTCAAAGGGGTCAACTTAGTAATTAAACACTAATGAGGAACCAAGGTTTTGAAATAAAAAAACAAAAAGAAGGGGGGTCTCCAATTCATTAAGATGAAAAGATGGGATGTATCTATAAGACATAACAAGTCTCATGGGAGGAGGATAAACCTTTACCACAACATTTTTTTTAGTATGGTTGGTCGCAATTGTCATGGTCTGATCTGGAACAACTTCCTAAAATGGACAAGATGACTTCAATCTCCAATTTTTTTGGGAATCAGTATTAGGTTTATAAGTTGTGGGAATCAGTATTAGGTTTATAAGTTGTAGAAGTGTGATCCAATTTGTAACAAATGAGACAAATAGCTTTAAAAAAATTTACCATAATTTGTTACTTCCATACACTAAATTTTGAAAATCAAAGAATCAAGCAATCAAACAAAATAAGCTTATCCCTATTAACACAGACACAAAATCTAATAGAATAAACATGACCTTGATTTTGTATATATCAATAGACAATAATTGATCAGAAAATTTTCAGCTTTAGGTATGTCCACCACTAAGTATACAGGCAAAGAACAGACGAAATCAATGTTAGACCTAAAGCTAGATTTTTTTGAAGTTTTGGAATCTTAAAGATGACCATTCCACCATTGAATCAGGTATCCTAAGATGCCATCCGTTGTCAGATTTAAAAGTTTCCAAAGACAGGCGAAGCAGGGATATGGCAGCTCTTGCCTCAGAATATAAGCCCAAGCCCAAGTACCCTGTACTTCCTTCAGCCCAGTTGACTGACCAACGAAATCTATTGGATAGAGATAGCCATCAGTGCTTATGTCTGTAACTGATGTAAAACAAAACAATTTTACTAACACAGTGTCCTTTATGAATCTGGAAAAGTTTTTTTGGGGTGGAAATAGACAGTAAGAGACATTTGCATCTTCTATCTGTACTATATGTGGAGAAAATTCTAGAAATTTGGATTGAAAATGAAATAATAATAGAGACTAGAGTAAAAAGAATTGCATTGAATCATCGATTTTATGCAAATTTAGGATCTTTTTCTTAATAAAAGAAAGGAAGTATAGGACCTAGGTAATCACACACAATTTTATTACCACAGTTTCTCTTGCATGGGTAAAAGTACAAAAATAGAGCTAATACTAAAGTGTTCCATGGCCGTTGGAGACAGGGAGACGGGGGACGGGGCTTCAAGGAAGAGGGGACAAAGGGAAAAAGTTGCGGGGACGGATTTCAGAGATGGGGGGACTTGGGTCTGAGGAGGGGGAAACACATTTTCATGGAACACTAATATCATCACACAAGAATGTTTAGGATAAGTAGAGATACATAGAGATCCCATAAAAAATGGCATAGCATTCGGATTGGTGCAAGTCCTAAAGTTTTTAGCATCTTATGGTGTTAACGATTATTAAGGACAAAAGGTAATGCTACTCAAGAGACATAAATTAGAAAATACAATTAATTATTGGTTGTCATGACTAATGTTTGGAACCAAGTGTAGTAAATTACCTAAATCTATCACATATTGATGAAATTGGAAAGATGTTCCTTTTGAGGCGGTGTGTTAATTGAAACCTCAATATTTGAAGATAGCTAAGTTACAAAGCATTTGGATAAAATAATTTATTATTTTTCATAATTTTTAAAGCATTAGAAGAAACCTCAATCTCCAGTTAAAGCCTGAAATTAATTTGGCTAAAACTATATTATAGATATCAATATCTTGAGTAGTTTCTAAAGTTCATGTTTAACTAGTGCTAACTTCAGGTTTGTTAGTCTTAAGACCTATACAGACCTGAAAAGAAGACAGATCCCTAAAACTCTGCTTTACTTAATCCTTAAAAGAGAAAAGTTGCCCTTTGATCAAAGCTTTGGAGTCATAATAAAACAAAGAAGATAGTGTAAAGGCTTGGGCATAAAACGTTAAAAAATGGCCTGAAACTTTCTCATCAATTTAATTAATACAAGCAAGCTCCACACCATGATATTGATTGTTTCTAAATTGAAAATTCCTTGCACTTCAATAATTTGTGAGAAGAATGAATGCACAATGCATTATAATTGATCAAAAAAAAATTGCATTATTCATTAGCATCCTATGTCAGAGATCGAAATGAGAATAAAGTTTGAAAGCTATCAAGCAAAGAAAGTGAAGTATAAATAAGAGCAAGTGCCAAGTGCAACCCAGATTCGTATTGAAATGAAACAAAATTGTGACAATGAAGACAAGGTTCTCAAAGTTTTTAAACACTTAATGTTTTTGGAGAATTCAAGCAGAATTGACAAAGGAACTAATATGAGGAAATTCTGCAGTTTCATTTGACTATGCTCAGTGTGGCATTTTCTTTTGCTGAATGAGCTTCACTGTGGGCTTCTTGATTGTTTTGAGTTTCTGTATTCAAAACCCTACAAAATTAAGACATCAACGGCTCGTGTACGCTAATTATTTTAGAAAATTTTATGAACTAGTAAAAAGATTGAGATAAAAGTACATTTTTTAAAGATAAATCAAAATTTATATTGATAATATTACTTATACTTTCTGCTTAATGTTCTGCAAGGTCTTTTGAAAACCTGAATACAGTTATGGACAAAGGACAAATGATAGAACCCTGCATTTGAATAACAGACTTACAAGTAATAGACACCACAAAACCTAGCCTACTTGACTAAATCGCATTCAAAATGAGTTCTATGTATCAATGCACACCTTGGAATTGCATTAACCAACAAAAGAAATTCTCTAAGTGGAAAATGTTACACTAGATCATAATCCAAATCACATTTGAGAAGAAGAGCAAACTTTGGTTTGATAGCCCAAAAGAAAATGATGGTAGACACAATTAGTAACTATAGCTCTGTGATTGTTAGTACACTCTTTAAATCTCTCTGTCAACTATTGTGTTTGCTCTTGATTACCCTTGGCTTTGCTATAATGCACCTACATCTTTTGGTTGTAGTAGCTACACATTGTTTGTATTGCAGTTTTATTCTTGTATCTCTTATCAAATGTGGACAAAATAGAGAAAGTAATTTAAGATATAGTTGGCATTACCTTTAAGAAAGCATTTGATTAGGCAAAATCTTCTTGCAGATGGCAAACTCCTTTCATACACTGCAATTTACAGAGAACAATTAAGTTAGAGGCAAAGTAATGCACATACATGTTATGATAGCTCTAAATTTAATGAAAAAATATGACACCAATTAGTTGTAGAAAATAAGAACTTTGATTTAATTCCCTTTGTGAAATTATTTGCCTTCAAGGATAGAAGCCATCTAAACAATCATAGTGAAAAGAATGTCAATTCCATGATATCTGCATTAAATTAGAATTCTCCATATAAACACATTCTAGAAATCAACGAAAAGAAGCCAAATTTGTTGATGTAAATAGACCATATAAATGTATTTATGAGTAATAGTCTACACACAGAGGAATTCAAGTTTTTTAGGCTCTATATATGTAACTAAATTTGACACTAATGTGTCTAATGTAGAGTCTAAGATTGTGTTATGTGCTTCGTCAGGTTCAGCATCCAAAGAAGGGCATCATCGATCCAGAAAGAAAACGGATAAATTCTACCAGCCTCTTTAACAACAGCATAAGAACAAATTCCGATTCCTGGCAGTGACAGTAAATAACAGAACTAAGATTATTTCATTACTATTTTCCACCATATATATTGGTAATGTAAAATTTTGTTTGTTAATATATAAATTCAGAATGTATTTCTATTTTATGTCAGCAAACACTAAACACAAACAAATCTCCCATAGTCTGTCATAAGGGCGTTAGGGAAGGAAGACTGAATCTAAGGGAGAACCGCTAAGGGCACCCTGTTGCAGGGAAAGTGGGGAGAACTGTGAAGAGGGCACAACCATTGAACTGTAAGAGGGAGAACCACTAAGGGCACCCTTGGACCTTTCCCAACACTTACGTGAGGGACTATGGTTAATAATCAGACATTCTCCATCATAGAAGTTGGAGTGGTACTGGATGGAGGTTTAACAGTTGTCCTAGGGCACCCTACCCTGCCTCCCTCTGCCAATTCTTCTATGTCGGAATTTCACTTATAAAGTTCTTTGGCTGAATGCACAATTTCTTGCTCTAATCCTAAGCTCGTTTCATAGACTGTGATTATAGCATTACTGTAATGATTCCAGATTACATAATCAGTATTACTTGTTGTTTTTGCTGTTGAATCTACAATAACCTTCAGCAGGTCGTGTGCACATGAATATGTGTAGTCCTTAATTAAAAAAAATTGCAATCTTTGCTCTGCTCTAACCCACACATTGTTTTGTATATATATTATATAACCCTTAATTTTTAAAAATAGTGTTTTATATCCTTGACGTTCAGCCCTTTTTGCATTATAGCCAATCATAGCAGTCTTTTTCATCTGAGAAACCCATTTATCAACAAACTATAGGTTAAAATATTTGAAACGATTTCCAACCAATAATTAAATTGCAAACGGTGGCCGTGAAAACATTAGTCTCTGCCTTAAATAAGGGAGAGACTAATAATTAAATTTGAAAATGTATGAAAGCTGGGCTAAAATGCTTATACATAGATATTCTGCATGAATATGATCTATCAACACATTCACGTGCACAAAATGGACTGAATGGGGAAGCGACAAAACTGTTTGAGGAGATGCCAGAGAGGAATGTTGGATCATGGACTGCTGAGTAGGATTGAAATGCTTAGTTCTTGAGCAAGGGAGTTCATTGCGAACAACAGGAGCAGCTCTTAACCTTTGGACTAATGCTTGGAAGGCATTGGAGGCTCTTGGAATTGCAGAAGGCCTTCGTACAAGACATGCTCGCTTGCTAGGGCAAGAGCAATAACTTTAACCCTTCTGCAAAATCTACTGTACTATTGTTTCATTAATTGCGTCTGGAACGGGGTGTGGGAGTGCATGAAAACACAGTAAGAAGTGGATTTCAGTTCCATGTCTCTGTTGCAAATGCTCTTGTGGACATGTATGCAAAATGGGGTAGAATTGAGGATGTCCAACAGGTGTTTGACAAAATTTATCAAGGACAACAGTACAAGCAGGAACTAAAAAGAACGATGCATTGAAACAATGTTTCTTCAGTCAAAAAGCAGACTGCAGACAAATCACATGAATACCAAATCAGAAACCCTACAGCCAAAAACTAGAACTCTTATTAGAAAATTCAACAATGAAATCGATGATTGGAGAAACCCTTATTAGAAAATTCAACTATGAAAATGATGGGGGCAGGAACTAAAAAACAAACCTCTACCAGAACAGAGTAGCTTTCATTGTAGACTTTGAAGGTAAATGAAGGCCACGTCGTCCTCTACAACTGCTGGATGTTAGGAAGAATACCATATGATGCCTTTATTAATTTTTTTTACATTGTTATTGCCCACCTGTGCAGAACGAGTCCTCTGCCGTGCATGCCCAATATGGGAACTCTAATAGCCATCTGTCTGCAAAAACCAAAGTCCATTCTGTAGACTGCCACCTTGAATTTGAGCCAGAAAACCAATAAAAAACCTTTTTACGAATGCTAAAGTCTGCAAATTTGTGCTTTGAAATATATGCCTTCTCTTGCATCGTAGTCTGGAATGCCTCTACATGAGCCAACGAGAGCCTGCCAGGACTCATTCTTTACACGAACCATTAAAGCCAGATTACATTTCACTAACAAGCATTGAATTAAACTATAGCAACGGAAAATTAGGGCAATACTATTGGCCATTGGAAAATATGAATAATAGCTGTAGTTCCATGCGGGGGCAGGAACTAATAAGAGAAAATTAAAGCACTTATTTTATGCGCACCTGTTCCTATTTTGGAAGACAGATTGGTTCTTTCGAGTTGTAATCCCCGTGAAGTAAAACAGAAAGCAATTCAAAGCAAGCTTTGATACGGGGAGATACCGACACGCTTAAGCTTATTAGATTAGCAGTGAAAGCCCAAAGCTAATTCGAACCTCAATAAAAGACACTTCAAATATAGGATTTATGTATTAATGGTTGAGAGTAGATATCAGCAGACTATTCGTCAAGACGGCAAGTTACCACCACACTTCCAATATTGGAGCGACTATTTCATTCCAACTTGCCAGCCAGGCAAAGGCATTGCAGTTGGGCGTGATCCAGTTAGCCAGTTAGAAAGAGAGGAAATATCTTCATTGTGAAGGATGTTAAAGATATGATGTTTTATTATTATTTGAGGGTATAACGTTTTAATCAAACTTATTGATTTAAACTTTGAGTTGTTTTCTTGATTTTGTATCTCATGAGCATGAATGGACAACTCGGAATTCATTATATCTACATGATGTTCATTAGGAGAATCAATGGTACTTTTCAAGAAGTTCATTTCAATAGAACTCTCAACTCAAACACATCTTTATATTATTTTAATTTAAGCATGTCTAATCATGTTTTTACTAATTAGTTAAGATGTAACGGTCAATTGCTTCAGCCTGTTACATCACTTGCATTATAGAGACCCTTTAGTTCATCCAGTTCATCCATTGACAAGTTAGAGGTGTTCTTTTTGCAAACCATGTTAAATTTATAATATTTTATCAAGATTTAGTTGTATTATTTCTGAGTTTACTCATTAACCTATGTTTCATGAGTAGTTGATTATATAAACCCCGCTTTCATAATATGAATGGTTCATTTTGCACTCATTGTATTGAGTAGTTGATTATATAAACCCCACTTTCATAGTATGAATGGTTCACTTAGCACTCATTGTATTTAGTTGATGCTCTCAAAACATTTTGACATTTTGGAATCCTTTCCTAGGAATATCAAGCCAAATTAGCATGCTACAACCATTTTAAAGTTTTTTTTTAGTGTTAACAAAAGAAGTATATGTGGCACTTTCGAAGTTTTTTTAAGTGTTAACAAAAAAAAGTATATGTGGCACTTTGACAAGGTAAATTCTTCTAGACCCAGAACAAGATGAGGAGCCTTATGGATTCTTGAAGAATTTAATTCATTCCATCAGAATGAAGCCTTGATTTTGTAAGGAGGTTTCAAATTTATCAGTCATTTGAAAAGGGCTTACTAAAGGGAGATTCATACATAAATCTTACTAAAAAAACAGCATATATCTATGAAGAAAAAAATACAATATTGTTGAATTCCTTAAGACGATTAATGGTCTCTTTAATATCCTCAAAGAGATTTGAGTGTATTGGAAGGATTAAAATATTTGCCCCTTAGAAGCTTACTCTTAGGTTGATATAACTCAAATAAAGAATGATGCAAGCTTTTTGAAGCACAAGATTTTGAAAACCCCACTCTTTTCACACTAGCTCATTCTGTATCCACCTTCAGATTAATATAGTAAACTTTTGTACATATCATTTATGTATTGAGAACATGTAAAATAGGAATGGCATGGGGAATGACATTGATAAGCTTTCAATTAAGCCATTTAACAACCCTTCTAAACCAATATTTATTTTTTCTTATTGAATAAAACCTTCTAGAGCAAGATGTTTGACCCTTCTAAACCAATACCTTGTTTTGAATCTTATTGAATAAAACCTTAGAGAGCAAGATCTTTAGTTGAACTTGTAAGGGGGGATTTGATGTTAAGATCTTAGATTTCTCCACATTACAAACTTTGCTAAATCCCTCGTTGTATACATTTAGAATGTACTATGTTAGTAACTCCAAGCAAATTAGTGTCATTAACAATTTCAAGTGTAAGAAAGCCCCACCATTTCCCACAAAATTTTATTTTTTAACTTGTTAGCAATTGAATGATAGTAAAAACATTAGAATAGAAAGATATCTAAATAAAAGGGTCTTCTAACTCGATGTCTTCTCTATTAATTGAGGGTGCTCTAATGCATAAGGGTTCAAGGTCCATCTCGAAAAGTGGGACAGGAATGGAAGTCCATTTAGAGAAGTAGGTCAAAAGGGTAAGGAGTGCTAGTAACTAGGATTGAGAATCATGCTTTACATCAACCATAATCAACCATAACCAAGTCTATCAAAAATGAGGAGAAACCAAAAGCACAAATAGAATTGCTTCCAAATAACTCCAAGATGCTTTGTCATAAGCTTTGGTAAATAGTAGTTTAATATTCATACTTTTTTTGCTTGCTTGATTTGACATAATGAAGTAATCTTATGAGCAATATTTGTCCTAGCTTGAATTGTTTACCATGGACAAAAGGGTATCTCTGAGCAAGAACTTTGAATGAGTTTTTTTAAATATCATTCTACAAATCAAGGGGTTTGAAATTAGTGAAGGAGTTTAGCACAATTTATGGGGAATAAATGCTAGAAATGTACACTTGAACTTTAAAAAAAATCTTATGAGATTTTTCAAGTCCTTCAAAACCATTATCACATACTTATTGTTGGTGAGGTCATAGGTTGATTTCTTTGAGGATGATACATGGTTTCAATTTTAAGGATAATATTGGTAGGATTAAATCCAAGTCGAGTTTGTATTGATTAGGAAACCTAATAGAGACTAGTGGTGAAAACTTGAAATAATTCCACGAGTAAGGCCACATGAAAATACTATACTTGACAACTATTGGAGAAAAGCCAAAATCATTATTGCATGTAAAAAACTTGAGATAAATTAAAGATGGGGCTTGAAAGGAAGTTGTGTGACATGTGCAAAGCGACATGACACTACCTCTTATGAAAATACACGAGGATGTAGACATGCAACATGTGAGTGGGTGTGAATAAGATATTATATCATAGGATAGAATAGTGTGATAGTAGAGATAAAGTTTGAATGACAAAATGTAATTAATAGATAAGATGCAAATAATACAATATGATGAATATAAGAGATGACGATTATGTGTTAAAGAAAATATATATCGGCTTATCTTATTTTATATCAATTGGTGTATGAATGGGTATATATATTTTTGTTACAATTTTAATCTTTAGTATGAATTCTCTTCCAATCTTTTCTATCATTGGACAATCATTTCTAATATGGCCTTCATCATGACAATTGCAACATCTTTGATTTTCTTGGAGGAAATCCACCTATTTCGTCACTATTTGCTAGAATATCATGTTCTATCCTTAATTGTGCTTACTCATTTTAGAGTTTCTCAATCTAAAATTTGATTCCTTGTTTTCTTTCTTTTCCACATGTTTACACCTCCCTCCTTAAGCAATATTAATTAATTCTTAAATGTCTCAAATACATTGATACAAACCATTCTACACTTTTTGTTTCTTGGTTAAGGATTACTCCAATCTCCTCACTACACTATTAAATATTTAATCATACATTTTAACATCTCCATTTTTCTCTTATATTCTAGTTCTTTAACCATTTTATATCTTGGCAAATCAATACCAAAACACTCTTTACCAACAATCTCAATCTATATCTCACATTTTATTTTCCACACAATCTTTTCAATCTTGCCTCCTAAAGACTTCTTAATGATCCATCATGTATGACTTATTTTAAAATCCTTATATTCTTAAATGACATAAGGGATGGTGATTAGGAAGTTTATGTCCTCTTGTGGTCTCTTCATGTTTGGGGAGGTGTCCTTTGATCACCATTTTTTATAGTATATCATTGGTTCTTGTGTTACCATTCTTCTCTCCTTGGTTGCTTTTCTCTACAATCTCTTTAAAGTATCCCTTATTTCTTAAAATTCTTATTTTTTTCAATGAATCCTTTATCTTTGAATCAATGTTCCTATTGAAGACTATTCCATTGTTTTATGTTGTTGGCTAGGTTATGGATGGAGGAGTTAGTATGTTGTGTTTCGTTAAGATTGCCCTCTATCATTAGTTCCTAGAGCATGAATTTCACCAATTGGTAATGCTTTTCACTTCAAAGCATCAACTCCATTTCCATCAAAGTATCTCTTCTTAATGATTCAAATCCTCCCATACTCCCTAAAGCTTCACACTTTCTTAATTTCCATCCATAGTTTGTAGATTTTTCTTAGCAATTGTAACAAGGGATATAAATCTCTCATTCATCTACTTTGTAAATGTCATAAGTGGACTCCTTCACAACCCTATTGGCATGTCCTTCCATGTTTATCACTCTTTTTGCCTCATCTATCATTGCTGAAATTTATATGAGATTAAAAGAGTGAACAAAACCTTAGTCAAGAAAGAAAGCGAGGATTATTTGAGTCAATCTAACATTGGTTGGGGCCCCTTGTTAGGTTTAATGAAAGAAATTGCTTATAGAGAGTTCATGTGAGGGTTCCTAGATTAGACGTGTTGACTAAATAAGTCATCATGTCAATTGAGATTAGAGGTTGACTATCATCAAGGGACATAAGAGCAACATTCTCTTACCTTATCTCATTTGGCCATGTAAGTTTACTTAATCATCAGCTTCCTATTTTTATACAACTCCAAAAGTGAGACTCGACAATTACATCATTTCAAAACCACCGCCATACTTATTCTATCACTTAGGTGCTTAATTTGCATCCCCTCCCCCCCCCTCCATGAGCTATAGGTTTTAGTGTGTGTCAGTACATTGTTCTATATCATTCATCGTCATCTTGTAAGAACACATTATTGTATTTCCCATTTCTTGTCTATGTAATTGCAATTTCTTTCCTAAGCACCAATAGTTGAAGTCTTGATACTGAAACTAATTGTTAACATAAAAATACAAATTAAAGACAAGTTTAGAATATGTTTAATGTTGTACTTATGTGTAGTTAGAGAAGGGACTATACATGTCGATAATAACATATTGAATAAAAAAATAAGTCCATTCATACACTAGTTGATTAAAAACACACTATTCACAAAGACCTGCACTCCCTAAAAATTCTAGGAGAAAGACCTTTTTATTGTCCACCACCACTACCCAAAACTTAGGGGAGACTCCATATCGAATACTTCAAGGTTTCCTCTACAACAAATAGTTGCAAATTGATTTTTTTAAATAATTTTTAAAAATGTGTGACACATGCCTTAACTTTGACTAATGTGAGTCCCACCCAAACCCTAATCACTCACAAAAAACTTGCAAATATGCATCCAAGCCTCATTCCAACTCACTCCTATGCATCAACAACAAAGATGAAAGTTGCAACATCAAGCTTCAAGAGTGAGAAATATTTCAAGTGAAGATGCTAGGGATTGAGGAATAATAAGAAGAAAAGTGACACCGATTCATAACATTATTCAAGCCTTTATTGTTCATGAATTAAAAAAAAAATCATTGTTCAATTTAACAACTAATTATTAATTATTAATTTTAATTAACAAATTCATCAATTAATTTTAGGGTTTACAATTTACATTGTTGCAAATTTAATTTTAGTTTTACAAATAAATAATAATCAAATTTAATTTTTAATTTTTAATTTTATAATATTATTTTATTATTGAGGATGATACTAGTGGTTGAGTTGAGAGGTGAGTGAGTTTTGTGGTGTTCTATTGTTGTGACGATACGAACGGTGGAGTCTTGGAGACACAGAAGCCCGTATGGGGCATGGTGCATCCGAATATCACAAGATGGTTCATATATTTTCTATCAATGATAGACAACTTGGTGAAAGTCAAGGACTGAGTTCTTGGAGTGTGTTGTTGATTCAGGGACCAGTAGTAGAGGTCAATTGGAAGCAAGGGAGTGTCTTCACAAGATCAATGCAGAAGCAATGAGTTGGACTCAAGGGTTGTTGAAGCAAGTTAGCCATGGATGAGATTCATGCAAGTTGATGTCAGTATGGGATGATGGTAGCGTCGAGTATGTCAGAGACAAAAAAAGATGTAAGTGCAGGGCACAAAGGAATCCAAAGATCCCTTTTAATAGGTCCTAATGTTGCGAAGGATGAGACTCAAGTCGAATGGTCTGGTGCCGAGGACATCACTTGTTTTAAGTGGGGGAGGATGTAAGGGGTTGGCATCTTGATGTAGGGAGCACAAGGAGACAAGTAGTCTTTTGGGGTGGGATTCCCTATCTGATTCTCATAAGGTGGAGATTGTGGTGGATGACTGGTAGGTGATCCCAAACTATAGGATCCTGAGAATTGGATGAGAAACTTATATATGGAGGGTTGGTCGAATGAGCAACTGAGTGCCAACAGTGCACCAAGCTGGTCCAAGGTGGACACCTCCTTCTAGAGGTGAAGAAGAGTAACCCTACCCTCTAGTCTCAGGGAGATGGAGGTTCTACAAGGATATTACGGGTGAAGAAGAGTAGCCCCACCTTATCATGAAGTGGTGAGGTTGTTTGGTGGATGTATACTCGCACTCCCTACTTCAGTGAAGTGAAGTAGTTGATCCAATGTTGGGGATGGCTCTAGGGGAGTTGTCCATGACCCAAAAATTGGGGAAGCGGAGTACCTAGACCCTTGTAAGGGGGATGGCCATGTAATGGGTTGTCCAAGTCAGAATGTTGGAGCTCGAGAGCTGGGCAGGCTATGTGGGTTGAGTTGCAGAGCTAGATGTCCATGTATAGCAAAAAAAGTGGGGTGATGTGTCAGGCACACACCTAGGTTACTTAGAGTTGGATTTGCATTGAGCTCAAGGATCTCAAGGCCCTTGAGTGGGGTCTAATGTGGCAGTAGGGACAGGGTTCCAAAAGTGTGCTCAAGTTGAGTTGAGCCATGAGATGATTCCAAGAGGATGACTAAGTTGGATGAGCTGCATGACTAGAATAGTGACATGTTTCATATTCATGTTGGTCTGGGAGCATAGCCAAGTTGAAGGGGAGTTCAGCAACCAAGAGTATTGAGTTGGATCGTGGAGCTCAAGTAGGTGTGCATGGGGGAATGTGAGTTCGTGGAGCTTAGATTGGAGGTTTGCATGGAGTTGGTTAGTGTGCATCGGGTGCATGAAGAACAAGTTTCACCAACAAGGTCATGTAGAAATAGGCCAATGGTCAATGTAGTCAGAGCTTGGATGGATAAACGTGAAGTTAGCTTAGGGAGTTTAGTTGTCCCATGAGGAATATTTGGTGCTTGAGGGTTTTGAGGAGCTGAGTAAGGCCAACACGGGGCGCCAGTGCTAATGGAGTGTTGGGCATGCTCACACTGAAAGAGTGATGGACCTAATAGATCACATTGAAAGAGGGATGGACCTAATAGAACTAGGCTTAATCCTTCTTGGGAAAAAAAAATGAAATTCTGATTAGGTTCACTTGTTTAGGGTTTGATTTACTCTTTCTAAGTTGACTTGTGAAAATGTTGAAATTAGGGTAAAATAGGATTATTGAAGGAATCAGACATAAACATTGAGCTACAGTCGTCGAATAGAGAGGTTCACTTGATTAGGGTTTGATTCCCTCTTTCTAATTCGAATTGTGAAAATGTTGAAACTAGGGTAAAATAGGTGATTATTGAAGGAATCATACATAAACAATGAGCTACAGTCGTCGAACAAAGACACCAACTTGGATTTGAGAAAAAGAAGATGTTTTGAATATGTTCCCAAAAATTCGGCTTGATTTTTTGGGACTAGGTAGTATCAATTTGCCATAGTCCTTCAAATTTCTCATTGTCAAAACGTGAACCTGTTCGTCTCTGTGAATCTTGTCGATCCTCCATAATGCAGCTCTATACTTGTCTCCTGCACATAGAAAGAAAGGGGAAATTGTTGGGAATAGGGATTTGCCTAAGTCAAACCTTGGTTTAGGAATTAGCCTTGAATGAATAAATGCAAATATTGAAATAAATGCCAAATAGATATACCTCAGATCTGCAATTGTTGATAATGATGCTTTTCTCTTTTAATGTAATCACATATGTTGTATGAAATGACATGAACATGACAAAACCCTAATCACACATGCATGCTTGCATAGGAATGATGTACTTTTTCTCCACAATGGTTGAATGATGAATATGTAACTGTAGACACCTAAATTTGTCCTGTCTAATTAAATAAATATTTTTATTTATTTAATTATTTAAGCCTAATTCTTCTATTAATTTAATTAATTCATTTATCCTCTTGTATCTTTATTTCTCATTTAAATAAATACTTTTATTTATTTAAATTATCATTTTTTCTAAATTAAATAAATATCTTATTTATTTAATTGATCCCACTTCCTCTATTAATTAAATGAATCTTTATATACTTAATTAATTCATTAGCCTTTTCTACCCATGACACATGTCATTCATTTCTTAATTCCTACACTACCTACCCTCTCATTATTTTCTTATTTTTTTTACCCACTCTCTAATCTTAGCCGACCATCTATCTCTTACACCTCTTAATCTTATCCCTCCATTTCTTATAGTGTCTTCTATATAAGGAGATGCTTCCTTCATTATCAATCCTAATCGATCCTTCAAGCATTCTAGCATTCAAACTTTCATATGCGATCAAGCCTACTTACAACCATATTTACGTTCTTTGTTGAGCTCTTATGCACACATAAAATATGAGAGCAAATATATCAAGCAAGATCAATGGAGATAGGAAGAATGGAGATCCAAACCCTATTGGACATGTGATGGTATAATCTTTGTGATTTTGTTGATTTACATTGTCTTAGGTAATCTTCATATTTTATGGTGGATCTTTGTTGTTGTTAGGCTAGGGTTTCGTGGTTGAATCCATTTAGTCTATCAATATTGTTGTTTCCATTTTTACCATAAATATTTTGGCACAACCAATCCACAATAAAGTTCAGTCTTCTCCGCAATAAAGTTTTGTTTTCTTCGCAATAAAGTATTAGTTTCATGGATTCAATCAGTTTCAAATGAGACACAACATTAACAATGGGCTTCAACAAATCAAATCTTTCAACAAACTCAGACAACATTATGGTTTAGTGCTATCTATCCTTTTGTGAAAGTAAACATTGTGACCACAATAAAATAGACTTACACAAGTGACAAGAGACACTAAACTTGAGGACTACAGTGGATGTTGGTGTCGAGTATTGGTTTTCTTTTGATTTCATCTTTTGGTGACATGTCTTTTAGCTTTTCCAGGATGTCTCTAACTAGATATTTTATCTCCTCTTCAAGTCCTTGCCCCATCCACCTCCTAGAAAGGCGAGGATGGGGTATCATCACCTATTTTTATTTGTTGTCTGTGGATTGTCGCTTAGTAATACTATGACTTGTCCAAGGATATGAGGACACTGTGAGTCTAGTGTAAATCGGGGCATTCCTTGTTTGCGACTGTCTGATCTCCATGCAAACGAGTACAATAAATTTTTGGGTCGAAGCTATACCTAGATTGTCTTAACCTATTTGCCATAATAAAGCTCAATGATGATAATGCACAAGAAGCTCTTTCACTTTCATGTCTTCTATCTTCCATCTCCCTTTCTTGATTGACCTCCATTGTCCTTCTTGAGTCTATGTAGCCTGCTATCACATGACTGAGTATAATGACACGCCAAAAATATCTGCATTTCATGTAGTTTGCCCCTACATTACCTCATATTAGCATTTCATACATATAGATATCATAATTGCATCAAATACTGCACACAACACATGTTAGCACATTTTACATTCTCATCATATTTATCTGCATTTCATACATTCATATTTGCATAACATATATAAAACATAAAAGACCAAAAGAAATATTGCATTTCATCATGTACATATTTGCATCCATATCACATAGAAGAAACATCACACAGGTACACATGCATATAACTATCGCAAGGATGAATCATCTCATATATATATATATATATATATATATATATATATATATATATATATATATATATATATATATATATATATATATATATATATATATATATATATATCATAAGTGTCATGATACAATGATCTCAAAATACATATAGCTACAATCACCCGAAGGTGTCTACATCATCATACAAAAATGGTACAAAAATTGATACATAGGGAGCCCTCTAAGGCTATGATGAACTCCCTCCCTCGGAGGCAGCTGGCCTCGATGGACTCTGAGCCCTAGAAGGACCTGCCCCAGGATCATTCCTCTTTCCCCCTCTATCTAGTGGTGGTGGAGGACCCATGACCCCACCACTAGACGCATGCCTCTTGTCTCTCCCTCTAGTGGTCGTAGTAGTCCGCGATGGCCTCCAGAAGCCCCTAGCCCACTGATCTAGTGGCACCACTCCATAATACAGGTCTCTCTAGTAGGCTATCACCTCCCTTGCCTGTAGAACATAGGCATATCCAGCTCCAGTGTCCTTTGTTGCCTGCCTGCCTACCCTCAGTTCTATCTCAGCCTCCGTATAGCACTGAATAGCCTGATCCCTCTCCTGCTCAGTGTCTGTCAGCTGTCTCCTGAGCCTAGCCCCATCTCGCTCCAGATCTTGGATCTCATCTACCTGTCCCTGGAAGATCTCTATCAAAGATAGTATCTCATCCTCCTCCTCTCCTCCATGTCCCTATCCCTTTCCCTGCGGCTTCTCCTATGGCTGTCCCTATCTCCATCCTTATACCTATCTGGGAACCTGTGCTGCTGGCACCTGTAACCAAAATCCACCTCTACCCCTCACTACATGAGCCTGCCTCTCCTCTCCTCCATCTCTCCTCTGAGCCACTCTCCTCTCCTCCACTAACCCCTACCTCCATCGCCAGACTCTGCCTCCATCGTCGGACTCTGCCTCCATCATCTCCATCACCTCCACCATCACCCTCTATCGGCTCCCCTGGATCCATTAGCTGTGGAAATAGATGCTCTCCCCAATATGCAGTGTACTCTGCATCAATCCCTGCATCCTCTACATCTACCCATATGTCCCAAGGCATGGGAACCATCTCTAGAAGTTGTGTCACAACCTAATCATAAGACAATAATGGCCCTAAATGCACCTGATCCCTCACTGTCCGTGCATACATCCCTGACCCCCGTGGCATCAGTTGTATCCTGCCGAACTACCTGCATACCCTGTCTATCAACTGCCTCTCAATAATATATGGTGTCCGACTGATCATATACCTGCTCCTGAACACATATGGTAGCTCCACTATGTCGTCCTCCCACTCCTCATATTCTAAGTATGGCCTCCATACCACACTATCTATCTCATCAATAACCCTGCACCAATACTCTAGCCTCCCAATCCCTGGCTGAGAAGTGATCATATCATATAGGTGCACATAGTTGCGCCCATGTCCTCTACCTCTAAAGTGTATCAGATGTGTAATCGATAGATGCTCATATGCCCATACCTACAATATTGTCACTCTGCATCCTAATCCTGTTGATCCGTGATATACAAACTAGTGTAGCTCATAGCACAAGTGTGCGAGCAGACACGACCCCCATGCAAACTTAGTTTGCTCAGTCACCAATGTCTCCAGAGTCCTCCCCCATCCCATAACCACCCCTCATGTCGCCCTATCCGGACAAAGGAACCCATTGATCACTCCTGCTAGCACCATCGATAGTGCCAATCCTATAGCTATCATAGTATCCCAAGCCACATGTCCTGCTCTCATCTCCAATCCTGGATCCTGGAACACTCATCTCAGTGCATCCCGATCTCCCTCTCGATCATAAGGAACTAACTCCCCAATGATCAATATCCTCGGTATCCTGTATACATCCTCCAAGGTGACTGTCATCTCACCCATCGACAAATGAAAAGTGCATGTCTCTGAGTGCCATCTCTCAGCTAATGTAGTCAGCAATCCCATGTTCGCCCAAAAATCAGGAATATACATAATGTATCGTAATCCCATGGCTCCACTGCTGCTCTATCCTCCAATGTCAACTCTGGTCATAATCCCTGAGTCGAAAGGAATCTCTCCCGTGACTCCAACATAGGTAGGTCCTCCTGCAGTCGAGCAAATCAATTGTGTCAATCCTAGTAGTACTCCTTGTTCATCACAAAGTGCTTCTTTTTATCCTAGTGCTTATATCTATTATATGGCACTTTATCCTAGTGGTTCTCCCTATTCATCACAAAGTGCTTCTCTTTTATCCTAGTGCTTATATCTATCATATGGCACTCTATCCTAGTAGTACTCCTTGTTCATCACAAAGTGTTGCTTTTATCTTATCTTTTAGGGCACCTACTTGAGTGTATCCTCTTGAGTAGCTTATCTAATTGACAATATATGTTCTATCACAAAATTGTCAATTTCAGCCTAATCCAATTGACAACATATGTTCTATCACAGAATTGTCAATTTCTATGGTACTCTCTGTTCATCACAAAGTGCCTCGCTATATCCTATCCTAGGGCCTCTGCTTGAATGTATCCTCTTGAGTAGTTTCTTGATTGGCAATGTCTTTTCTATCACATAATTGTCAATCCTAGCCCTATCTGCTATCCTAGTCTTCCCTAGAGGACCTGCTTGAGTGTATCCTCTCAGCAGCTTATCCAATCGACAATGTATGTTTATCACATAATTGTCGATTCGACCTTGAAGACATAAACGCACATTCATGACACAAAAGCCCTTACATACTTTACAAACGTCCCTGATGTGCACAGACGCACCTGAATCACACAGACGTGCCTCTATTCAGCATAGATGCACCTGTCCTACATAAACACGTCTGCACTTCGTAGACTGGCTTGCATTGAACACAGACGCTACTAAAATCATAGACGTGCCTGGCACCAACGCAGACGTGCCTAGCCTACCCAGATGCGCCTGACACCAACGCAAACGCGCCTTAGTGTTTTTTCCCCCCACTTGACATTTTTTGCAACCTACCTAATGCACATTTATTACTCTAATTGATATGCATTTATGACAACAATTAATGCAACAAAGTACAAGGAGGTTTTGTAGTACTTATCAGCTCTCCTGCTTCTGTAGGCCTCTGATATCGGCAAACGCGATCAAATCTATGCACCAATGCCATCGTTGCTGACTGCTGACTTCTCTTTGCTCTCTCTGCACTTTGATCTCTTAGGCGTGTGGATGACAATGAGGATGTTTTCCCTCGTAGTCTATCTTATAGACTACCCTAGCCCTAGTCTCCCGAGTCAGTCTTCTTTATCCCGTGACTCTGTCACTCTATCTTATCTAGTCAATCCTTTCTAGCCTTTCTTTCTTATCGAGAGATTGTTTGCAATCTTTTCAAACATTTCCATCCAATGTCTTGAGGGGGCATATCATTCCCATCTTGGGGCAACTTTGTATCAATTCATCTTATCTTCTTTGAAACAATGCGACAAGATGCATTGTCTCAAAGACGGGCAAAATGTAGACACCTAAAATTGTCCTATCTAATTAAATAAATATTTTTATTTATTTAATTATTTAAGCCTAATTCTTCTATTAATTAAATGAATCTTTATTTATTTAATTAAATCATTTATCCTCTTCTAGCTTTATTTCTCATTTAAATAAATACTTTTATTTATTTAAATTATCCTTTTTCCTAAATTAAATAAATATCTTATTTATTTAATTGTTCCCACTTCCTCTATTAATTAAATGAATCTTTATATATTTAATTAATTCATTAGCCTTTTCTACCCATGACACATGTCATTCATCTCTTAATTCCTACACTACCTACCCTCTCATTATTTTCTTATTTCTTTTACCTACCCTCTAATCTTCGCCGACCATCTATCTTTTACACCTCTTAATCTTATCCCTCCATTTCTTATAGTGTCTTCTATATAAGGATATGCTTCCTTCATTATCAATCCTAATCGATCCTTCAAGCATTCTAGCATTCGAACTTTCATATGCGATCAAGCCTACTTACAACCATATTTCCATTCTTTGTTGAGCTCTTGTGCACACATAAAATCTGAGAGCAAATATATCAAGCAAGATCAATGGAGATAGGAAGAATGGAGATCCAAACCCTATAGGACATGTGATGGTATAATCTTTGTGATTTTGTTGATTTACATTGTCTTAGGTAATCTTCATATGTTATGGTGGATCTTTGTTGTTGTTAGGCTAGGATTTCACGGTTGAATCTATTCAGTCTTTCAATATTAATGTTTCTATTTTTACCATAAACATTAGCCTTGAAGATCTCTGAAAATGCCTAATGATGAATGCTTCATGGATGCCAGAGTGATAGGATATGCCAACTTATGATGCTTAGATGAAATTAGGTTGATCAAATTTCTTTATATAGGGGATTGCAGATAAATTACCGATTAGGTCGACCTCCAATGGTCATGCAGAACCCCAAAGATCAAATCTTACCATTGAGACAAAGCCACGACACATTTAAAATTGGGGTATGATTAAGCAATACCATAGCATTTTGGGCTTCCATGGTCCAGACTAGGGCATTCCACACCTTGGTCTTGCCTCAATCAAGAACATAACAAAGATAAAACGGGGTGGGTATCCCATGGTAGGACCCACAAAAAGTTGTTCATGGCCTCAAAGCTGTAGAATTAGCATAAACGAACATGAGGTGTAAATTGGCCCGGTGAGAATTTAGGATGCTACATTTAGCCCCCACTTTAATGAGAGTATGAGCTATGCAAATACATGCGGTAAAGTAGATGAAAGAGAGGAACAATTAGGAGCACAATCAAAAGAAGATAAGACATCACTAATTTCAAGGAACCAAGCCCCCAATCTTAGGATATTAACTCACACAATCGCATGCAAGGGCACACAAAACAAGACAAAAACAAAAACAAAAAAGGTAAACAAAGACAAAAAGCAAAAGACACACAACACCAAGCATAAAAACCAAAAACAAGACCTCAAGTCAACTAACCTAACAAAGCTCGATATCAAAATGTCTCCACAACTAATATCACTCTTGAAAATGTCATCTCATGAACACAAATGATCACATAAAAAGTGAGAAAGAGCATGCAACATCCATGGACTACAAATAGAAAAGCTATGAGCTAATGAGAAGAAAGGGGGAAAGATGGATACACATTCTAGTTGTGTTTTTCTAGGTGATCCATGAGAAGAAGAATGAGAGAAGAAATGGATACACACTCTAGTTGTGTTTTTCTAGGTGATCCATGTTGGGGAGGAGAGTAGGAATAGTCTAGTTGTGTTATGCTAGTTCCAATCATCTTGCTAGGTGTGCAATTGTCCAGTTTCAAGTGTTAAGCATCTCGTATAAGAGTTTGTTTTCTTTGGTTTTGAGCATGCAACAACCTGTGTAAGACATGAAATTCAAATTCAAATGTGTTTGGTATCGAGAAAATCCCATGTAAGAGTTTGTTTGCTCTAGTTTCAAGAATGTGTAACCCCGTGTAAGACAAATATATGTCTAGTTTCAAGGACATATCATGTAATAGTTTGTTTCTCTAGTTTCAAGAATGTGCACCGTGTATAAGACATATATAAATATTTTATCTACTTTCAAGAATGAGGCATCACGTGTAAGAGTTTATTTTCTCTGGTTTCGAGGATGAACACCCCATTTAAGACATGCAAAAATATAGTACAATATAGTACAAAGAGGGCAATATGTTCTACCTGGCCTATGTTGACATCTTAAGGAAACTAGAAACAAGGATACCTAACCTTCATCACCAAGGAGATATCCTTGAAGGCAACAATGTTCATAAATCCAAGCTAAAGAGGCAATACTACTACAAGCAAGGATAAGATAGTTGAAAAAGAGATATCTTGCAACAAGTGTAAAGGGGATCCTTGGAGGAGAAGAAATATTTTCTCAAAAGATACCTTCCTGCAAGAAGAGTTTCTTGAACAAACATAACATCTTCTACCAAAATAAGGGAAGTAGAACAAGAATTCCTACCTTTCTCCTATTGCTAGGTAAAAGGGATTCTTGATGAAGGATGACACTCTTTTGACCCAAAGTGGAAGGGTTTGTTTATAATAGATATACATTGCCAAGTGAATAAGAGGTTGTAGTCAAGGATACACACCTCTTGCATAAGGGATGATCCTTGAGCAGACAACAACTTCATACAATGAATGACATCAAATCATAAGCAAACACCACTCAACAAAGGAAAAGTGGATTCTTAGAAAGGATAGGAGAGATCAAGCCCTCCAAGGGACAAGGTGAAGTATTACACAACCTCTAAGGAGATATTTTAATTTATAAAAATGCACTATTCCAAGAAAATAAAAGGTTCTAAACAAGGAACACACATGTACTCTTGTGAAGGAATATTTAATGCAAGAAAAGACATCAAGATATGCAAAATGAAACTCTAAAGAAGAGGTAATCTTCAAAGAAGAAAAGATTTAGATGAAGTATCACATACCCCTCTAAGGGGAGATTACTCATAAGAGATGTACTATTTCAATAAAGAAAGGACATCAAGTTATGAATAATACAATCCAAAAAGGAAATAGTGAAACCTTAGACAAAGAGAAGGGATAAGATAATATTCTTTCCCCCCAAGCATAGAGGAAAGAATGAGTTATGTTGCTGCCTCAAGATGTCTATAATTGAAAAAGAATCACCTCTTATGAAAAAGAGACCCAAATTAAATTATCTACTAGTTTCATAGGGTGAGGAGCAACATGGAGGGTGAATGGAGTACTAAGGCACTACCTCTTCACCAAGGAAGAGTTCAATATTGGCTGTAAGAGCTATGCGAGTCCTATCATATAGATCTTGAACAAATGTTTTAAATGCTTTACATTTTCCAAGAGAATGAGAATAACTACGATGAAAAAGACAATGTTCATCACCTTCCTTATGCTTAGAATTGTGATTAATTTTAATGAAAGAAAAAACAACATTCGTATCATACTTCAATGTCCAAAAGATTCTAGTAGATAATTTCTCTTGGTCATCAATGTGAGTAGGTCTTGTCTCTTGAGATGTAGGACAAGGGTTGTTATAATAAGATAGATTATTTTATATGTTTTTTACTATGCCATTATCAATGAGTCGCATTCTATTTTGAAAATATGAACAATCATTTGTATCATGATCATTAGTTGGATGATGTGACTAAAAGGAAGTCTTTGAGGAAGAAGCAACTTTAGATGGACAATAGGTTCTATGTCTTGCAAGATAGTCTTTAAATTTATGAATCCTAAGGAGATCATCCATAGTCGAATGATGAGGATGTCCTAGACCTTTGGTGCTAGCTTGTGTAGGAGAGTTTATGGGGACTTTGATTCCTTGTTCAAATTTTCCAAGTCCTTGTCCTCTATAATCTTGTTTTGATATTATGCCATAGCCACTCCTACAAGAGATTTTTAATTAAGAGGAAGAAGGAGTATTGTAATGAATTTCTTTAAAAAAATTAGTGTAAGTATATCTAGAAGGAACAAAGGGAGAAGTAGATGAAGAAGGAATATCCTTTGTAGGGAGATTCTCCTTTCTATCATCATGCATATCCTCTTTGATAGGTTGGAAAGAAAGATCCTTATCATCTAAGTCCTCATCTTTACTTAATGTTATATGGGGAGATAGATCATGAATGAAATGCATAACATCATCTTCTCTATAATTTTTTTGATGATTAAGATAAGCCCTAGGAGAATAAGGGGGATCTAGAGAGATTGAAACACCAATATTTTGACCTTGCCCCCTTGTGCTAGGGTATGTGTATGAGAAGAAAATGGTGCCATGTTTCTCTTCAATGCTTTATTTCCATTAGAGAGATCATTGATAGGAGTATTGGCTCTTTGTTCATTCACATGAGATACCCTAGGAGCAGTAAGTTTTTCGTTAGCATCTCTAGGATTATGATCTACAAAATCTTTTATGTGATCTATATATGTAATTCATTTTCTTAAAAATAGCACCATAAAACAACATGGATCATGGATAAAAGCTTTGAGATTTAATTTATTAAAAGGAAGCATTTTTGAAATTCTAAATATGCAGTTTTTAAACTAACACGCATACTAAAAAAGGATGCAATGAGCTCTGCGCAAGGAGGTTGGCTTTAGGCGGGAAATTTTTTTAAATTTCATGGAGACAGATCGCACTAGACCTGGCCAGGCCCTCAACGAAGATGGCAAAGGTTTGTTGGGAGACAAAAACAGTTCCTGACTAATCCAGGTCTAAAAAATACATTTTCCTCTTGGCCAAAAAATATTCCCTTGAGACCGATCTGGATGGATCGAAACAATGAGAGGTTTGGAGTTTGAAAGGGTTGCAGAGATTGTGGATGCTTTTGAAATGGCGGGTCAAGAACTCAACACTATCAACCTAGCGCTTGACATCCCCCACGATGGACTTGGGAGGGTTGGAATAAGGAAAACCCACCTCAAAGACTCGATGATGTTGAATCATTTGAAGGTCACCTTCTTGTACGATGGGCAGATAGGTGAGCGTCGAAGGATTTTGGTTACTCTAGACTGGGAGTGTCTGAAGCCTATCTAAACAAGATCATCGAGATGGCAACTATGCATAGAGAGAAAACAAATAAAGATAGGTAAGATTTGGAAAGGGGTATAATGGGGACTCGGGATATTTGTAAGGGAAAACATCTCAAAAATCATGGTGAGAGTAACCCTACGGGGGTCATCCAATTGGATGATGAGTCACAGGCTGACTCTTTATTTCAGAAATCTATTTTTGAACAGAAAGTGCAAAGTATACCTGATAATAAGGAGAAGATGGTACATACTTTTGGGGATCCAATCATTGGGAGGAAGTCAGTTAATGATTCAAAGGCGACCCCTTTAGATGAACCTTTGTAGATGAACTCGAATGAAAAGTTACAAGAATAGACAATAAACATGGATGTTTTACTTACCCCTGCAAAAATTCTCTTGTGCTAGAAATCACAACAAATATTCATTGTGACGACTCCTCGCCGCCAAAGGCAGAAGGGAATCTCTTCTGAGGGAATTAGGAATCAATTTACTTTATATTCCCCATTTATGGTGGAAGAGGAGGATGTGTGCAAAACCCTTTTCCAAAAGTCTGAATCTAAAGAGAGGAGTGTTTGGGTTGCTTCCACTTTTGGGGGATGTGAACGATCTTTTGAAATAGGGGCAATTCTAAAATAGGGCAAATCTGGGGATGAGTTTCTTCTTGAAAAACAAGGCTATGATAGGAGTGATGCAGAAATTTGGGAAGAAACTCAAAAGGATCTTTCTTTGTCAAATGGGGAGGTTAGTGGAGATTTTGATGAAGAGGACATTTTGGAAAAAAATAACTGTGAGCCAAACCTACTCCAAGATTCAAAAACCATTGATAGGTGAAAAGAGAAGAAGGGTGCGGGTGTCAAACAAGATTGAACTTGAATTGGTTGGTAGCACCAAGGGACAATCAAAGCTACAATTTGGAAAGGGCATTATCCTTCCTGGGAGGCAATGAAGATCTCTTCTTGGAATGTCAAAGGTTGCAATGCCTTTGACAAATGATGTCTAGTCAAGCAATGTCTTGATCATGAACACCCAAATCTAACAGTGTTACAAGAAACAAAAATGCAAAAATCAAAATTTGAGAATTTGATCAAAAAATGAAGGAAATGACATGGTTTCTACATCAAATCGATTGGGGCCTCTAGTGTTCTAGCCTGCTTATGGAATCCCAACAATGGACAAGCGATGGAGATTGGGGGTGCTTTGAATTGGCAACTCTCATAAAATATCAAGGGGTGGACAAAGGAACTGAGATCTTTTTTATTAATGTGTACGGACCTATGAGCATAAGCCACAAAAAAGAACTATGGGAGGTATTATCTAATGATTTACAGAGACTGGGATCATCACTTATTGTGTCGGGGGGATATTAATGCTACAAGATGTGCCTCTGAGAAAGCAGGGGGTGTAGGTGGTCTAAAGCAGACTCGGGTGGACTTTCAGAATTTCATTTTCGGTAACAACATGGAGGAAATCACTCCAAGGAAAGTAATTTTTACTTGGCCTAATAGGAGATTTGGTTTCTTGAACATTGCTAAGAGATTGGACCATTTATCTATGGCTAGTGGTTGGGAACTTTGACCCTATGTATTTGAATTGTTCATCCTACCATATTTAGGGTCAGATCACTATCTCATTTCTCTTCACATCCAAACCAACACTATACCCATTTGATCCCTCTTCAAGTTCAAGCTTATGTGGTTGAGGGACCCAAAGATTTTAAATCAGATTGACAGATGGTGGAGCAACGTGCCCCTTGTAGTAGGTAATAAAGCTTTTTGTTTCTTTAGGAAGTTGCAATTTGTCAAAGAAAACCTTCAGAAATGGATAGATGTCACTTCAAGAATATATTCACCAAGAAAGAAAGAATTGAGTCTAAACTTGATAGCTTGCATTCTGAGGTTATCCAACAAGGGATGCAAGATGTTGATTTCCTTCAAGAGAAAAGGCTCTTCATGGAGTAATATGGGATTTTGGATAGGGAAGAGAAATTCTGGAAGCAAAAATCAAGAGAAGGATTGCTCAAGGCGGGAGACAGGAATACCAAATTTTTCCATGCTTCTGTGAAAGCTCGACGTTTTAGAAACAAGACTTTGGAGATCAAGGATGGGAATGAGAATTTACTGTCCAAAAGGGATGATATTTGTGAGGAAGTTGTCCACCATTTTTCATCATTACTAAGTTCGGATAGTAATTCTGATTTGAATATGGGGAATTTGATGGGATCATCCCGAAATATATCTCTCAAGATCAGAATGCTAAGATTTTGTCACCAATCACTATGGAGGAACTAAAGAAAGATGTCTTTGGTTTGGGTCAGGACAAGGTTCATCATTAAAACTAACTTGCTCGAGGTGGATGAGGAATCAAGATTTAACTCTTATATGTGCAAGGATTTAAACTATACTTTCATTGCTCTCATTTCGAAGGAGGAAGTTTCAACCTTTGATTATTTTTGGCCCATCTCTTTGTGCAACGTGACTTACAAAATTATAACAAAGATCATAGCAAATAGGTTAAAAGCTTTACTACGTATTGTTATTTTGGAGGAGCGGAGCAGGTTTGTACCGGGTAGATCGATTATGGAAGGAATTATTATTGCCCATGAGGCAATTCATACAGTTAGAAGAGCTCAAACGGATCAAATGATGGTTAAATTGGATATAAGGAAAGCTTACGATCATGTGGATTGGGACTTTATTCTTTAGGTGTTGAAACAATTTGGGTTTAATGATGTTTGGATTGCTTGGATCAAAATTTGTCTTTCTACTATTAGATTTTTTGTATTGGTGAATGGGACCCCACAGGGATTCTTTAATTCTTAAAGGGGGATCAGGAATGGGGACCCCTTCTCACCGACATTGTTTATAATAATGGCAGTTTCTGAGTAGATTGATTAATAGGCATAGGATGGAAGGTCATTTGAAGGGTATTTGTATTGCTCAAGGTACAAAGATGGCCACTCATCAACAATTTACTAATGATACCATATTCATGGGGGAAGCTACATTCAGGGAAGCAAGATGCATGGCGGAGACCCTAGATAGATATTGTAATTTTTCATGGCAAATGGTTAATTGGCACAAGTTAGAGGCTTTCTTTTTCAACACTGATTTGAATAAATAAAAAGAAATTTGTGGAATTCTGTGAATCAAGCCGAGCAGACTTCTAAGAATTGTTTTAGGTGTGCCTCTTTTTGTAGGGGTAAACATAGTATCGTTGTTGAACAAATTGGTTGATGCTTGATGTGGGAAGTTGGAGGGATGGAAGAGTAGGTGGCTCTCGTCGACTGGCAGATTGATTATGCTCAAATTGATTATTTCTACCATGCCAATTTATTCAATAGTGTGTATGAAGCTTCCTATAAATATTATTAAGATGATTGAACAAAAGATGAGGAAGTTCTTCTAGAATGGCAGACAAGAGAAAGATAAGATCCCTCTCCTAGCCTGGGACAAGGTTTGTCAACCCAAAGTTTCTAGTGGTGCAAGATTTAGGAAATGGAACATCATGAATGTGGTAATGGGGGTGAAGCTCATCTGGATCCTTTAAAAGAAACCAAATCAAAAGTGGGTGAAGATTCTTCAACAAAAGTACCTCCCAAGGGCTCGTCCATCTGGAATTTTTTACTTGATTATATGCATGTTATTTTGGATCACCTCACATGGAAGCTTGGGGATGGATTGAGTGCCAATTTTTGGCAAGATTCTATAGGACTTCCAAAAATCACTGATGGTGATGTTAGGGGAGTACTAAAGCATATTACTGAAACTAGATGGGGCACGAAGGTGAGTGACTATATTATCAAAGAAGAAACAAATGGGTTTTTGAGTTGGAAGTGGAAGGATAGCACAAATCCTGGCCTGTCTAGGGAAGACAATAATGCCCTAAAGGAAATCATGGATAGTCGACAGTTTGTACTATTAGGGGCAAGAGAAGAGTTGATTTGGTGTGGATCAAAGAAAGGTGAGTATGATGTCAAAATCGGGTATAAGTTGCTAGAAAGAGTTGTAGATAATAAGAAGGGTATTGGTTGGTTGTGTTGGAATAGATTTTGTCTCCCTAAAGTGAGAACCTTTTCATGGATAGCTACTAGAAATTGAATCTTAACAAGAGAAAGATTGATGAGGTATGGCTTACATGGTCCATTTGAATGTGTTTTTTGTAGGGAACCAGAAGAAATGGTTAGCCATCTGGTATTGCATTGTAAATTTGCTTATCAATGCTAAGCTTTTGTACTGAGTAAACTGGGTTATGCCTATGTTTGTTTGGTACTATCAAAGAGTTGTTTTAGGATTGGATAACCTCGACAATTCGATTGGCCTTTGATTGTATTTGGCAAGTTTGTTCCTTGTCGGTGGCATGGGAGTTGTGGAAAGAGCAAAATCAGAGGATCTTTCAAGGGAAAGAGGAACCTTCTTCTAGATTATGTATCAGGATTGAAAACTTTGTATTAGAATTGGTCAATGTAGCATTGAGAGGCAAAGCCCAGGAAATTGAAGATTTAGTCTTTTGCATAGTCTTCTTCCGAGAAGTTGACCTAACTTGAAGATTCTTCCTGCTAATGGGATTGCTAGGGTTGATCCTAGGTCAAGAAGAGAAGGGGTGCAATGGACTAGCCCGAAGTTTGAATGGGTGAAAGTGAAATTTGATGGTGCTTCTAAAGGGAATCCGAGACCCTCTGGGGCTCGATGTGTTCCTCGAGATTCAACAAGAAATATCCTGGCAATTGACTCAAAACATTTGGAATCAAGAACTAACAATGATTTAGAAGTGAAAGTTGCTTTGTTGGTAATGGATTTGGCAAATAGATTCAAAATGGATAAATTACACTTAGAAGGTGATTCTCAAATTGTAATCAAAGCAATTGCAAATGGGGAAGTGAAGGTGTGGAAATTGAATAAAATTATTCAAATTATCAAAAAAAAATGGTGGTTGATGGGGGTGATGGATGAGGTGGCGATATGAGGGGGGTGCATTTACTCCTACTCATTTTTGCCGGCTACCAAAGTATGAGAAGGGATGATATGTGGCTAGGTGGTGATTGATGGTGACTTGTATTTATGTTTTGAATGATGCGAGCATGCCAGCCTTTATTGCCATTAATGGATGCTGTGGGAGTTGTGTTTTTTTGCCATTTGATATATTGTCTAGATGGTCTCATTTTTTATGTCTATCAAAGGGAAAGGGGTGTCTAAATATTGAGGCAAATTTTAGTCTGAAAGCCTCCAAGTAGAAGATATCGTTCTGGGGGAAAGTCACCCTAGAGCATTTGAAAATATCTTCACCACAAATGATCCCTTCTTTTTCTTGTAGGTGCATTTGGTGCTCAGGTATGATTACATCCTTGCAAGCCAAAAATATCGAACGAACACAGACATTTCATAAATGTTTTGTGCATGGGGTTTGGAATGTGACACCATCCAAGAGGAGAAAATGATTATGGAGCGGTGTGTGAAACATGAATGGCGTCAAGGGTTGGATACACTCCTAGAATATGCAGAGTTAGGTCGAGGGTTTATAAGGGCACTTGGGGATTGGGTTGTTGTTCCGGGATACCCCCTGCATGTCCATCCTTTAATATTGTGGTGAGCTCTTGAGGACAGAAATGAGAGGAGGCATGAAGTTGTGGCGGGTTGGCGAGTGGATCATGACTATGTAAATGATTGGGAGTAGGTTCTTGCTTCAGGCCTTTCGCAGGATAGGATGGACCTGAATAAGCTCAAATTCAAGTTGGCCAATTATTGGCGAGATGAACGTAGAGGGGAATCATGACAAGTGGTCAGAGTTTTGAAAGGAGGCAGAGGCGAGATGATGGGAAGCAGAAAAACCAGGGAGGTGAAGTTCATGACTAAAAATTGGGGGGTGTTCATTCTTTAAAAGATACTGTAATTCATATAATGTCCACACTTGTGTATGGTGATTTTTTTGGACTAATAGTTTTGTTTTGATAGGGATATGGGTAGAAATGATTACATGTGTGGAAAGAGTAGGGAAATGGGCAGGGGTGGTATGGAATTTTTCGCAGACATTGTCAAAGATGAAATTATGTAGAAACTTTTTATAATTGTTGGTGTAAATAATTATTTATCTTGGATATTATTACACCTTACTTAAGTTTACTTAGGTAGATGCATTTCATAGTAGTTTGGGTATGAGACACTTGGGTGTTTGTGCCACATTGGGATAGTGTGTGTAGGAGAATTTCCACCTTTTATGACGTTGATCTTGTTACTACTTTATCATATCCACTTATTATGGAGTGATAATTCCACCTTCAGTGGGTGATCCACCTCATGTGGAATATTTTATTTTTTCTCCTACCTACCTACACATATTTCCTACCTACCCTTGTTTCTTATTGAGCCACATGTCATGTTTGTGTGCTCACATATCCATATAGCCTTGCCTATATAAGCAGGCTCATATTCTTCGTATGTAACAACTATTGATCATTTATCTATTGATGAGAATACAATTTATTCTTGTCCTATATTTTGTCTCTCTATTTTGTACTTTTCATTGAGCTCTTGATCTTGGCAAAATCTCAAATGGTATCAGAGCCATTAGAGCATCATTGATGCATCCTTGAGAGACATTATTGTAACATCAAGAGGCAGATCTGAGGAGCAACATCTTTTGGAGGAGTCCTAGACTAGATCCGACCTCGCCATTGTGTCCGGGTGGTCGTTTCCATGAATTTTGAGTATAAATTCGGCCTATTTTGGTGAAAGTCAAATTCCGAGGTTGGAGGAAAAAGTTTGCCCAATTTGGGCGGTACGGTACGAATTTCAAAATAAAAAAATAAAAAAGTTTTTTTCTGCAAAAAAATATTTAATTTTTTGTAGAAAAAAAGGGGAAAAAGCGTAAGTGTTTTTTTTTTAAATAAAAGAAAATAAAAAATTTCTATTGTTACGGGGGGTTTAACCCCCCTCACGACACTGTACTACAGATTAAATTTTTGCAGGGGATATTCGGCAGGTTGTACAGGCTCCGCTTACTGCTTCTAACCTCGACGCCGACCAATCCTTTGGGCCTCGTGTTCTCTCCACTGCTGCTGTCGTGTTCTGCCACTGGTGTGTTCTGCTGTATTCCATCGCCGACCAATCCTTCTAGCCCTCCCAACCGCTGATCTCCCTGCCGACCACTGATGATCGCGCCACCAGCCCGCCGACCACCAGCTCCGGACCAGCCTACCAGTCACCGACCACTTGCCACCCGCCGACCTTGCCTCCCAAGCCTCGACCCCGACAACCCCCGAGGACCAATCAATGACAGCCTGACAACCGCGTCTCCTATTGGGCCCCTCTGCCATGTGGATCGTGCCATGTCACCTGCCACGACACTCCCCAGTCAGCGTCCACGCATAAGCCACATCATCTGCCATCTCAGCGTCCCTGCCAAATCACTTGCACATATCAACACACCACCTCAGCTGACACGTCACCCTACCCCTCTGACACCCTGCTGCTATTTCATGCTAGCCTTCGCGTCTTTCCAGCAGCCCCTTCGTCGCCGGTACCAGCGCCCTGCTGGTTCCCCAGCCGCTGACTGCTACTGTAGCTCCAGCGTCGGCTCCTTCTTGCCGGCCTTCTTGCTGTTGGCCTCCCGTTCCACTTCTGGCCAGGCCTTCCACCATTGGGCTTCCTTCACGTCGGCTTCGTATGCACAACCACCACCTCTACCACATGGTCCCACTGCCAACACCTCAGCTTGCCACGCATTTGCGATGTCAGCAGTGCCACATCAAGCATTTGTCACGTCAGTAGTGCCACATCACGCGTTTTCCACGTCAGCACTGCCACCTCAGTAGTCTCGTGATTCGTCCGTACAGTACGGATGCCATGCAAGCGGGGAGGCAAATTTTTCTATGACGATCATACGATCGTCAAATTTAGGCTTGCAGTTTGCTAACATCATCAATTTTTTAAAAAAAATTGCAGGCCCCTCTCAATGAGTTTTTTTATTTTGCAGTTCAACTTCAAATGGCCATATCTTGCTCATCTTTGCTCCTTTTTTGGTGAAATTTGTTTTAAAATGGGATAGAATTTCGTGTAATTTCTCATGGTGGCATTATTTTCTAATTTTGATGGACAGAGTTTTCAGAAATATCAGTTTTTGGTTTCTATACCTGTCCAATCCTCATTTCTGCAACTTCCAGGATTCCATTTGGGATCATACGAACTCCTTTTCAGGTGCCCTTTTTTTTAAAGTGCATAATTTCTCATCTACTCTCATAATATGCTATCAATTTGCAGCAATTTTGGTTAGAAATTGTACTTTCAACATATGGTCTTTTTTGGCCAATTTGGCACTTGTATTGCATAGATCTATCTTACTGGTCTTTTGCATTGTAATTCTCAGCCTATTGGGGCAGTTGTAAAACAAAATCATAAGTCCACCTTGCCATTGTTTGCAAGTGGCCTATTGTACACGCACTACATATAAAGTGTCAAAATCATGATTTTTTTTTTTTTTTTGGGGGGGGGGGGGTACTTTGATTGAGTGAGTTTGGGGGGGTGTCTCTTGTGATTTTGTGCTCTTGTCTTCCTTACTTTTTTCTACTATGGCTTCTTCTAAGTTTCTTCTCTTAACTCCTCATAATTATGCTACTTGAAAAATTGATGCTTGGAGTAAACTTATGGAAAAATGACTAACTCGTTACATTGATGGAATTATTGTTGCTCCCGCTGATCCTAAGGCTGATCCCGTTGGTCACTTGGATTGGCTCACTAAAAATGTCATTGCAATTGGTACCTTAAGAAAGTATGTATCAAAGGATCTCATTTTTTATATTGAGAAATGTACTCTAATCAAGGATGCTTGGCAAAAGTTTCAAGACTTGTATGGTCAAGTTGATGAGATTAGGGGATATCAGATTCTCACCATGTTAGATTCCAAGAACTTTGATACTATACAATATTATGTCACTAAGGCAAAAGAGTTGAGGGCACAACTCAAAGATTGTGACATTGATAAACTTCCACAAGAATATGCAACATTTGTTTCTAGTTTCCAAACCCATAGGATGACAATGGGTTCAAGCTACACAATGCCTACATTTGATGCTTTCGCCAAAATGTTAATGATGGAACAAACTAAGTTGATAAGCATGGGCATTCTTAAGGCTTCTAAGTCTCAAGCATTAGTGGCAAATTAAGGGAACAAAGGAAATCAAGGAAAGGACAACTCAAACAAGAAGAAATGGCAATCAAAGCCTAAGGACAAAGCGTCACCTTCTCCACAACAAGGTGATTCATCCTCTTCCAAGAGGGACAATTCACCAAAGAGGGAGAGACCTACTTGTGCTTATTGTAAAAATTTTGGTCATGAGGAGCATCATTGCCATTTTAAGAAGATTGATGAGCTCACACATATCCTCAAAATGCATAAATTGATTTGCCTAATGTCTACAATAAGGATGATTCATCAACTTCCACTTCCTCACAATCAAAAGGAAAAGGGAAAGAATTCATGGCTTCTACAAGTGGGAAGACTCACTCTTTTGGGACAAGAAAATGAAAAGCTCTTTGTGCTACTACGAGTCATGATTCAGGGAGATGGCTTCTAGATTCAGGGGCTTCTCATCATATGACATCTTCGTAGTCTATGTTCTCTTCATTTGAGCCTTGCACCATGCTGCAGATTTTGATGGGCAATCATACATACATGGATGTGATTGGGAAAGGATCTATTGCCATTGGGGATAACTCCTTCAATGATGTGTTGTGTGTACCCGATTTGACAAACAATCTCCTTTCCATCTATCAAATCACACATGGCGCAACTAAGAGAATTGTGGAGTTCACACCTGAGTCAATTTTCATTAGAGACTTGGAGACTAGAGCTATCATTGCGACTGGGGTGGTTGATCATGCATCTCGGTTATACTCCTTTTTAGATTTTGTTGATAATGATGATTTCACATATGATGATTCTACACATGATGATCACACTTCTTGTGATGATTCAGATTTTGAGGAGAACTTTGGGTACTTGAACTTGGGGATTCTCACATGTGACCCCATTCTTGAGCCTTCTGTTTCGTCTCCTCCTATTGATATCATATCACCTATTGCACCTGATGATGCAGATAGTGTGATAGTTTTGCCTTCATGTGATTCAATGCAACAAGATATTTCATGTCTTCCAGCTTCATATTCATGGGATGAGTACTTGACAGACATTGCAGGTTTGTTTGTGGAATCCTTCATTGCAGATTTGGGAGACATCATTGATGATATTCATCTTCTCTTTGATGAAGGTGATCCTTCTTTAATTGTTGTGAGGGAACACTCTGACCCTCTTGTTCATTCTCTACATGATCATTCTTTCAAGGTTGACATGATTGTGGATACATATGTACAATAGTTGGAGGGGGTCTCTTTATCCTTTGAGGAGACATGTGAGTCTTTGGGCATTGTTCTACATCCATCTCCACTAGATCTTGGAGTGCCTTTTTCACCAGTGTGGAGCAGTTTACCACCTTTAGAGGGGGTATCTTTCGGCATCGACATGGGGACACTTGAGCAATTTTCAGAGATTCCATTCATCATGACTTTTTTTCATACATCTTTCCTTCATGATTGGGGAGACTTCATGGATACACCTTTGGTTTTTTTTCTTCCTAAGGGGAGGAATGTTGTTCGACGTTCGTGGAGCAGTTTCTTCATACATCATCGAGCTTCTATCATTGGTGTAGATTCTACATTGAGGGGGGGCTTCCTAGCTTCTCTTCTTCTCTCGTATGGGGGGAACTTTTCCCTCACATGGGGTTTTGTTCCTCACATACTTCTATGAGAGTTCTCTTGTATAGTTTTCATCTCTCTTTTGGGGGAGGTTTTTTTCCCATTGGGTTTTTCTCTCTTTCCCCACTTTGTGAGAGATTTAATTGCATTGGTTTGCATGCATTTGCATTTGTACATGGGTACCTAACATGGCCTCGTAGTCGGGACCCATATTGCATTGCTTAGTTGCATTGTAGACTTAAGTGCATTCCCCTAAGTTGCACTTAAGGGGGGGTGTTGGTGTAAATAATTATTCATCTTGGATATTATTACACCTTACTTAAGTTTACTTAGGTACATGCATTTCATAGTAGTTTTGGTATGAGACACTTGGGTGTTTGTGCCACATTGGGATAGTGTGTGTACGAGAGTTTCCACCTTTTATGGTGTTGATCTTGTTACTACAATAATTAATAAAATATCAAAATTTATTGATAATTTTTTTTTTCTAAATATGCAATATGCCAAAGTGCTATGAATGAAAAGAAGCAATGTGAAGTGAAAGAAACCATTATCCGACACATGATTATGATAAATATAAGTGAAAATCAATGTAATCATATGTGAAATGGAAAAGGGTGTGTGTAGGATCATGGTGTGCCAAAACAGGCCCTTAAGTGGCAATGAAATTTCAGAAAATCAGAGTTATTCAACTTGACATGAACATTTGAATAAGTTGTGAACATTATTTTTAAAATATGTAAGAAGAGAATCTATAGAAAATTCAATGTAGTTTCTAAGCTACTAGTTGTTTTTTGGAAAAAAAAAAATCCTATTTGATGAAAAATTCAAATTTCAATGCAGTGGTACTAAAATTTCAAAAAAAAGATAAGAAGTAGGCGTATGTCTGACCACCCTAATCATAATAAAATCATAATATTTTTTTATAAGATTTATAATATAAGTATTAGACTCATGTTCGGATGTGACACATATTTTTTTATAATTTTTTATAAAGTAATAATTATTTATGAATTTTTTACTACAACTTTTTAGAAATTCAGAAACTCCTACGTCTGACCACCTTAACTTGGTCAAAACCTTATGAAATTCAATTTTTAAATTTTTTTCCCTATAGTAGACAAAGCATAGGATGTGATGCATATTTCGGATTCAAAAAATGTTATACCGTTTGAAAGTTATGAGTGTTTTTCAATCAGTCTATCAATCGGGACTTTTGTCAGAATTGAATTAGAAAATAAATAATAATTATTTATTAAAGTTGAAATAAGACAAGACTTATATTGTTGGAAAGATGAGAATGTCCTTAAAAAACCCTTTTCATTTTATCATTTTTGGCTACAAAAAAAAGTCGCCAGCCACCGGTGTAAGTCTGGAAAATCAAGGAATACTGAAAAACACGTTTTTCAGTTGACTTTCTAGGCTTGTCACTTCCAAGCCAAATCCCAAAGGAAACTCGAGCCAGAATTTGAAATTTGAAATTTGTACAACAAAAATTGGATATCCGATTTTAATAAATAAATTCAATAACTAGATTTGCACATAATTAATTTATTGTTTATTAATATACAATATATTAATATACAATATATTAATTTATAAATATATTAGTATATGATATTAGGGAGAGGGAGAGGGAGAGAGGGGAGTGGGGGGAGACATAGAGGGGGCGAGAGAGAGAGAGAGAGAGAGAGAGAGAGAGAGAGAGAGAGAGAGAGAGAGAGGGGGGGGGGGTTGAGAGAGAGGGGAGAGAGAGGGGGGAAGGGAGGGAGGGAGAGAGAAGGGGGGGAGAGAGAGGGGGAATATATATAGAGAGAGAGAGAGAGAGTGAGAGAGAGAGGGGGGACGAGGGGGAGAGAGAGAGAGAGAGAGAGAGAGAGAGAGAGAGAGAGAGAGAGAGAGAGAGAGAGAGAGGGAGGGGGAAGTGAGAGAGAGATAGAGAGAGGGAGGGGGAGGGGATCATATTGTGTCCTATGACCCCTTAGGACACCATATGACCCTTTAGGTGTCAAATTTTGGTAAGCAATATTGGCATTGCTTTTTATATTGTAATAATGGTTCATCTTGCCACCTTATGACACACTATGACCCCTTATGACACACTATGGTGTCCTTAGGTGTCATATAGTGTACTAAGGGGTCATGGGATACCATATGACCCCTAAGGACAACATATGACCCCTCATGACACCATATTGGGTCGTTATGGGTCACATGGTGTCCTAAGGGGTCATATTGTGTCCTACGACCCCTTAGGACACCATATGACCCCTTACGACACCAAATTGTGTCGTTATGGGTCACATTGTGTCCTAAGGGGTCATATTGTGTCATATGACCCCTTTAAGACACCATATGACCCCTTAGGACACAATATGACCCTTTATGACTCTATACGGTGTTGTTATGGGTCATATGACCCCTTATGACACCATATGATGTCGTTAGGGATCATATGGTGTCCTAAGGGGTCATGGGATACCATATGACCCCTAAGGACAACATATGACCCCTTATGACACCATATTGGGTCGTTATGAGTCCTATGGTGTCCTAAGGGGTCATATTGTGTCCTACAACCCCTTAGGACACCATATGACGCCTTACGACATTAAATTATATCATTACGGGTCATATTGTGTCCTAAGGGATCATATTGTGTCCTAAGAGATCATATTGTGTCATATGACCCCTTTAAGACACCATATGACCCCTTAGGACACAATATGACCCTTTACGACTCTATATGGTGTCGTTATGGGTCATATGACCCCTTATGACACCATATGGTGTTGTTAGGGGTCATATGGTGTCCTAAGGGGTCATGGGATACCATATGACCCCTAAGGACAACATATGACCCCTTATGACACCATATTGGGTCGTTATGGGTCCTATGGTGTCCTAAGGGGTCATATTGTGTTCTATGACCCTTTAGGATACCATATGACCCCTTACGACACCAAATTGTGTCATTATGGGTCATATTGTGTTCTAAGGGGTCATATTGTGTCATATGACCCCTTAGGACACCATATTAGGTTGTTATGGGTCCTAAGGGGTCATATGACCCCTCTCCCTCTCTCTCTCTCTCTCTCTCTCTCTCTCTCTCTCTCTCTCTCTCTCTCTCTCTCTCCTCTCTACTGTCTCTCTCTCTCCCCTACCCCCTCTCTCCTCCTACCCCCTACCCCCTCTCTCCCCTAATCTCCCTCTCTCTAAAATATGAGTACTAAAATCGAATATCCGATTTCTGCGACTGCCATTAATGTGACAATAGTTAAAAAAAGGCGGCAACGGGAATTATTTTTGGGACCCCAAATTTATGCATTAAAATCGGATATCTGATATAATCTGATATCCGATTATATCGGATATCCAATTTTTTAAAATAAAAAAGAGCCTTGTGGGCCATTTTGTGGATTCCAATGACCCACATTCTTCACATTCTGGTTTCTATTGACAATCACGGGTTTTCAGACATGTTGAGACAAATTGTGCTTTTGAGAGATTATTAAAGTCAAATCTTACATTGTCAATCATTTAGGAGAATCTTTGTGGAGGTAAATGGGGAGTAGTAGTCGTTGGAAGTCTAAACGCAAAAGAAAGCTTTCAAATGACCAAATTGAAGTGTATAGAGAAAGAGATAGAGAACGTCATAGGAGGAGAAGACAAGGTATGTTAAATATTGCTAATGTTACTTCAAGTGAAGAGGAAATTGAATTTGAAAATGTTGAACAAGTTATTGAAAATGAAAATGTAGATTTTGAAAGTGAAGATTTTGAACATGTTGAAAATGTTGAATGTGATAATGAAAATGCTCAACATGACGTGAGAATGGAAAGTGAAAATTTGGGAGTTGAAAATGAATGTGTCCATAATTTTGGTGTAAATGTGAAATTTTTGGACATTGGAGGTGAAAATGTAGAAAATTTTGACATAGGAGGTGAACATGTCGAAAATTTTGACATTGGAGGTGAAAATATGGAAAACTTTGACATTGAAGGTGGAATTGCCCAACCAAGTGAACAATATGTAACACCTAATTACTTTAGAAATGAAGACCCTCTCATGGATGAAAGACAAATTCCAAATCCAAGACCTTCAAGAACCCCAAAATGGTTACTTGAAATTGATGAGAACATTATTGTGAATCTTGAAGGAAAGAGGTCAACAAGAACTCTTGGTGATGGTACATATTCCTTTGTGCATTAATGAGATTAAATTTTGTGCATAAACACTAAGTCCCTCACTTTGTCAATGTGATTAAATTTTGTAAACTTTGACACACTATGTCAAGTGAATGTATTGCCACTTAGAAATGACAATATCTACCATTGTCTTCAACCATGCAGAGAAATGCAGTGAGAAGGGCTTTAATCAACATGTGTCTTTCTTCAAAGTTATGCTTGTAGACTTTGCAGAGAAACTGGTAAGTTTCGTAATTATATAATCGTGTACGTCTTAAAAATGATTCAAATGATCTATTTATAATTTGACAAAATAATTTGTATTAAGTGTTATAATTTGTTTCTTGTAGCACATTCATTCTGCATAAAAAGGTTGCTTATTTTGGTCTTCATTTATATGCAGGCAATGTTGTATGTAAGCTTTTCTCTTAGGACATGAGGATGTCTGATGCAGATGAAGTGGGATGTTGTATTTGTATATGGATGTGAATTGATGTAACTTTGTTATGATGATATACGATGTCCATGAGCAAATTGGTTTAGTTATATTGATGATATACAATGTATTTGTACATGAGTACATTGGTGTAGTTATATTGATAATGATGAAAAATCATGTTTGCATATTCGTTCATGGTAATTATGTGTATACAATACATGGAAATATTGATGATTATTATGTGTCTATAGTGTAATGCTTGTTTATCTATATTTTTCATTAAATGAGACTGACGAATTTTTGGCCAACTGAAAAATGTTGCCCTATTAAAACCGTAGGGAAACTTGAAAAAACGAGATGGGATTTTGTAAGGACACCTCTCATAGACCCGTAGGTTCAAACGGATCATTCGCAAGTACCATAGATTCTGAGTTAGGGCCCGTCAAAGTTTGACAATTTTTAGCACTTAGGGTGCTCAAGGGACAACGCCGGTAGGATATGACCTTGAGTGTTTGACTGAGTAGGGGGGGGGAATAGGAGGATGCATAGGGTAATAATGCCTAATTGGACATCTCAGAATCGACGGTTCATGATCACGACGAGCAAAACAAGAAATTGGCCACGCGACAACATTTGGTTGAATGAGACAGACGATTTTTTTGCCAACTGAAAAGATGATGTCCTAATAAAACCGTAGGGAATATTGAAAAACCAAGATAGGCCTTTGTAGGGACCCCTCTCGTGGCCTCGTAGGTTCAAATGGATTGTTTTCAGGTGCCACAGATTTCGAGTTAGGGCCCGTCAAAGTTTGACAATTTTTAGCACTTAGGGTGCTCAAGGGACGATGACGGTAGGGTATGACCCCGAGCGTTCGACAGAGTGGGAGGGGGAAATAGGAGCATACATAGGGTAATAATGCCTAACTGGATATATCAGAACTGACGGTTTGTGATCACGACGAGCATAATGAGAAATTGGCCATGCGACATTTGATTGAATGAGATTGATGATTTTTTTGCCAACTAAAAAAATGATGCCCTAATAAACCGTAGGGAATATTGAAAAACCGAAATAGGCTTTTGTAGGGAACTCTCTCGTGGCCCCGTAGATTCAAATGGATCATTCGCAAGTGCCACAATTTCCGAGTTAGGGCCTGTCAAAGTTTGACAATTTTAAGCACTTAGGGTGCTCAAGGGACGATGCCGATAGGTTATGACCCCGAGCGTTCTACCGAGTGGGGAGGGGGGGAATAGGAGCATGAATAGGGTAATAATTCCTAACTGGACATGTTGGAACCGATGGTTCGTGATCACGACGAGCAGAATGAGAAATTGGCCACGCAACAACATTTGATTGAATGAGACTGACGATTTTTTTTGCCAACTAAAAAAATTATGCCCTAATTAAACCATGGGGAATATTGAAAAACTGAGATAGGCTTTTGTAGGGAACCCTCTCATGGCCCCTTGGGTTCAAATGGATCATTCACAAGTGCCACAAATTCTAAGTTAGGGCCCATCAAAGTTTGACAATTTTTAGCACTTAGGGTGCTCAAGGGATGACGTCAGTAGGGTATGACCCCGAGCGTTCGACCAAGTGGGGGCGGGGGGAAATAGGAGCATGCATAGGGTAAGAATTACTAACTGGACATGTCGGAACCAACGGTTCGTGATCACGGCGAGAAGAACAAGATCACGACGAGTAGAACAATCTTGAGCAATTTTGCCAATATGAGTAACCTATGACTAGACATAACGAATATTGGTCTAGATGACCTTATTTACATTGAGAAGCCATCAAAACACTTGTCTTCCAAATTTGACCTTGTGGAGGCCTGATGAGCAAGGAGGTCATTAAATTTGGTGAAGTTGCCAAAGGCAACCAAATTTATCACTTACGATTCAGATGAAATGAATTATGTATAATCTGAAGATTATGCAAACAACACTTACAATGAAATGAAATGAATTGTATTGTTCATTAAATAACCATTATTAACCATTGTTAATTATTGGATTGAAGATTAAATTTTTCCATGATAACACCATGCACACATGAGCAACAATTTATATGATCAAATATCAACTTCTGTATATATAAAAATGTCAAATGATTACAAGTGTATGTCCATACACAAATATGACATAAATGCCAACTCAAACAAAATGTATGTCTATATACGTGAATGTATGTCCATATACAAAATATACATTCCAACTAAACATGTAAGCATCCCAAAACTATCTATAACATCCTAAGCTACTGATGGATCATCAAAATCGATCCTCTTCGCCGCACTACTCGGCTCTAAAGGATCCTGCATAAGAAAAAACAAACCACGATTAAGATTAGTTATATTTTATAACTCACATTCAAAAAGTTAACATAAAAATGAACTATAATTGAACTATTCTTGTTTACCTCATCTCCATGTTTTCTCTTCGACTTTGGAGCACACTTGATGTATTTCTTCGGTAGAGGATGTATGTTTTCAATATTTCCATACACAACCTGCGTATGTTCACAAACATGGCATTGATACAAGTTAGCATATAATTGTCACTGATAATAACGAATTATATCTACTAAACACAAAATAAAATAAACACACATGTACTTGAGGCATCTCTTCTTCTTCTTCTTCTTCTTCTTCTTCTTCTTGGGTGTAGTCAACAAGGATGTGAAGCCAAGAATTTTTTGTACATATACACAACAAGTATGTGAAACTATCAATCTATTTCTAGACATGTATAATCATTATAAGTTATTTAAACTATTCATTCAATCATATTTGCATTCAATTAGCTTTCCCTTGTCTCCAACTGCACTACCAGATCCTGAATCACACAGCCCTGCACTCACGCTACTTGTGCTCTACAAGAGTAAAATAAGATATACATGCAAGTTACTATATAATCTAATTAATACCAATATAAATGATGAGCATGTATGTACAATAAAATACAAACGACTAGGTGCAATAATATTTGTACCATAAAGCTATCAAGGCCAAATGAAATGGTCGTCAATGTGCCCTCCTGGATCTGTGTCAACTCCTCCTCTGTCATCAACTGTTAAATAGACCATGTAAATAAAAATTAGTACTTAATATTATCTAGATTATAAATATTCATTTAAAATATAGAATGAACTGTGAAAATACAAATCTAACCACTACATCATCAATGTATGATGAAGGTACCTCCTCGCCTCTAGCATGCGAGGAATCTCCAGGGTATCCTCCAGTCCCTTTCATAACATCTGGTGCATCTCATGCACCTCATAATCTGCAGTGTGCACAGAGGATCAACAGGTTGTCCAATTGGACCCAAGCATAGGTGCCCACACATGACACAACTATGGGGTACACAAATGTGTGGAGCCGAGGAGGACGTGTCAGTGCCACAGATGCACAGCTACCATCAAAAGTAGGCTGAGCTACTGCCCCAGCCTGAGAAACCAAAAGGCTACTCAAAGAGTGAATAGTCGATATGGTCCGTGATGCCGCCTCACAGATGATATTTGGATGCCGCATTGGAGGTTGGGGACCAACAAGAGGAGGGAGGACATATAGGCCCTGGACTACTCTGACTGCCCCAGGTCTATTTTGGGGTGTACCTAAACCCACACCCTGGAAAGGTTGGATGTCAAAGTAGTTCACATGTTTTCCTAAAACAAACTCGGCATACAATTTTTTGATGAAGTAGAAGGGGACATCAAGATTGTTGTTGGGTGGTTTATTGAAAACCATCCACCAACGATCCCAAAATTTTTTCACAATATCATCATTTGTGCACCATTTAATAGAAAGTTTTGTTTTTTGGGGGTCTATGGGTTGACCAGTGCGGGGATTCACAAACAATGTGGTGATAGCGACTTTGGATATCTCGAGATCCTTGATCTCCTTATAGGACAAGCCATCCACATATTGTTCCCTCATAGAATCTTGGCACAAAAGATCGACATTGTGCTCCTCAGTGACAGTTTCTATACTCTTTATGATGGACGTGAGGTGATCAAACATCGGGTTCAGGAAAGGGATCCTACGATAGACATCTGCTATCCCCCTCAATTGGTTCAAATTTTGTGCAATTAAATCCTGAATTGAGGGGGGTTTGGAAAAGGGGGGTTTTGTGCAGGAGAGTTTGGTTGTTGTGGTTGTGGTTGATCAATGTTTTCACTGTTATCCCCCATTTTTAACCTAATTGAATGTAAACAATTGAATTTAGTTAACAAATTTGAACAATTTTGTATTTGATTTAAAAAAACCTAGTTTTCATGAAAAAAACATATTTTGAATGAAAAAACAAATAAACATTAAAAAAATGCAAAAAATTGAATGAAAATGATGAAAAACAATAAAAATCCTACCTTTTATTGGATTTTTTTGCAATTTGGGTCACAAAATCGAATATCGGGTCCAACCAGATATTGGATTTGATAGAAATCGCGCAACCTGTGGGTGAAAAATAACCCACGAGCTGTCACAATCCACTTATATTGTCTCAGAAAATCAGATATCCGATAAAATCCGATATTCGATTTTATCGGATATCGGATTTCAATAGTTAAATTATTTTAAAATAATATTATATTATATTTAATATATTATTATATCATATAATATAATATAATAATATATTATATAACAAGTATTATATAATATATAATATTATATTATATTATATATATAATATATAATGTAATATAATAATATATTATTATATATTATATATTATATATTATATAATATATAATTTATTTTTTAATTTAAAATTACATATAAAAACCGGATATCCAATTTAATCAGATATTTGATTTGCCTAGGTGTTTACCATGCCAAGGTGTACTGACACCCAGGCCAAGCAAAAAGTCAACATGGATTTTTCGCATTTTTAGGCGAGTGGAAAAGGCAATTTTTTTCACATCGCCACTTTTTGACCCCCCATGATCCTGCACTAACCCAAAATCAGTTAGATTTATTAAGTGTCATTGTGAATGTCTAAGATTGGATTTGAAAAGAAAAGAAAATTTACAAATTATACAACATCCAAATCAAATTAAACAAAAATAAATTAGGGTTTTTATGAATTTAACTTCTAAACTTATGTAGTTTTGATTAAAAATATAATCTATGAGTGCAAACTTGAAAATTAAAATGCTCACAAATCAGATCTGAGAATATAAATCATAAATAATGATGTAAGAAGTTGGATTCGCCAAAATATAATGTTGAAAATTAGGGTTTCACCAATTAAGGCAATAAAACCACTAATTTTACTTACTTAACCATCACATTGAAAGAGGGTTGGACCTAATAGATCTAGGATTATTCCTTCTTGGGAAAAGTCTGAAATTCTGAGTAGGTTCACTTGATTAGGGTTTGGTTCCCACTTTCTAAGTTGACTTGTGAAAATATTGAAATTAAGGTAAAATAGGTGATTATTGAAGGAATCGGGCATAAATAGTGAGCTATAGTCATCCTACGGAGACACCAACTTGGATCTAAGAAAAAGAAGATGTTTTAGATGTGTTCCCAAAAATTCAACCTGATTTTTGGGAACCAGGTAGTATCAATTCACCACGGACCTCCAAATTTCTCACTGTCAAAAGGTGAACCTGTTCGTCTCTATGAATCTTGTTGATCCTCCTGAATCTAGCTCTGTACCTATTTCTTGCACACATAAAGAAAGGGGAAATTATTGGGAATAGGGGTTTGCCTAAGTCAAACCCCAGTTTGGGAATCAACCTTGAATGAATAAATGCAAATACTGAAATAAATACTAGATAGATATACCTCAGATTTGCGATTGTTGATGATGATGCTTTGCTTTTTGAATGTAATCACATATGTTGTATGAAATGACATAAACATGAAAAAACCCTAATCACACATACAATCTTGCATAGGAATGATGTGATTTTGCTCCACAATGGTTGAATGATGAATATGCAACCTTGAAGATCTTTGGAAATGCCTGATGATGAATGCTTCATGGATGGAAGAGTGATAGGATATGTCAACTTATGATTCTTAGATGAAATTAGGTTGATCAAAAAAATTTATATAGGAGGTTCTAAGTAAATTACCAATTAGGTCAACCTCCAACGATCATGCAGAGCCCCGAAGATCAAATCTTACTATGAGACAAAGCCCTGACCCCATTTCAATTTAGGGCCCGATTAAGCAGGACCATGGCATTTTGGGGTGCCATGGTCTAGAACGGGGCGTTTCATGCCTTAGTCCTACCTCAATTAGGACCATAACAAAGTTGAAACAGGGTGGGTATCCCATGGTAGAACCCACAAAAGGTTGATCATGGCCTCAAAGCTAGAGAATTAGCACAAACAAACATAGAGAGATGATGAGGATAGGACATGCTAAAGTAGGTGCACAGACATGAGGTGTAAATTGGCCTGGTGACAATTTACGATGCTATACCTATGCTTAGACTTAGGGTTGGATTTGGCCAACGAACGAGATTTAGTCACAAGACTGAAATATCTTGTACTTTTGTCTTTGTTAGACCAAGGTGGGTAAACCTAACAATACCTAAAGATTCAACAAATACTTTGCGCACATTGTATTTTATAGCAAATAATTCACAACAAAATTTCACCTAGGGTAGTATAAATAACTTTAAATCTAGTTGTGATCTTGGTCATTTATCCTTAACTAGGTAGTTGAGAACAATTCCTACACTAAACCTAAATCATACAACATAAATTTGAAAGAGAATTTGAATAATGAGTTGTTTTTGAAAATGCATTGAGATGAATGACAAATTAGAGCCTAATCCTGGGCCATAGAGTCAAATATGAAATTATAAAGGAGATCCTATCAGCAAATAAAGCTCAACCAGAGGATTCAAAATATGTTAATGCCTTACACTAACATATCCACTCTTGTTGTCATAAAATTCTACTTACAAATCCGTCTTGTACATTTAAAATCACAATTGCCTAATCAAAGTGATTTAACTCCTTCCTTGAAAGAGAACCATGAACAAACAATACAATCACACAGAAGTTGAGATGACAAATTCAAATATATCTGATATATCTGGAGACAATTTGATGACAGTAATGCTCTATTTGCACAAACTGATTGACATTTTCTCATAAAATCAAACATTACAATTCACATTCTTCCATATGTGACTCAGATTCCACATTTTTCTATTCTCTGCTTAATACAAAAGTTTCGAACCCTTGCAGATGAAGGAAAAGAATAATATAAAGAAGAAGAAGAAATTTCTAGATTGATTCTCCAACTAACATCTATCCCCTCCTTCATCTAATCTGATTTGTGAGAAAATAATTTCCTCTCTTTTTACCTTCATTTTCTCTCTATCTTTAATTTACACACAATAAGTGGCAATTAAAAGTTTGTCTCATCCTTCCTTATGACACCTGGAAACTTGAGAAAGACCGAGAATTTTCCCTCCTTTGCCTTTCTTTGGATCTGAAAAATTTATCATCTTGTTGCAACAGTCCATTTTGTATTTTCTACACTACCTTGGCCTTTCCCATGAAAATACATTTCAGATTTCAGAGATTATTTTGTTGTTGTCTTATTTCCCTTTTGCATTTGTTTATCTTCCCATGAAAACATTTTACCTTAGTGAAAACACTTCACAGTTGCAAACTTTAGTTTTACTATGAGAAAGTAATAATCTTCCACTTAGCATTCTATATGAAATATTTCACTCTTCAATGAAAATTAGTTTGTAACTGCACATACTATTTTTCCTTTTGCTTCCCCTTTCTAAAACAAATTCCCTTTCTCTTAGACACCCATGAAATGTTCCAAACTATTTCTGCAGTTGCACAAATTTGTTGCTGAAAATAATTACTCCCAGGAAAAGGAAATTATTAGGTCAGTAAAATACTCTGCTTCACATGCTTGGTTGATATTTTCATATTCATTAGTCTATGCATTTTCTCCACAATATTTTGGTTTTCACAGTTTACCATCTACACACTTTGTAACTTTGGCAACACTATTCTCTTCATTTAATTATAGAATAAACAAATACTCCCTGTAGCTTTTAAAATCATATGATTTTCAGCTTTAATACTTTGGCCCACTCTCTATTAATCACACTCCGTATTATTACATTTTTTAGTCTTGCCTGAAGCTATTTCTTTATTACCATCATTTGCATGAGTATTTTCATCAAGCTTTTTCTGTCCACATTTCTCTGTTGCCACTGATACATTTACCCTTGCTTTCCTTTTAAAGAATTGTTGCACACTATGTTGTTGATGAAAATTGCCTTTTATATCCGCATTTCTCATTTGTGCATTAAAATCCTCCTCCAAATTATTTAACCCAAAGCTCTCCTGTACACAAGAGAAAGTAAGAGTTGCTTGCTTTTTAATCTACAGGTGAAGGAATGGTTTTCTCTTCAACACATATAGCTTACAAAAACTTTATATTACAATACATTGAAACTCAAAATTCAGCCTTTGATCACACAAATCAGATTTTTCCCTTAGATTTATGTTTTCCTCTCATTATCATCACTGCTTTCTCTGCAAAAATATTATCCCTTTGCCCTTTCTGTTGTAGCAAAGCATATTTTGTAACTTTGAATTCACTTTGTTCTTGTCATTGTATAACTTACAGACGGTAAGAAAAGACAGTAAGTACAGAGCATCTAAAAGAGAGAGCGCAATGGAGGGGGATCAGAGTTGGCCAAGACTATATTACTGATTCATACAAAGTTTTGTTTGCCCTAATTTCCTTAAGCGGGGTGGCAGGGTTACCAAACCCTCATCATTTTTGTTGTGTTCTAACCCCATCTTGATTTTTACCTTTTTTCCAATCCTCATGCAGGTAAGAGGGGGATAAAGACTTTAGAGACTTCTAAATTTATTTGTTTATTCATTCCTTTCCTTTTGGCTCCACCATAACTTTGAATGCTTTTGAAAATATTACTATCAAGAGACGATAATGATATTAAATCATCTCTACACAACGATTTTAAAAAAGCTTTACGCCCTTTCTCCACCCACTATTAATTTCATACCTTTGGAAAATGAATATGAAATCAATTATCCACATTAATCACATTATTATTTAAATCATTGAACAATTTAAATGCTAAGGCATTTGAGCCCAAAGTTAAAACTATGAGATGTCATAATGTAAGTTGGGTCTCCTTGTGGGCTCAACTAAAAAAAATAGTTTCTAGATAACTGAACCCTGGAACTACTCTAAAATCACAATTACATTAAGTGGTATCATCAGAATTAAAATGCAAAGTGGATCCACATGACAATGCCCAAGGTGAGAAATTTTAATGCTCAAAGTTGCTTACTTGAGCATTTTCTAAAACTACACATTCAAAACTAGTCTAATGAAAAAATATCAAACTTTTCTCTAGGAAGCTACCATTTCGGGAATTTGATTCATTAAGGTACAAATACAATGTGTTCAAAGGGGTTTTTGATTGAATCCATCACATTTGCAAAATATTAATTGTCAAAGTTGGGCTCTTTAAAATTTTAAGGAACATGCTGATGTCAAATCTTTGCAAAGTCAGTCTACTTTTGACCTCAAAAAACATCAAACTGGGAGATGGGGTGTTGCAACCAAGCGAGGCAATATATGAATATACAAAGAATCATGAGGACCAATCTATTTGAGGTGCAAGTCATTTGGTCATGAAATATCAATCGAGATGTAGGGTCACTTTGATAGGTTTAACAATGTACAGGCAACAAAACTGAAAAAAGTCCCATTTGCTTTTGGCTTGGAAAAATACCAAATGAGGTCTTGGGACTATGCAAATGGACATGAGAGCACATTAATATGAGGAAAATAACAAGAATCAATCCTTTTGTCATGACAATTAGTTGGTGGTGAAATATTAACCTCTGAAAATGGCTACTCTGACAACTTTAGTAGTGTGTAAACAACAAACTCTCCCAGAACAACAAATTTAGGACCATTTTCTAAATATCCCCTTAGGGTTAGGGTTGTGCTTAAGCCTTGTTTATTTTTAAAAATCCTTTGATGGTTTTTTATATTGTTTTGGTTCATTGACCAATTTGTTCGGTTAAAATTTTATAAAGTGACTCGCTTATGGGTTTTATTTCATTTGATGACCAGTCCTGCACCTAGTTGTAATTTGCAACCGATAAAAGGCATTTATTTAAAGCTTTGGCGCATATCTATAGTTATGCTTCCTCATGTTTTAATGATTTATGCCCTTATGTTATTGGCCTCATCCCACGATGACCTAGTGACATAACTTTTGTGCACATGATCTAAGTTGTTCTTAAGTCATGTTGTGTCAGTATGTCACCAAGATCAGTTTCGTGTTTCACCGGGCACGAGTTATCATGAGTCATCCAGGTCATCACCCATGGCGATCATAAGAGGGAACTCATAGACTTGTTGAAATCCTTTGCCAATTTCAAGGATGTTGCGATTAGCATTTGTGCACAACTTATCGTTGAAAGATGGAGCTCGTAGCCTCATGGAAATCTCCTAGAAGTTTTAACAAGTGGATGACCCATCAATGAAAAAGGGAGTATCCTATTCTCGACGAGATTTGTTTCAAATCTCAATGACTTGAAGATGGAGTGTGGGAAGACGCTTCATATTGTCGGTGAGATTCCTCTCACATCTGGGTGACTGAACGAGAGGAGGTGCAGGTGGAGGCCACATCAGGTACAGGTGTGGTGGGTACTTTGTAGTTGAATCATGTCAAAGTACATGGTGGTCATGGTCTATTGGTCATTGGTGAGATTGCTTTCACCGTGAGATGCCTGAAGCTTTTTGATGAGGTAACGATGTCGAGGCGAGACAAAGTAATGTCGGTCAAAGGGATTCAAATTTCGTCGACAACCGTTGATGTGTTTAGATCAATGGTGGAGTTTTAAATTTGCATTCCTACCCATCTTTCTTCATAAAAAATCGCATGAAACACATTAATGGTGGAGATAGAGTGGATAAAAGCTTAATTCGAGTTGTTTTCTTCACTTTTTACAAGCAAGGATGTAACTAAAGGTGGAAGAAATGAAGCAAGGTTTGAAGTGTTGAAATTCAAAGGCTCCAAGTGCATTCAACTGACAATTTTAAGCAGTAAGTTAATTCTTTCTTGCAACTATGTTTTAGCCCATGTTTTCAGAGTTGTAAGAGTTAAAAGAAATTGAACCTTAGCTAGGACACCCAGGAAAACTTGTTAGATTTTCTTGTGAACTTTAAAATCATGTTAACCTCTTCTAGAGCCTCTACATTTGAGGGTCCAAAGCCCAAAAGACAGAAAAAGGAGTGGAATTTGTATGATGATCTTGATGCTCAACTTCTGGGATCTTCAAATAGGCCCAAAACTCAAGCAGTTATGACAAATTTTAGTGATTCACAGAGCTGATGTATTGAAAACTATATGCCAATTAGGGCCCATAAATATTTAGGTATTTCTATATGAAGTTTGAGAATGATGTACTAGAATGCAACCCTTGGAAATTAGGGCTAGCTCGATTAGTGGTCCCTAATATTTTTCTGAACATTGACCTGATTAGAGCCATTGCAAAAAAATATGATAGCCAAATCAGGTGTATTAGGTCAACTATTGGAATCATGTTGCCCATAAACAAGGAGAATATTTGTGAGGTATTTGATATGAGGGATGGGTTACGACTTGAGGATTAATTTTGGCAGTTTTAGAATAGAGTATAAAAATGTAGAGGGGATGTATAGGAGGAAGTGGGTGCCATTGCATAGGCCTAGAATTGGCAGAGAACTTCAAAAATTCAAAGATACCAAATTGGCTCCCTATAGTGTTGAATTATTATACCCTATGTCAAGTTCTTGGATATGAGGGGAGTCTACAAATGTCTGAGCAGGTGATGGTCTTGGCTTGTGATATCCATAATGTTGCGGATGATAGACCTTTTGATTACCCCCAATTTGTTGTAGATAGAATTCATAATTCTTTGGTTAATATCCAAAGGGATGGGTCAATGGTTACATTTAGATGGTATTCACTTTCGATGCACATGTTGTTGTTTTAAGGACAAAAATATAATACTTGGTCTAGTGATTTAGACATTAAAATGTTTGATGATAGAGGATCTAGTGCAACTATGGACTGCCATATAGGACTATGAATACAAACATGCTCAATATTTGTATTTTGAAGAACATTTTGTACAAAAGGTATAAAGCATTCTTGTCCATGATTCCCCAAGATTGTCAAACATAATAATGAAGTTCTTGAGGCCCAAGGGGAGGAAGTAGGAAATCAAGGTTAAGATTGATCACAATTGGGCCGATTGGTATGTGTAGACACCTAAAATTGTCCTCGCCTAATTAAATAAATATTTTATGTATTTAATTATTTTATCCTAAGCCTTCTATTAATTAAATAGATTTTTATTTATTTAATTAATTCATTAATCCTCTTCTAGTCTTTCCCTATTTAAATAAATATTTCTATTTATTTAAATTATCCTTTCACTAAATTAAATAAATATTCTATTTGTTTAATTGGTCCCACTTTCTCTATTAATTAAATAGATCTCCATTCATTTAATTATTTCATTAGCTTTTTCCCTCAATGACACTTGTCATTTATCTCTTAATTTTCCTCTAACTACCCCCTTCACATTTTATTATTTTCTCCACCTACCCTTTAATCCTAGCCAACCATTTATCCTTTGCACCTCTTAATCCCATCCTTTCATTTTCTAAGTTGTTATCTATATAAGAGGATACTCTCCTCCTTATCAACCCTAACACTTTTATGCAATCAAGCCTTCAAGCAATCAATCGACCCCACAACCGCAATCCGTTCTTTGTTGAGCTCTTGCGCACATACAAAATCTGAGAGCAATAATATCAAACAAGATCAATGGAGATATGAAACAATGGAGATCAAACCCTACTATGCATGTAAATGGTATAATCTTTCTAATTTGTTGTGATTTGCATGTTTTAGGTTCTTCATTGGTGTATGGTGGATTCTTGATTTTAAAACTAGGGTCTACGTGGTTGGATCTTTTATGGTTTTGCAATAGTTTTAACCTTCCAAATTTCACTATATACATTTTGGCACGCCCAGTGGGACTCTTGTCCCTTGTTTTTAACATATTTTTGCAGTTTTAGTCATTTTTGTCAAGTTACAGGTCAAATCAACAACGATTACAAGCAAAATTACGTCTATGAATCATCCTTTCGCGTCTGCGTTTCTATTTTGTTTTCCATATTGCAGTTTCAAGTTTTCACATCTGTATTTCTATTTTGTTTTCTGTATTGTAGCTTCAGGTTTTCACGTCTACGTCAGATATTTATGAGTCTATGATTTGTATTTTCACTGTTGTCCTCGATTTCGGCATGGCCAAAATCGTGAGGCATCCCTACGAAACTGGTATGTTTCGTACCTCACGTCCTCCGGGAAAGGTTAGTCGACTCCATTGGTTAGTTGAATCTGCTTTTTGTCATTTTTAAGTTAGATGTTTTTTTTGCAGTTTTGCATGCATGTCGTACTTTAAAGTCTGACCTGCAGGGTGTTTGGGTGTTTTGAAGAACATCAAACTTTAAAGTCCGATATGCAAGTTTGCAGTTTTTAAGTTGACTGCAGATCGAACTTTAAAGTTTGACCTGTCAGTTGAGTTGAATTTTAGATTAACTGCAGGTCAAACTTTAAAGTCTAACCTACAGTCTTGTCAAGTTAGTCAGTTGTAGGTCAGACTTTAGAGTCTGACCTGCAGGGGTTTTTAGCTGTAGGTCAGACTTTAAAGTCCGACCTGCATGACGCGCAGTCGCATTTATTGAGATTTTTATTAGGGTTTAAATAGGCTTAAATTAAATTTCAAAGTTTTTTTTAATCATTCGATGGTTTTTTTCTGCTTAGTCTGTGGGTCCTCTTGTCTTCCTTCTGCGGATTTTGCTGATCATCCCTTTGGGTGATTTTCGTCCTACGGATATGAATTTGAGGTAGGTTTTGTTGTCTTCGTGGTTTTTATTCTTCTTTTTCTACGTTTTGTGGTTTTTCCTCTTCGTTGTGTGTTGCCAGGTTAGGGTTTTTGTTTTTGTTTGTTTAGTTTTCTAGTTTAGGGTTTTTCGATTTTTTGCCTTCCCTCCCATAGTCATTCTCCCACATATCAGATTTTAAAATTTGATATGTGGGAGTAATTTTGCTCCCTCGAGATTTTTTTTTCCTCACTTGACATGTCAAACTTTAAAGTACGACCTGTCGATCCTTTGTTCTTCCCCGAGTCGGCAGGTCGAACTTTAAAGTTCGACATGCCGAGAAGGTTTTTCCTTCCCTTGATTGCACATCAGACTTTAAAGTCTGATGTGCAAGCCATGTTTTCTCAAAGTCTGACCTGCGGGATTCTGTTTTGCCCTATTATGTAGATCGGACTTTAAAGTTTGATTTGCATAATGACCTTACACTTTGCTAAAATGCAGGTTAGACTTTAAATTCCGACCTGCGAAGTTGTTTTTCCCACTCGCACATCGGACTTTAAAGTTCGATATGCAATCTGTGATGTTTTTTCCTACACCGATGTGCTAATCTTGTTTTTCTTACTTGCAGATTGGACTTTAAAGTCCGACCTGCAAGTTTTTATCCAGTTTTTTCCCAAGTCCTTTTTGGCTTCGGATTCTTTTTTCAATTGATGAAATTTGCCTTTCTGATGTTGATGATCTTCAAAATATTAATGATTAGTATTGAATGTAGTACTTTGAAAATATCTAATCCTGCTCAAGGCAAATCAGAGCCTTCTTCAAGTCAGTTAGAGCCTTCACCAAGCAAGCCATTTGTGAAAAAAATGAAGTACAAGTATGATAAATACTTGAATATGTTCCCTATAGAGCTTAGTCGACTCCAATGTCAAAGAGATAAGAGATACAGAGATCGGTCATGTGGACATGCAAGAGTTCATTGATTGAGTCACAAAAGCCCCTTCACATATGGAAAATTTAATCAAATCAGAGTTGCACAAGTATGCTTCTTTCCCAATAGCAACTCACGATCCAGATTTTGTACTTGCAATGGTGGATCATGTTGATCCTAATACAAGATAGGTGAAGGATGTAAATCAAAATATTGTCATGACACTAGACAATGTTTTCTTTAACATTGTGTTTAAGGGTTCTCCAATGGAATAAGTAGTAGACATTGTTGGCATTTGATCTAAACTGGTAATTGTTTGTTTGCTTGATGAAACTGATACATGTTTGATTAGAATTCTGTATAATGACTATGTTGTATGTTGTCATTGATGGCTACTATGTTTTTTACAGTCATCCAAGTCCTACAAGTCAATCGATAAGGCTTAACTGGTAAGCAGAGACAACTTTATTAAAACCGGTAATTAGGACTTTAACCGGTAAAAGACAGACAATATTTTAATCCGACAACCGGTACAGGAAATCTATGAAGAATGAGATGATGTGGTTTTACAGCAACAATGAAGACTGGTAGATGAAGTTATGTTTGTGACCGCATGTGCAGATTCTATCAGGTGAACGAGATTTGATTGACAGAGAAGGCATTCTGACTGAGACTTAACCGGTAGTGATGAAAATCACTCAGATCGGTAAAATGACACAGAATTCGATTTTTTATGTTGGTGGCCAACATAACTAAGGCATGCAATGCAAGATTGTCTAGATGCATTGAACCTAGGGAATTGTAACAAGGTTCTAGTTGACCTAATAATGTTTTTAAAATGTGTGATGAGGTATGAAGGGATATATGAGTATGAGCTTAAATGTGTGAGACATCATTAGCGAATTTCGTATTTTTGATAGTGTGGTGATTAGAAGAGTTTAGAGATGAAGTATATGTGATGTTGTAATGTTCTGAAGCGGATCTTATCAGACACTGAAGGTGTTATACTAAGATCATTTGTACTTGTTGTCTCCCTAACAATTGCAACAAGAAAACCTCTTACAAGGTCACTCCTAACAGGGTGCAGTCGGAGTAAAGCTCTTAACCGGGCTTAGACACATCTAATAGGGTCTGCCACTAACAGGGTGTTGTAGACCTTAACCGGTTAGATTTCTATACTGTAGATAGTGGATCTTTGTTGGTACCAACTCCCACCATAGTTTTTCCCATTTGGGTTTTCCACGTATAAACTCTTGTGTCATGTGGTTCATTCTTTATGTGGTGATTGCATACTTGGTGTTATTTCTTATATGCCTATTAAGTTTTAAGTTGGTGAAATGGAAAATTAGATTTGTATTGTTTTGACTTGCACTGATTCACCCCCCCCCTCTCAGTGCCTTATAAGTTCATCAATTGGTATCAGAGCCTATCTTCCTTAAGGCTTAACCACTTGGAAGGGATCTCTAATCCTAAGGTAAATATGGGGGAAGAAATGAGTTATCGAGAGATGGCTAAGGAACTTGCAGAAACCAAGGAAGGACTAGAAACCCTAAGAGGCAAGTATAAGACATCACTAGCTAAAAGGAAGGAACTGACTGAACAATTGTTGGAGATCAATGAAAGCAGCTCTTCTGATGGAGAAAACATAGATGCATTGGTTGAGGAAGTGGAGATACTAAATGGTGAGAAACTTAACCTGAGGAGAGAACTTGAAGCCCTTACAATCCGTATGAGTCAAGAACTTGAAGTTAGGAGGGCAGTTGAAGACAAGGTCAAAGAGAAAGATCATGAGATCTATAAGGTAAATTAGAAAATGACATGTTCTATATGCACACTGTCTTGAGGAGAAAGAAGAGAAAGAAAAAGTCAAAACAGATCTTGGTATGGCAATGTCTCTTAGAGAGACTCTTATGAAGCAAAATGAAGATCTTACTAAAGAGCTTACAAAAGCTAATGAGAATCTTGCAAAATTCAACAAGAGTTCTACCATGTTGGATGAATAGATCCAATCTCAAAGGATGAAAGGTGATACATCTGGGTTAGGATACAATACATTTGAGGAAGGAGAACCTTCTGATACCAAGAGAAACATGCATGAAGGTAAAACAACTCCTAAGGCTTGGAAACCTACTGGTAAGAAAGATTACAAACTTGTTTGTTTTAATTGTCATAAACCAGGACATACTGGTAATGTTTGTAGAAGAAGATCTGATGCTAATACTGGTTATAGACCTAATACTAGATATGTGCCTAGAAACTTTGAAGGTTACTATTATACATGCAACATGTATAGATATAGATCTATCAAATGCAGATATGGAGCTAATAATCCAACACCTCATATGAATCCAATAACTGTTGGTGATTGGAGAAGGAATTTCAATGACCAGAGAAGCACTAATTGGAAAAGACCCTATGTTAACCGGTCTAGTCCTTATGAGATGGAGAAAAGAATCAATGTGATTTGTTTAATCTACAACAACTTTGGAAATGCGGCAATGAATTGTAGAAGAAGGACAGGTAGAAGGAAATGCGGCATGTTATCATTGTAACAAACCGGGACAGATTGCTAAGTTTTGCAGAACATAGAAGAACCAATCGGTGAATCATCCCGTAGACCGGAAAGGAAAGCAGAAAGTTGATATTGAAGAAACCAGAGCTGAGATGAATAGAACTTGGAAGAAGAAGAGTGATGAAAAACCAACTGAGGAATCAAATTCTTCACATAGTGTGGAGAATCCATCACCAAAAAACTAAGTTGTTTCTACAACTTGGGGTGAGCTTATTGTCAAATCTTGAGATAAACTCTTGGATGAAGTATTGTAAGTTAAATCTGCATATTCTGATGCATTTTGATGTTTAAGAGTCTTTTTGAATCATAACCAATAAATATCATTGAGTTTTAGCAACCGGTAATATGCTTAAGACTGTTTTAAGGCATTTTAGGGTTTTGTTAGTTAAAGCATTTAATGCAGTAGTTTGAAAGCAAATAAAAAAGAACATTTTAAATTTCATTTGTCTCATTGCGATCTTGAGAGCATTTGGCGAGCGAACAGAGCTGAGGAAAGTTTGTGATTGCAACATTCAGCGTGTTTAGCATAGATCTGAGGTGATCCAAAGTACATTGTGAATCGGTGAACGGTGTTGAAGGTTTTGATGGTGTGAAACCCTTGTGCTGAAGCAAGAAAGGTATTTATTAGTGAATCTTACTCTTTGCTTCGAAGTTTCGCATATTTTAGTATGGATACTCTACATCTTGTTGATGTGACCGATAGGCCATGACCGGAGTTCAAACGACATCCTTTTAAATCAGAGGAAACAGACCCTGTCAGTGCCCTATCTAGTGTACCATATGGAGTTTTGCATGTCGAAGATGTTAGATCTTTTTATCACTGCAAACTAGAGGACATGGGTGTATCATTTATTTATGATCAATATAGATGATTGTGTGATAACAAGGGCATATTGAAAGAGCAATTTAAGAGTGTTGCCGAGAAAGGGTTTCATCATGCAGGCAACTTCATTAATGATTTTGATAATGAGTTAGTTAGATTTGTTTTGAGTCACATTCATGATCAATTTATGTGGTTGGATCGACTGCATAAAATTGTTAGACAATTCAAATAACCAAAAGACAACTGAGAGGGGGGGTGAATCAGTTTTGACTAGATTACCAGAGCCTTAAGCAATTAAACCTTTAATACCGAAACCCAAAAGATCATACCAGAATGCATAAACCAATTACCGAAATAGTAGATATACTAATTAAGCACAAGCAACAATTAGAGAATAAAAACCATCCACATGACACTGAGATTTATACGTGGAAAACTCGGTAAAGGGAAAAACCAATGTGGGAAGCCTACCCACGGTCAAATAATACTTCTACAGTAAGTATGTGATTACAATTAAGGGGCTTGCACTTGCAAGAAGGCCAAAAAACTAGAGCACACTGCTCATTACAAAAGGAGTCTCACTGACTACATAAAAAATCTAGAGTACAATCTGAAAGAAAGAATGAACTGCAATGATAGCATCTCCTATGCCTGAATAAAGTTTTGATTAATCTCATTACCGGAGGACTTATTCCTCTTACATAAACCCAACTCGATCACCAATGATCGACCAAATCCATTGCATGAATGATTATTACATTATTCACTCCTTGCATATCCATATATTATCCCGTATATGATCTACAATAAGATCTTACATCATATATACAAACCCTCAACCAGAAACAATAAGGTCAGGCACCAAACAATAAAGCAATTACATAATTAAAAAACATGTCGACCTAACACCAAACAAATAATATCCAACCCATAAGACATCCTAGAAACACATCAAGAAGTCCAATCAACACGTTACATTAAGCCGGTCCAAAACCTAGATAAATCCGGACCCAATTTAGGTCCACACACGCTAAAGCAATGATCCCAATCAACAAAGTCTCAAACATGATCACCATTAGCATCCTGATTCTGTACTAGAAGCCACACCAATACCACTTATGCATAGCATCAAAGATCTTCAACAAAGCTCTATCGGTGAACCCCTCACCGGATCAACAAACCAAGCTTACCAGCGTATAAGATAGCATCCAATCACCAAATCAAAACCAACTGACTGAACATGAATATGAGTATCATGAATAGCATATCTAAGCCAATTCCATAATCCAAAACATACCGAAGCATACCGGATCATCATGATCTAATCCAACCAAAAACCAAACATCCTATCGAGACCAGAAGGATACCGATAAAGCAGCCAAAATAGCTAGTGTTGACATCAATGCAACACATAATCAATTGCTCCAAATGGCCAACAATATCCCCCTTTGGAATTGATGGCAACACTAGATGTGAAAAACATCCAAGTGCCAAGAAATGCCAAACAAATCTCTCACACAAGAATATAGTATTGAAGTTCTGATCCACACTCATATCTTAGTTAAGTTCTGCAAATTTCTCCCCCTAATGTATATATATCCTTAAGTTTTTCACATGAATATCTCTCCCCCTTTGACATCAATGCCATAAATCTGACAAAAATACCAAAGCAAAAATCATAAACCACTGAATCACAAGGCTAACTACTCCCCCTGAGTAGTAGCATCACCACATAAACCTGGAATGAATAATATCTTCGATAATGCATACCGGACTGATGCCAAATAGCATCAATTATTTTTCTATCGGAAGGGCAGAAACCCCTAAACTATCTCTGAGGTACTCAAAAGATTCTTTAGGGAAAGGTTTAGTGAAAATATCTGCAATCTGCTCTTTAGTGTTCACATAAACCAATCTAACTTCTTTTCTTCCACCTTCTCCTTCAAAATGTTATACTTGATAGATATGTGCTTTATCTTAGAGTGAAATACTGGATTCTTTTATATGTCTATAGCAGCAGAGTTATCACAGTGAATAACTACTGGTCCAATGCAATGCACTTTTATGTCCTTCAACATTTGCTTCATCCATAGAACATGTGTACAGTTAGTAGCAACAAAAACATACTCAACTTCAACAGTAGATAAAGAAGTACATGATTGTTTCTTGTTGATCCATGAAACCAACTTCTTCCCAAGAAAGAAAGCTCCACCGAAAGTACTTTTCTGATCATCAACATCACCTGCCCAATCTGCATCTGTATATGCACATAAAGTAAAGTCATCATCCTTAGGGTACCACAAACCATATTTTGATGTTCCTTGTAAGTATCTAAAAATCCTTTTCACCGCACTCTCATGATTTTCTCTAGGATCACTTTGATATCTTGATGTAATGCAAACAACATTTATTATAGCAGGCCTATTTTGAGTCAATTATAGCAGACCTCCAATCATAGACTTGTATCTTGTAGGATTTACCGATGCCGATTCATCTTTCCTTGTCAATTTCTCACTGGTAACCATAGGAGTACGTACCGGTTTAGAATCTTCCATACCAAATTTCTTCAATATTTCCTTAGCATACTTAGTTTGGCAGATGAAAATACCTTTATCAATCTGAGTAATTTGCAAATCGAAGAAAAATTTCATTTCCCCAATCATAGACATCTCAAATTCGTTCTCCATATTTTTTGAAAATTTCATGCACAACTTATCTTCACCCCCAAAAATGATGTCATCAACAAAGACCTCAATAATTAGTATATCATCATTAGTGACTTTATAATATAAATTACTGTTAGCATTACCTTAAGTAAAACCAAGCTTCAAAAGATATTTGTCTAACCTTGCATACCAAGCTCTAGGTGCATGTTTCAATCCATATAAGGATTTCTTTAACCTGCAAACCTTATTTTTATCGTCTGAAAGTGAAAAACCATTAGGTTGCTCAATATAAACTTTCTCATCAAGATCCCCATCAGAGATTACTTTAGTGGAAAATTTTTCACGTCGGACATGTCGGAAATGGCGAATATTTTGTACCGACTAGGAGCGGCCATGTCGCTAGAACATTACCAATTTCCATCAAAGTCACAGCCCAATCGCCATATGTTTTATGCAATTAAATGTTTCTATGCGATGATTTCGCCAATACAATATACGGTGGACACACGGTAATAAAAAAAAAATTGCCTACACTCTCTGAGGTTGCCTTAATAGACGACCATAATTTGCCTATAGGCATGTGAAGATTTGTTAGCCAGGAGGACCCAATTCACTCGACATTTTGCCGACACGTGTCTCCATTCACCCCAACCTTCGCCAACTATATTGTATTTGCCAATTATTTGGATGACCTATAATCGCCTCGAAAATTACATAAGTTGTATTTGGACGACCTATAATCACCTCGAAAATTACATAAGTTGTGTTATAGTTACGCAAGATTCGCCAAATATTTGTATACTATATAAAATTCCCACGAAATTCGCCATATAAGGATTGGTATAAATACATGCAAAGATCAGATCTATCTCAACTCAATCTGGTGGGTTCTAGGCTCTGAATTTCGATCACTAGCGAAGTTTCAGACCAAGGAAAATCATTGTTGTTGACTGCATTGGCAATTGCTAGTGACCTAAAGGTGAGCGATCATATTTTTGAAGTGTTATAATATTTGATGCCCTGCAAAATGGCACAAGGTTAGTCTATGATCAAAGAACAGAAAACATTAGTGTTAGTCAATCAAAAACTAATCTATGAAGGCATACCAAGAGAGACACTAAAAGCATGCTAATTTATCTAATAAACAAAACACAGATTATGAGGCATCTCCAACTGCCTCTTAGCATAGCTTTAGCTTCTTCTCCCTTGTTCCTCTCCTCTCCAAGTTCCAAAATAGTGTAGCTCTCAGCAGCTTTTTGCACTATGGATGCTTATGGAGGATTGAGATTATAGTATAGCTCTAAATGTGAAATGAAAAGCTAATACTAATCTATTGATGCTAAAATGATATATTTTACCAAAAAGACAAGATGTTAGATTGCTTATGCTAAATGCTCTCTAAAATGTCTATAGCTTAGATGCATACAAGTTTTCAAGATCTGGATTATGAAGGAATGGGCTCTATTTATAGGAAAAATGGAGCAATGGATGGCCAGGATTGAAGGGTTTAATCAAGGGTCAAGCTTGAAAGTTGGGGATCCATGTGCACAATTGGCACCAATGAAATGATGACAAATGTCCACATAGGGTTGGGTTGAAAGAAGAGGTTGCAGGCATTAAAGGCCTGAGAAGACCTCATGGTTATCTAAAGGCTAAGGGTCAAGTCTAAATTAGGATTACCCACTGGATTAGGAATTAATGCAAGGATAAACCTTTGTGCAAATGATTAAGAGATAATCATGGTCAAAGCATTAAAGGTCTGATGAGACCCTTGGGTTGGGTAGAGGTTGAGTCAAAACAAATGTTTTAACCATGTGGGAGGGTTGAATTAACCATTAATGGTTATTGGAGACTTTGGGGATTAAGTGGTTGAAAGTTGGAAGCCTTCAATGGTTATCAAAGACTTTGAGCCATTTAGTGGTTGAAGGTTGAAAGCCTTTAATGGTTATCAAAGACTTTTAGACTTTGAGAAGTGACTCCATTTTGCTTATGAATGTGACAATAATTAGGGGATGGATTAGGCTAATTAGGAAGGGGTTAGAAGAATCTAGAAGGGGATTAGATTTTGCAAGTGGATTTGGTGGGTGAGGGAAAATAGGATTTTATTTAAAATAAAAATTCATTTATTTCAAATTGTGTGCAAGTTGCATTTGTAGGAAAATGCAAGTGGGGGGGGATAATGATTTAAATAAATGTTTTATTTAATTTATTTAAAAGAGGAATAGGGGGATTTAATTAAATAAATAGATTTTATTTAATTAATTGATTTGTATTTGGTTTAATGAATTAATTAAAATAAATTGAATAATTTATTTAATTAATAGAAGAATGTTTGGAGATGAATTAATTAAATATTTATTTAATTAACTGATGGCTAGTGGATTTTTAATCAAATAAATACGAAATATTTATTTAATTAAGCTGGACAGATTTGTGTGACTACATTTGCCCCTCTTTGAGACGGTGCGGTTTATCGCGTCGTTTCAAAGAAAGAAAAACTGGTGTGAAGAAATGCCCCATAAAATGTTAATTTAATGGGTGGTATGCCCCCTCGAGAGATGGGCCGAAATTTTTTGAAAAATCGGGCGATCTCTCGAAAAAGAATGAAAAGTGGAGGGGAGGTAGAATAGAAGAAATTAGAACTAATGATGAAAGAATGGGAGAAAATGGAGTGAATATGAAGAAACAACAAGCCAGCGAGTACCTTGAGGTCATGCAAGAGATACATAGTAGATGTAGTGTGGGGTTTGGATTGATGCTATACAATTGATCAAAATTGGTTGAACAATCTGGTGCAATCGGTTTAATTGCCCCGGTCAAGTCAAAGCATGACAGTTGATGCCAGTTGTTTGCTTGGACAAGATAAAGTCTGAGTAAGTGAATCAAAGTGACCTGATGAGACTTAGACAATTGATGTAATTGCCCGATGAAGTCAAGGTATATGAAGCAAAATACTTGTTGAGACGTAGACAATTGATGTAATTGTCCGATGTGATTGTGTTTGATTGGTTGATCAACTGATGGTGTGTGCATGTGATGGATGGTTGTGGGGAATCATGGCAACCCCGTTGAGACTAGGTCATTATGATAAATGCCTGATGTAGTCTAGGATTACCATAATCGATTACCTATTGAGACTCGATGATACTTGATCAGAGTATCTATTGATAGTCTAGGTGTGTGTGAGTCGATGTACCTGTGCAGACAGAGTAACTTGCTTGGCTTATTGGATGACTTAGCATAGGAAACACAATCCCTCCTATTTAGAGATGGATGGTGATGAACGTGGCTTGATTGGGTTGATTGAGAAACAATGTAGGGTATGTGATGCTGATTATCGAGATGGGGAGGGTGAGGGGGGGTGGATTCGATGTTAGATAGAAGAAATGGAGAACTTATGACTCATTCCTATGGAAGAAGAGGAAAATAGAGTATGCATTATTATGACTATGTATGCATGATATGTAGCTATTATGAATGTATGGATGGGTGGAATGCAATGGAATGCAATATATACAGATGAGATGGAATGACGATCCATAGTGCTCTATTTTCATCATTGAGCTTTAAAATGTTGGAAGAGAATACAAGCATCTTGACATAATGATTCAAGATGACCTGAGTATTTCTTACATGGATTTTGATATAGCAAGTTAATACAAGCAACTTGATATAATGGATCAAGTTGACCTGAGTATTGCTTGCGGAACAGACAAGGATTATCTCTGTTCATGCATGACTTGGATCATCCTCCTTGATCTTAGGCTGATCATATCCTGAGACAAGTGCATACCGTAATAAGAGATAAAACCTTTATCCAGTTTGGATGAGGAGGAACCAAAGAAAAAGCATTGTACCTGTAACCAAACAGTATATACATAAAGAATAAAGAATATGGATCCTTGGTAATGGTTCATGCTCATATGGTCGAGGTATACGCTGTAGTCAGCAAGCCGTAGTGATCTATGACTGTATTTTGCATAAGATCACGTAGCTTAGTGAACTTCCCACGTAGACACCATTAGTACATGCCCCAGAACTTCATCGAAAATAATGTGCAAACGATACAAAACAATGCTGCAAGATCCTGATACAGATAAACGAACGATTGTACTCACAAATCAACCAAGTATTTGATAGCTTAACATAATTTTCTTGTCAAAGAAAACGTCACTTTTGTCTTTGTTTTGGTAAGGAAGGATGCATCCTTGTTGAAGACAGTTTGGATTGTTGATGTTGATTGTGTGGTCAATTGATAAGTGGTCATTATGTGAGTACTGTGTCAATGTTTGTTTTGCATCTGCACGGAGGAGTATGTATAATGTGTTGCCATGTTTTTGTGTGATTTTTCAATGGTTTTGTCGATGTTTTTGGATTTTGAATTGTTTTGAATGTTTTTGGTATTTTTGCGAGATATTTTTGAATGTTTTTGGATTTTTGATGATTGTTTGAATGAAGAACTTAATGAATCATAAGACAATGTAGAATCCACTTCCATCAATAGGTTAAAGGCATTGCCCCCAGTTTTAGACATGACTATGAAAAAGTGGGATGCAAGATGTATGGAGTACTATCATAATTGCAGAGGAATAAAAAGCCATGGTTGATGGATGGATGGATGGATGTATGTATGAAGTAGATGTGATCGCAACAAGTCTGAAAGACAATGGAGCCATAGCCTTTACGAGTGGCGCCTGTTTGCCAGGTTTTCACCACCGTACTTACCCAAGGTGCCACCGGAGTGGTTGTTCACCGTTTGGATGCATGATTTTTCTTTACTTTTTTGAATGTTTTTGTATTTTCTTCAGGACATTTTTCTGAATGTGTTTGGTATTTTCTGATATGCAGGGGAGCCTGATGCTCTGTACACCTTAGGTATAAAACCGTTTGAGGTGCATGCTGTTGATTGGATCTGCAAGCGGTTCTCCTTCTGATGTAGCCAACTGATATGCCCCAGACCCGAACACAGCAGTGACAACATATGGGCCCAGCCAGTTTGATTCAAACTTGCCCTGATGTTCTCGGTTTGGTTGGTTGCGAAGATTCTCTCGTAGAACAAGATCACCTACCTCAAATGTACGAGGTCTAACTTGGTGATTGTAGCTTCTGCTCATGCGCTGCTGATAGGCTTTGAGATGGTTGTATGCAGCTTGTCGCTTCTCATCAAGTAACTCTAAGTCCTAAAGACGGGATACTCTGTAGGCTTCATCATCGATGAGATTGTGCAAGGAAACCCGTAGTGATGGGATCTCGACCTCAATAGGTAAGATAGCTTCTGCACCATAGACCAACGAATAAGGAGTTGCGCTTGTAGGGGTTCGAATGCTAGTTCGATATGCCCATAGCACTGGATTCAATTGAACATGCCAATCACGACCGGCATCATTGACTGTTTTCTTGAGGATCCTTAATATGTTTTTATTGGATGCTTCGGCCTGACCATTGCCTTGTGGGTAATAGGGAGTGGAAAAGCGGTGTTGGATATGAAATTTTTCACAAAGTTCACAGACATCCTGATTTTTGAAAGGGAGACCGTTATCTGTGACAATGGACATGGGTACACCATACCGGCAGATGATGTAGTTGAGGATGAATGAGGCGATCTGCTTGCCGGTGACTTGGGTAAGTGGAACAGCTTCGATCCACTTTGTGAAATATTCGGTGGCGGTAATAATGAATTTGTGGCCATTGGATGAAGATGGATGAATCTTACCCACAAGGTCAAGGCCCCATTGACAGAAAGGCCATGGTGTTGTGATTGGTTGCAGTTCCTGGGCTGGTGCATGTATCAGGTCGCCGTGAACTTGACATTTCTTGCATTTTCTGACAAAGTAGTAGGAATCCTTTTCCATAGATGGCCAATAATATCCAGCTCGCAGGAGTTTCTTGGCGAGTGATGGACCACTTGAATGAGTCCCGCAAATTCCTTCATGTACCTCTTCCAAAGCCTTTGTTATCTCACCTTGTTCCAGACATTGAAGGAGAGTACCATCAAGACCGTGTTGGTATAGGGTTTCGGCAATAATGGTATATCGAGCAGTTTGGCGAATGAAGGTTTTACGTTGGTTATTTGATTGGTTGGGAGGAAGGGTGTGATCGCGGAGATAGGTGTAAAATTCACCGTACCATGGGGATTTAGAACCGACAAGGCGACATATCATCTCGGATTCAGGGATATCATAAGCAGGGATCCAAAGTTGTTCGACCAAGAACTCGTAGCGTGTTGAATTTTGTGGAAGATCTAGGAGAGATGCGATGGTAGCCATAGCGTCAGCAGCTCGATTTTGATCTCTTGGTATCTACTCAAAAGTGATAGTAGTAAATGATGTCTTTAGAGTGTCCACCATTTGCTTGTATGGCATGAGTTTATCATCTTTGGTCTGATATTCATCAGTTGCTTGTCGAATGACCAGTTGTGAGTCGCCATATACTTGTAGTTCTTGTAATTTCCATTGTACGGCTAGCCTGAGTCCTGTGATCAAGGCCTCATACTCTGCTATGTTGTTTGTGCATGGAAATGTGAGCCTGTAAGACTTCGGGATGCTATCACCTTGAGGTGTGATAAACAGAATGCCTGCCCCCGAGCCGTGCCTAGTGTATGAACCATCAAAGTATAATTTCCATGGTTGTGTTGTTGTGATCATGAATATCTCTTCATCTGGAAAATTGGAAATGAGAGGATGATCGCCTGTGAGTGGTACATCGGCCAACTAATCTGCAATAACCTGACCTTTGATAGCTTTACGGTCTACATACTCGATGTCAAATTCACTTAGAATCATCACCCATTTGGCCAAGCGGCCTGTCAATGCTGCTTTGCTGAGTAAATACTTGAGTGGATCAATCTTTGCAATGAGTTGTACTTTATGTGTCAACAGATAGTGCTGCAATTTAGTGGCTGCTAAGATTACTGCTAGGCAAGTTCGCTCAATAGGTGTGTAATTGAGTTCATAGCCAACCAGTGTGCGAGAGATGTAGTATACAGCACACTCTTTTCCTTTTGTATTATGTTGTGCTAGTAGTACACCTAATGTTGTACTTGTCACTGAGATATAAAGTAACAACGGTCTACTTGGATCTGGTGGCACCAACAATGGTGGATTCATGAGATAGTCTTTAAGTGCCTGAAATGCTTGCTGGCATTTGTCATCCCACTGAAAGCGGATGTTCTTGTGTAGCAGGTGTGTGAATGGGTGACACTTATCAGCCAATTGTGCAATGAATCTTTGGATGGATTGAAGCCGCCCTTGTAATGTCCTTAGCTGATTGATATTCTTTGGAGGTGGCATGTCCATGATAGCTTTTACCTTTGCTGGATCGACCTCAATGCCTTTGCTTGAGATAATGTATCCTAGAAGCTTCCCGAAAGTTACTCCAAAGACACATTTCTTTGGGTTGAGTCAAACATGGTATTGTTCTAGTCTATCAAAGATTTTATCTAAGATGTGGAGATGCCCTTCTCTGGTGAGTGATTTTGCTAGTAAGTCATCAACATAATCTTCCATCATGGTATGCATCATGTCATGGAAGATGGTGGTCATTGCTCTTTGATAGGTTGCTCCTGCATTCTTGAGACTGAAAGGCATTACATTCCAGCAGTAGGTGCCCCATGGACATGTGAAGGTTGTCTTATGTTGGTCCTCTGGTGCGATCTTTATTTGATTGTATCCTGAAAAGCCATCCATGAGTGAAAGCATGGCATGTCCTGCTGTTAGATCCACTATGATGTCGATATTTGGTAGGGGGAAATCATCCTTAGGACAAGCCTTATTTAGATCTCTGAAGTCGGTACAAATGCAGATGCCCCCTTTTGGTTTTCCAACTGGCACGATGTTGGAGATCCATTCTGCATAATCAATTGGTCTAATGAAACCAACATCCAGGAGTTTCTTGAGTTCTGTTTTGACTAGCACTGCAATCTAGGGATGTATCTTACGAAGCTTCTGCTTGACAGGTTTGGCTCCTTCTGCTACGGTGAGGTGATGCATGACTAAATCAGGATCAAGCCCAGGCATGTCCGCATATGACCATGCAAAGTTGATCTGACGCTGCTGGAAGAACTCTATAAATTTAGGCTGTTCCTCTGGAGTGAGAAGAGATGCCGGATGTATAATATGAGGATTTTCAAGAGTCCCCACATTGTATTCATTGGTTTCCTCGATAAGAATCGTGGATCGTTCCTGTTGTGTACTAGCAGAGAGAATGTCAAACCCTTCATCCTTAGGCGCCTCAGAGAGGTTTTCACCGTTGGATACGCTCTTTCTTTTTAGTTTTGTCGGATCAAACAGTGCCACAGTGTGGTTTTCACTAGAAGATCCATGTTTTATTGTTATATTTTTGCAGCTGAAAGGTTTGGCATCCGCCCCGAAGTATGTTGCGCTATTAAGTTCAATGGCGAATCCAGCTTTGTGATCCCCGCTTGGTAGATTATCCCTTAATTCCAAAAAGTCAATGATAGCCTCATCGTTCTGAAAGAGGTCAAGACATGGGGGATTTGATTGGTTCCATTCGATGAGTTCAGGGTGGATAATGGGCATTACTTCATCAATTAGGTTAAGTTCGTTAGAGGTATCAGTGAGGGTTAAGACAGTGTGGTGAAGGTCGTTGATGGTACTCTCCCTGTCAGAATCAAGCGTAGGATGAGACGTAGGGTCTGTGGAAGATGTTTCCAGTTCAGGAACCCAAGTGGTCTTTATCTGTGCTTCTCCATAAATAGGGATGTCTTTGCGTGGTGGAGGTGGTGATGTGTCTTCCTCATCTGAAGTGTTAAGCTGTACAGAATCAAATTCCCACTCATGTGAGTCGGTCTCTGAATCACTCTCCAGCATCCGATTGCTATACCATACTGGGATGTCTTTGGAGTTAAACACGACAGGTGTGATTATTTTATGTATCTTTGTAGTGATCGGTCCTACAGGAACCGTGATGGGGTTTAAAGGATTTGTCACTGGAAGTATCGGCAGTGTTGATTTAGTGACTTCTGTTGGAATGGTTGGTGCCATAGATGTTGCTGCGGGTTCTGATATAGTTGCTGCTACTATTGGTGTTATTGATGGGATTACTGGTTCATTTGGTGGGATGATTGGTATTGTAGATGGTTGTGGTGGGTTTGTGAGCCTCGATGGGGCAGTGGGGATAGTGTTTGATGGTGCTTTGATTATGAAAGGTGTCCTCTTTGCAGTAGGCGGGCAAAATGGTTTGCTAGGTTTTCCTTTGAATCTGAGTTTATGAAGGATCTCTTTTTCAAAACCTAGGCCTGTATTACCTTTGGGCTTGAATTCTGGTAGCAGAGGTTCATGTCGTCCTTGTTTGCAGTATCCCAAAGCACTCTGACCATCATATCCCATTTTTTGCATAATGAGGAGGCCTTTGCCATATTGTTCTGTAGGAAGTGTAACTTGCGGTTTGTCAGTGGTGATGGGATCTTTATAGATCCAGTCCGCTAGGTCCTCATCTTGTGTTTCTTCCTCTTGACTCTTTCCAAGGACGAAAGGCGTCAAGGCACATGCTGGCGTGATTAGTGGTTGTTGGAGTAACTGCTGTGGTTTACCATGTGTTCTAGGAGAAGTGAGCATTTGTCCCACACAAAAGAGCTGACTCAAGTTGTATTCTCCAGGACCTTCCTCTGCGATCTTCATCTTAAGCTTTTCTTGCTTGGGTATAGTGGTGTTAGAACTGGCAAGAGAGGCGGGACTTACATATGATGTGGAGGAAATGGCTTCCCTATTATTAGGAACAGTAATTTCTGGTTGATGGCTGATATTATGGCAAAATGCAAAGGGATTTGCATCGCCCAGGATTGTGATCTCGACACCATTATGTGGGAACTTGATACATTGATGGTAGGTAGATGGAACAGCTTGCATGGCATGTATCCAAGGTCTCCCTAATAATAGATTATATGGCAGAGGAAGGTCCAGAACCTGACAGATGATGTGCTTTACCACAGGGCCCACTCGGATTGGTAGTACCACAACTCCTTTGGATGAACGCTCTGCATCATCATAGGCCTTGATGGTGATCTTCTTGCGAGGATCCACTGACTCTATTGCATATCCCAATGCTGTGACCAACTGTAGTGTACAAATGTTTAGGCCTGCTCCATTATTGATCAAGACTCGCTTCATCCTATGCTGGTTAATAAATCCTTCTATGTGGAGTGAGGCGTTATGAGGTTGCTGGAAGGAAGAGTTGTCACTTTCAGAAAAAGTGAGACAAGGTGATGACTTTAAACTTCCAACCATTGCTTGAAATTGGTCTGTATTCAAGTTTGCAGGGACTGACGCCTCTTGGAGTGCTTGATCCAAGATAGTTTTATGAGATGGTGATAGGCGCAAAAGCTCTAAAATGGATATAAGCGCAGGGGTTTTGTCTAATTGTTCCACAAGATTGTACTGCTTTGGGACGGAGGTGGTGCCCTGTGGAGCTGCCTTGATGGTGACCTTGCCACGACGTGTAACAACATTGCAATTTGAGGTGGGATTTTTGAAGGTTATGGTTGCAACGTGTTCACTGGCATCATACAGATGATTTACAGTGTAGTTATACGCAGCCTGCGTATAATCAGTGGTATCAGGACCTCGTCTGGAAGTGGAAGGACCCCTTTGATCTTGCGATGGAAGTGGATTCTTGAACATCTGATGATCATTATTGGTTGTTTTTGGGTCATGCCCTTCAATTTCAATTTCTCCTCGGTCAATAAGATCCTGAATGAGATCTTTCAATCAGTGAAAATTACTTGTCTTGTGTCCTCTTCCTTGATGGAACTCACAATGTTCAGTATCTCTCCACCATGCCGGTTTGACCTGAGGCTCATAGTTTGATAGCTTAGGTAGAGTGACCAAATTTTGAGAGAGGAGTTGTCGCAACACTGTTTCAATGGGTTCCCCTAAGGGAGTGTATGTGCGTTTTTGTTTTTGTGGACGAGGGCTTGGTTCATCATGAGATGTGATGTGACCTTGATTAGGAGGAACATTTGTGTTATTCTGAGGTGGAGGATTTTGTCCTGCAAACCGAACCACAGGTTGTGCATTTTGGATAGTCCGAGCATCCACAACTCCATCGTTGACGACATTCTTGTTTTTATTCCAGAAGCTTGGTTTATCACTGTTGAAGCGTGGGCGAGGACCATCTTTTGGTTCATTAAAGATTTTAATGAGTCCTTTTTTGATGAGTGCCCTTTCACGTTTTATACCTTTGGTGATCATATCGTTAAAAGAATCTGTGTCTTTGACATCCAGGTGAAATTCCATTTCTTTGTTTAAGTTGGAAATGAAAATTTCCACTAGTTCTCGTTCAGGTAACTGAAGAGAACGTCTGCTAGACATTTGGCGCCATCGTTGCAGGAATACTGAGAATAATTCACCTGGTTTTTGTTTGGTGTTGCATAGATCAGCCATGGTGATGTCGCGTTCAATATTATAAGAGTAATGAGATAGGAACTTCTGGATGAGTTCCTCAAATGTTCTAATGCCACCTGGTAGTCGGGAAAACCATGATGTGGTTGTTCCTCCCAAGCTTTGGGGAAAAAGGCGCATTAGGTATGTGTCTTCATATGCCACTTCAAGGCAAGCAGAATGAAATTCTCGGACATGATCACGGGGATCTCCCTTTCCTCTATATTTTTTGAATTTTGGTGTTTCGAACCCGCGTGGAAAGGGTGGCATATAAAGATTCCTATCAAACGGATAGGGACAGATGTCGTTAAGTGAGAATTGATTGGTCTTAACACCACTATGAAGTTGTTGGGTGAGATTCTCGACTTGCTGCCGCAACATCTCCATTTCATTTGGAGGAGGAGGTGGTGGGTTACCTCGAGGAATGTTATATCTGATGTGATTTCTACCTCTTTCCTCCTCATGGTGACTTTGTCTTTCTGATGCTTGTCTTAATTGGGCAAGATCAAAGTCAGAGGGGAGTTTGGCTCCTTCTTGAGCGAGTTTTAAGAAGTGAGCATCTGCGTTGCTCCTGAGTATTTCATCAAACAATCTGTTAAAGTGAGGGTTATGCTGAACCCTTTCGATTGTTCAAGGAGTGGGAGTACTTGGGTGTTCATCATTTATATTTCCTCCAAGTGCTTCTTGAAATTCATTGAGATTTTCGTCTTCTTCTTCCTCAATTTCTAGTTCTCGTTGCCTTGACCGTGATTGGGTTTGAGCCATTTTGTTTGCAAGTTTGTGTTGAAGTTGATTGAAGATGATGATGAGTTGGTGATGAAATGAAAGATTGATGGTTGGTGATTTGTGTTGTATGGGGATCTCTAGCACTTTAAGGTAGATGTAACCGAAATTCCTTCTTTGAATTGCTTGTTTGTTTTGATAAGATTTGATGTGATAAGGTGCAGAGAAATCTGAGATGTGTTACAGATTTAACTACCTAGTAATGAGAGGATTCACTCATGAACTAGTTTTAACCTGCGTAGATGTGTCTCTTAGGATGAGCTTATCCTAGATGTAGAAACAATCTAAAAAGTGATGTGATGTGTTTGATTTCAAGCAATATCTAAAAAGGAATCTTGGGACAAGAACCTCTTAATGTTTTGAGAGTTTTGGGATGGATTGATGATGAAGTGATGATGTATGACTAAGATGCTGGATGTTTTGTTTTTTTCAACTTTCAATAAAAACTTTGTGTCACAAATGGGACAAACTCTTCTTCTTCCCTTTTAGGCGTTGGTGGCACTTCTCGAGCTGTGTTGTAGGTGATACAGATGTTTGGGAAGAAATTGGGATTAATCTTTCCTCCTTGATTTTTGTGATAACTCAGAGCTCTATATTGCATAAAAGCTCTGCGGTTCAATGATTCTGAATCAAACTCATTTGTTTTACTTTGAAGGTATAGACGCATGCGATGTAGAAAGACTCTATGGGAGACAAAGATTTGTCGATTGATATAGAAGAATTTCCTCCTCTTGATCAAAGCCTTTGAGCTTAATGGTCTTCTTTTCAAGTTGATATACTGATGACACTTCTTCTTTCGCAAGATGTGAAGAATGGTCATAAAAGTTGTGACTCTGTGTTGTTTGCACTTTGTTTTTGGTATTTTTGGTTGTGTTGATAGATGTTGGATGAGTACTGTGTTTGTGGGATTGTTTTTTTTTTTTTTTTTCTTTGACAAGAAAACAAAGCAAGCACACAAACACAAGAATGTTGCCTAAAAAGGCACAAATGAGTATGGGTCTAGATTAACCCAATCCTTGGACTTGTTTTTGACCCTTCCTTTAGATGTATTTTAAGGTGTATTTCCAAAGCCTGAAGTCGGCTCAATTTGCACTAGGTCTGTAAAACGAACACACTTCAAACACTCTTTATCCCTAAGGTCAAATGGCCAGTTGTGATAAATTTAGCCCACATCTTGATATTTCTTCGACTTTGGTACTACATACCTTATGAATCCCGCCGTGGCAGGTAAGGATGTGATATACTAAGTCTTGCACGAGCATAACAAATAGATGATCCCTATGATGGGGGAGTCACCACTTTTATCAAGCCACAAGTGACTTTTCAAAAAGTTATGTTTCTACTCAAGGAAATATGTATGGTGAGTATCTTGGGAGCAAAACCATCTATGCTCTTGCACTAAATTATATCGCAAATATCCTCAATCAATAGAACAGGTGGGCTACTACTTAAAGGTGTTAGTCATGTTCGATGTTTTTGGACATAAGTTCATTCTGCAGTGACTCACTTAAGAGCCTTGTAACTGGTTGTGGGGCCCATTTGTCCTTTCGGCCAGTTACACTGTAGGAACAGCTATACCCAAGGCTACAGCTTTCGCTCTCACCTGATTTCTATAGCGGCTCGAAGGATTTACCGCTCGAGGTCGCTCCCAAGAGTATCGATCCCTTGGCAGGCCTCTCTTAAAAAGATAAAATGTGAGTGTTACTAACACTTTTCTCTTGCACCTAGGACCACGAGAGCCAAGGGAGAGGATAGTGTGTGTTAGAGGTAGGACCACTCGACTGACCTTTGTGCACAAGCGTGCCAAACACCAAATTCACTTGTTCTTTTTAATCCATCATTGCAATGTGATTTAACTATTTGGAGATGTTGCTCCAACAGCCATGGTGTTCTTTTTAACTTCAAAAGAAATGTGTTTTGTAATCTAGAATTCAAAAATCCTGGTCAACTTAATGGAAAACATGTTTGCTTTGAAGTAAAAATCGTTTTTGCAAAGAAAATCAAAACAAGTGGTTTGTAAGTTTTTAACTGCACCAAAATTTAAAGTGTGGCTTGTGATTTTTTTAGATTTGATGCAAGAAAAGAACTTTGTTTGGTTGATTTTAAGCACCAATAGAAAGATGAGTCCTAACTAGAAAACAATGAATTTTTTATTTTTTTTTGTGTTTTTCAGGTTCTTTTTAAGCACTAAATGACAAATTTGTGATTTTTATGGTGAGTTGTTTAACCTGCATGAACAAAAACAAATTAGTAAAAATTGGTGTTCAAGGGGGGCTTCCACAAGCCTAAGATACTCAATTTTTCGGTTACAAGGCGACTTGGACAACACTCTGTCGCAATAGCGCTAGTCTGTGTTTTTACAGAAGCGCTAATTTATACAATAGCGCTAGTCTGCGTTTGAGCAAAAGCGTTAATTTAAACAGTAGCGCTAAAAGAACAGAGGTTACAGAAAGACAGAAGCGCTAGAATGTTTCCAATAGCGCTAGAATAACAACAGAAGCACTAAAAAGATTTCAACAGCGCCAAAACTTTTACAATAGTGCTATTGTAAAAACAATAGCGCTAAAAGAAAAATTGTCGGTAGCGCTGAAACGTGTTCAATAGCGCCGAAGCGCGACCTGTGTGGCACTTTCAACAATCAAACATGTTAGTTGGGTTAAAAAAAATTGTTTTTTAGGTGTTCGATTCACGTCGAGTTCACCAAATGATGCCCTGCAAAATGGCACAAGGTTAGTCTATGATCAAAGAACACAAAACATTAGTGTTAGTCAATCAAAAACTAATCTATGAAGGCATACCAAGAGAGACACTAAAAGCATGCTAATTTATCTAATAAACAAAACACAGATTATGAGGCATCTCCAACTGCCTCTTAGCATAGCTTTAGCTTCTTCTCCCTTGTTCCTCTCCTCTCCAAGTTCCAAAATAGTGTAGCTCTCAGCAGCTTTTTGCACTATGGATGCTTATGGAGGATTGAGATTATAGTATAGTTCTAAATGTGAAATGAAAAGCTAATACTAATCTATTGATGCTAAAATGATATATTTTACCAAAAAGGCAAGATGTTAGATTGCTTATGCTAAATGCTCTCTAAAATGTCTATAGCTTAGATGCATACAAGTTTTCAGGATCTGGATTATGAAGGAATGGGCTCTATTTATAGGAAAAATGGAGCAATGGATGGCCAGGATTGAAGGGTTTAATCAAGGGTCAAGCTTGAAAGTTGGGGATCCATGTGCACAATTGGCACCAATGAAATGATAACAAATGTCCACATAGGGTTGGGTTGAAAGAAGAGGTTGGAGGCATTAAAGGCCTGAGAAGACCTCATGGTTATCTAAAGGCTAAGGGTCAAGTCTAAATTAGGATTACCCACTGGATTAGGAATTAATGCAAGGATAAACCTTTGTGCAAATGATTAAGAGATAATCATGGTCAAAGCATTAAAGGCCTGATGAGACCCTTGGGTTGGGTAGAGGTTGAGTCAAAACAAATGTTTTAAACATGTGGGAGGGTTGAATTAACCATTAATGGTTATTGGAGACTTTGGGGATTAAGTGGTTGAAAGTTGGAAGCCTTCAATGGTTATCAAAGACTTTGAGCCATTTAGTGGTTGAAGGTTGAAAGCCTTTAATGGTTATCAAAGACTTTTAGACTTTGAGAAGTGACTCCATTTTGCTTATGAATGTGACAATAATTAGGGGATGGATTAGGCTAATTAGGAAGGGGTTAGAAGAATCTAGAAGGGGATTAGATTTTGCAAGTGGATTTGGTGGGTGAGGGAAAATAGGATTTTATTTAAAATAAAAATTCATTTATTTCAAATTGTGTGCAAGTTGCATTTGTAGGAAAATGCAAGTGGGGGGGGATAATGATTTAAATAAATGTTTTATTTAATTTATTTAAAAGAGGAATAGGGGGATTTAATTAAATAAATAGATTTTATTTAATTAATTGATTTGTATTTGGTTTAATGAATTAATTAAAATAAATTGAATAATTTATTTAATTAATAGAAGAATGTTTGGAGATGAATTAATTAAATATTTATTTAATTAACTGATGGCTAATGGATTTTTAATCAAATAAATACGAAATATTTATTTAATTAAGCTGGACAGATTTGTGTGACTACAATATTATTCTAAATTTATCTATATTTGTTTGCATTGTTGAGTTCATTTTTATTGAGTGGTGACCCATCAATGCCAAGTAGTTAGGACTTAGGAGGGACATTCAGACCTCAGACATCTAGATTGTAGGTCGTAGGGCCAATGAAACATATATTATACATTATAATCTATTACTGCTTCTTCAACAAATTCATATTTTTTTGGAAACCTTTATTTCGTTGGAGATGTCGAATGGGAAGAGGGGTAGGAAACTTGAATGTGGGGAAGGCCATGAGAGGCCAACAAAAAGCAAAATGTTGTCTTCGTACTTTGGCATTGGAAAAGATTGTGGTGAAAATAAGGAAGGTACATCATCACAAGTACAAGTACAAAATTCACCACCTACACCGCATGTTGAAGACAACGGCGAACCTGATATCTCAGATCAGGATGATCTTGAAGAAGATTATCTGGTAGATGCCCAAGTTAGCCGAAATGATATAATCGACTTGGATGATAATTCCATTGATGATAATGCATGGAAGGGGAAAAGAAAAGCCATATCAAAAAAAGGGTGAACCACAATCAAAAAAGGATTGGGAGTGGGATATGTCAGTGAGGAATTTTCAAATTAATTGGGCATCAAAGTATCCATTCATTGAACCAATAGAGAATCCAATTGAAGGCGAGCCTCCAATAGAATGCAGGTGTAAGATTTGCACTTGGAAACATAACAAGGAAATTAGGTTGCAGCTAAATTTGACACCATAAAAAAGCATATGGGTAAAGTTTATGAAAAATAAATGATAGACGGAGTTGAAAAATTAGTGATACAATGGAAAACAAAGGAGGAATGTAAGCATGTGAGGAATGTTGAAGAGTATTATTTTCATGAGAAAATACAGATGAAGCCTATTGAAGTTAAAGGTTCTATTGAAGCTAGTTTTAGAAAAGCAATGCAAATAGAACAATTGGGAAAAGTTGTTCAGTTAAGCGTTGTTTTTTATATTTTGAACAGAGGGTGCGCTATGACAAATTTCCCATCGATTAGTGGTTTATTAAACTTTTTGAAAGTTCCTAACTATCCTAATATATAGTGGTCAGTAAACAGTGGATGGGAATGGGCAAGTTGTCTTACTGAGGTTGAAAAAGAAGATGTAAAGGAAAAAATAAGAGAGTCAAAATTTATTGTATTTTCTTTAGACGAAGTTACGACAGTAGACAATACTTCATGGGTATGCATGCATGTTTATATTGTACAAAATCATGCCCGCCAACCTCATCTACTATATGTTGCTAAAATGGAGAGTGCGACAACGACAGAGTTTACTTTAGTGGCGAATATTCGCCAATGGTGAATTTTTCACGTTGGCCATGTTGGAAATGACGAATATTTTGTACCGATTGGGGGTGGCCATGTCGCCAGAACATTATCAATTTTTGTCAAAGTCACGGCCCGGTCGCCATATGTTTTATGAAATTAAATGTTTCTATGCAATGATTTTGCCAATACAATATATGGTGGACACACGGTAAATTTAATTTTTTCACCTACACTCTCCGAGGTTGCCTTAATAGATGACCTTAATTCACCTATAGGCATGTGAAGATTTGTTAGCCAGGGGGACCCAATTCGCCCAACATCTTGCCGACGCATGTCTTCATTCACCCCAACTTTCGCCAACTATATTGTATTCTCCTATTATTTGGATGACCTATAATCGCCTTGAAAATTACATGTTGTATTTGGACGACCTATAATCACCTCAAAAATTACATAAGTCATGTTATAGTTACGCGGGATTTGCCAAATATTTGTATACCATATAAAATTCCCGCAGAATTCACCATATAAGGATTGGTATAAATACATGCAAAGATCAGATCTATCTCAACACAATCTGGTGGGTTCTAGGCTTTGAATTCTGATCAATAGCGAAGTTTCAGACCAAGGAAAATCATTGTTGTTGACTGCATTGGTGACTGCTAGTGACCTGAAGCCTAAAGGTGAGCGATCATATATTTGAAGTGGTATATTATACATTATAGTCTATTATTGTTTCTTCAACAAATTGATATTTTTTTGGCAGCCTTTATTTCATTGGAGATGTCGAACAGGAAGAGGGGTAGGAAACCTGAATGTAGGGAAGGCCAGGAAAGGCCAACAAAAAGTAGAACGTTGTCTTCGTACTTTGGCATTGGAAAAGATTGTGGTGAAAATCAGGAAGGTACATCATCACAAGTACAAGTACAAAATTTTCCACCTGCATCGCATGTTGAAGACGGTGGCGAACTTGATATCTCAGATCAGGATGATCTTGAAGAAGATTATCTGGTAGATACCCAAGTTAGCCGGAATGATATAATCGACTTGGGTGATAATGCCATTGATGATAATGCACAGAAGGGGAAAAGAAAAGCCATATCAAAAAAGGGTGAACCACAATCAAAAAAGGATCGGGAGTGGGATATGTCAGCGAGGAATTTTCAAATTAATTGGGCATCAAATTATCCATTCATTGAACCAGTGGAGAATCCAATCGAAGGCGAGCCTTCAATAGAATGTAGGTGTAATATTTGCACTTGGAAACATAACAAGGAAGTTAGGTTGCAACTAAAATTTGACACCATAGAAAAGCATATGGATAAAGTTTATGAAAAACAAATGATAGACGAGGTTGAAAAATCAGTGATAAGATGGAAAACAATGGAGGAATGTAAGCATGTGAGGAATGCTGAAGAGTATTATTTTCATGAGAAAATACAGACGAAGCCTACTGAAGTTAAAGGTTCTATTGAAGTTGTTTTTGGAAAAGCAATGCAAATAGAACAACTGGGAAAAGTTGTTCAGTTAAGCGTTGTTTTTTATATTTTGAGCAGAGGGCGTGCTATGACAGTTTTCCCATCAATTAGTGGTTTATTACACTTTTTGAAAGTTCCTAAACTATCCTAATAGACACTGGTCAGTAAACAGTGGATGGGAATGGGCAAGTTGTCTTGCTGAGGTTGAAAAAGAAGATGTAAAGGAAAAAATAAGAGAGTCAAACTTTATTGCATTTTTTTTAGACGAAGTTACGGCAGTAGACAATACTTCATGGGTATGCATGCATGTTTATACTGTAGAGAATCATACCCACCAACCTCATCTACTATCTCTTGCTAAAATGAAGGAGAGTGCGACAGCAAAAAAATTATTTCAACTAGTAAAGAGAAGTTTAATTGAATATGGAGGTATGGATAACATGACGGTAGCCAAAACATTGGTTTGTGTTGGAGTAGATGGAGCTTCAGTAATGCAAGGTCACAGGAACAATCTTTGTACAAAGATTGAAACTTCATTTGCACCATACATTACTGCAATTCATTGCATTGGCTCACAGAATGAATCTAGCTTTTGGAATTGTGAGCAAGTTTCCTTTGGTTAAAAAAATTAAAATTTTAATCAGAGAGCTCTACTCAAACTTCTGTCGAAGTCCCAAGCGATTTATGGAATTTCAACACTTTGCTAATGGAATAATTGATGGGAACAAGCTTCTCAAGGATAATGATACCAAATGGATCTCTTTGGATGGTCCAGCGCATCGAGTGTTTTCAGAATATCCATCCTTGATTGGACTATTTCACACAACTCGCAACGAATCAGATCAACCAAAATTTCCTAAACTTCTTAGCAAGTTAAGTAATTTAGAGACACTCTTAAGTTTAGCAGCTCTTCTTCCCATGCTAGAGGAAATGAGGAATATTATGAAGGATACCCAAAAAAGAGCTCTGTATATTGCAGAATATGCTACGCTGCGTAAGATGACATGCATGACCCTCGACAATCTCTATCAAAATCAACCAACACTATCTGATGAAAAATTTGTTAAGTGGCGGACACTCACAGATTTGAACAATCCTAATAACTTTTTAAAAATCAATACAGATGGGGAGGTATGTGCCAATGTACGGGGAGTTGAGATACCAATGCACTTCTATGCCACGGTCGACCTCGAGGAACCAAGAAAGAGCCCCAGGAAGCAACTAGCAAGAGTTACAAGGGAAGATTTAGACAAGATTGTTGAGACTGTAACTACTTCTGTGAAGAAAATTGTGTATGATATATCCTCACAAATTAGAAGCAGATTCCCTCCTGGCAACCTACTTGAAGCCATGTCTATCGTGTTTCCTCATTATTGGAGCCTCAACAGTGCAACCAATTTTTGAAGTAAGCTATTGACTTTGATAAAACAATTTTGCATATCCAGAGAATTGAATGGAGTAACTATAAATGGAATATTAGACGAAACTCATCTTTGAGAGCAATCATCTTGTTTTGCATACACTATGAGAGAACAATATGCCAAAATGGAGAACCCCCGTGAAGAGGGATCAATAACAAGGCTTTGGAAAACTATAGTTGAGAAAAAAACATTATGTGATTCAATGCCAGAATATGTGAAGCTTGTTGATTTATGTCTTACCATGATATTGGGTTCAGTGGAAGATGAGAGAGTTTTCAGTGCTTTGGGGTTCCTAAAATCAAAGCTAAGAAACAAAGTAGACAAAAAATTGGAAAATTCCTTGAGGCTCTATACATCTAGGTATGATGTCCACACTTTTCCTTACGATAGGGCACTGTAAATCTGGAGGTCCAAATGTGAAAGAAGAGGTTTGGGCAACACTTCAAACCAAAGTGCCTGTGGGACTGTTGCCCCATGTATTGGACCGTCACCTACTGGTAGCATTGAGATGTAGTTCGGCGAAGGTATGCAAACTCGAAGTGAAGAAACTCAAACCACAAACAAGAATCAAGAATCAAGAAAGCTCTGAATTTGATGAGGATGAATGGCAACTGTAAGAGATTGGTATTTATTAATCTTATTACTGTATCTCATCATTCATATTACAAAAGCATATTACTTTTTGCAATTAGAATTTAATATTGATTTGTAATTGTATTTTTCAACTTTCTATTTCCATGTTTAAAATATCATAATTAAAAAAAACCATAATGTGTTTATTGATACAGAGATGTTTATTGTTTATTTATACATGTTTGAGTCTCAAATCTGTGTGATACATTTCAGAATCATATGATACAATTCATCCAATAGTAATACACATGTCGAGAACTTAGATTTTCATTAATTCTTTCAAAATATAGCCATATGATACAATTCATTCAATAGTAATACACCAATCTGTGTGATTCTCCATGCAAATTACAAAAGCGAATACAAAGTTTCAGAACCCTTTGCAAATGACCCTGAATTCCCTTTTATAGAAACAAGAGAGCAACAACAACTCCTGTGTGATTATCCAATGTCCATGCAAAAGTGAATACAAAGTTTCATAACCCTTTGCAAATGACCCTGAATTCCCTTTTATAGAAACAAGGGAGCAACAACAACTTCAGGTCGAATTGCAAGTTTGCAACATGTGAAGACTGAACATCAAAATCACAAACTCAGCACAGATTTATATGGCCATCACAAGACGTATTAGCAATTTAACATCTGCTACATGTTTGATGTCTCCTGTTCAAAAAACAGAGTTCAAAATTAAATATTAATTCATGCCATGACAAATTAAACATAGATAATAGCAGTGCCTAAAACCTACTAATCAGAAATAGAGAAATACATAAATGTTAAAGCAAGGGATAATTTGAGAATACAAATTTACTGGCTGAAGTTTTGCACTATGCATCATAGATTCATAGGCTGGATTAGCAAAATAGCAATAGCGAGTGTTGTTTTTTTCCTATTCATAAAATAGATTCATAGGGTGGATTAGCAAAATAGCAAACAGAAAAAACATAAAACGTTGAAATTAAGAGTAAAAGAAGAAAATTGTGCAATACATACTATGATTCTTAAGAATTATGTGCCAATTTTTGTAGGGCGCTCCACTCTTCGTCTGATGGAAGGTCAAAATTCTGTAAACTATGAAAAGTCAACTCCAACTTCGTCAACATTCCATATTTAGAAGATTTACTTGACATCACTGTTTCATCCAATACCAAATTTAGAGTTGTAAATGGTTGGATGAATTCCATAAAGCTGTCCTTTGGAAGCAAGTCTAAATCAGACTTCATTTTTATCTCCATGTTTTTTTTGAAAGCTTCTTCTCCAATGAATATATTTGATGTGTCAACAGGCTTAGGCAAACCAAGTTTAATCAAATTATTTTTCTTTTCTTGTAGCTTCAATATCTTTTTTCCACAACTTTCCATAACTTTTATTGTTTCCCTTAGCTTCTGACTTTTTGGAATGATAGATGATATCTTAACTGTGGCATCAATGTGGCTCTTAATTCCCTTGGATGCCAAGTAGTTGTCACTGGAACTGTAGACTACTTTCAGAATCTTTTTTGCCATATCCTCTTTTAAATAAACACGTGTGCTCTTCTCACAGTGCCCTTTGATTTTTATATAAATTAGTCTCATACTTTCAGTCAATTGAAACCATTCACACAACTTCTCACTCCTCTGCATTATTTGCCACCAAATGTTTTCTTGTATATACTTCATTGTATTTTTCATATTATCTTTCAATCTATCCTCCAGAGTTTTTATTTTATCATTTGCATTGGGCAGGTCTTCTTTCATTTGTGCACATATTTTTCTTTCTTCCTCTACTTCCTCTTGCAAATTTTTTTCTTTTTCCTTCCCATGATCCAATAGGTCCTGTAATTTTCTCATTTCAATGACAACAGACTCATAAGTTTTGTATAATTTTTGAAAACTGGATTTTTCCTCAACAATTTTTTTACTGCTTTTAGCCAATTTTTATGTCAGGTCCTTCAATTCTGCATCCATCTTCTCCTACTCTGCAATTTCTACTGCAGAGCCTGAATTTTTTATCCTTTTCTGTAAATCATTGTACTTGCTATCTGCTGCTTTCCTCCTTGATTTTTTCATTTTCTAGGTCTTCCTGTAACTTTTCTATTTGTTTCTCCAGTTTATTTTTTTCTCTCTCCACCTTTAGCAGTGAAGTGTATACCACTTTGTTAGTCCTTTTTGACACAATAATTTTGTCCACATTATGTACTTTGGAAAAATCCATTTGGAGGGTGCTAACTTGAAATTGAGAGGGATCTATCTGACTGTGTGGTGGATTTTTATCTTTAGATGGGGTCGGGGGCATAACAACCATGAACTCCATCATATCTTTCTGTGGGTCATATGTTGGAAATACCCTATTCCTTGCAGGTTGTTCGTTTAAAACTTTAGACACGGAAACCCTATAAAATGCTTTCTTTTTTTCTTTATTCGCTTTTGTTGTGTGTTCATATTTTTCATAGTAATCACGAAATTGAAAATATGGGCTTGCTAAAGCAATTGAATGTTTGAAAGGTGACATAGGAATACCATAGGCTCCAGTTCCACTTATTCCTTTGGTTTTAACTAATGCTTGACCAGGATTACCAACAATAGTTCCTGATGCTGTCCCACTAACACTTTCATGTGTAGTTTTCATAGTCTTTTGAGGTGTGTGATCTGAAGCTGCAAATGATTGATTTGTAGTGTCAGTGGCACTTGATATAGGATTCTCAATAGTATGAGATTGAGTATCTACCTCTAGTGGCCTCTTGCGAGAGATATTTTGTTGTTGCCCTTGTCCAACACCAAGACAACTAGTATCAGTAGTAGTACCCATGCCAACCCCACCAATCACAGCGGCACTTGACTGAACAATAATAGGAATACTATCCCCAGATTCCCCACCAGTGGCAGTGGCACTTGATTCACCACCAATGGGAATACCATGATGTGGTGGTGGTTGTGGATTTGAACCTGAAACAAATGTAGGTGGACCCTGAGGGTAATGAGTAGTATCTATTCATGATGAATCTGAAGAATCAAGTCCAATGACTGATTTAAGATGACCTTTTGATTTTGACTGTGATGGAAGTTGTACCTGAAGTGGATACCAAATTCCCTCTCCTCTAGTACCTAGAACACCACCTTCAAAACCCATTTTTTCCACAAGGTATGCCCCTTTGCTATATTTTTATTTCGTGGACTCATTGACTCCACCTAATATTTTTGGGACTGTAGTAGTTGTTGGAGGGGGCTCAATGGAAACCTCATTCTCATCATCTTCAGTCCTGCCATGCTCCATGTCCCACAATTTGCTAAACTTTGCATCCTCATCGATTCTCTCAAATTCTGCACTTGTCTTTGGTTCACCGAGATTCTTCCTCATAGTCCAAAAATCATTTATTTTGGTTTGAGTCCAATAATTCTCTTTACATTCATGCAAAATTGATTTGGGAATAGATTTCTTAGATGGATTAGCAGATTTAAGGTAGAAATTATAGAACCTCCTATTTTGGATGCCTTGGCCCTCCTCTGTTGTCCTCTGTGTGTGCATTTGCAATGCCATAATTTGTGATTTCTTCTATTGAAATGTTATTGTCAGCTGCAATTTTCTCCATCTCTTTTTTAACCTCATCCCAAGAGTCCATGTTTCTAAGCTTTTCTAGCAATGGTTTACTTTCATGTTGACATAACGTTGAAGAGTTCCCATTTTTCTTAAGCCTTTATTGAACTACACCGATTGGGTCATATTGCCAGAGACCCTCATCACCAAAGTTAAAAACTGTTAAGAAATCATGTGCCACATTGAATGCTTTTCTCTCAAATGTGAACCCTCCACATGAGAAAGGTAAGGAAGGAAATATGCTCTTCTTTTGCTGACCATGGAAGTGCTTATCTGTGCTCTCCAATTGCCATACATACTCTAATGCAAATACCTTCTCTGTCACATGTATTGGAAGTCTGTATGGTTTTACTGCTGATCCGTAAAACCTTAACACGGTGAATTCTTCCATGAAGAACCAATCAGCCAATTCTATTTGACTTCCAAGTTGAATGCAATCTCTACAAGACATGGGCAACCTAGGCATTGGAGTGCTTGTAATTTCATTATACATTGGTGCCAAAAAGAAGTCTACAAAATGGTTGTAGTTCTTTCTGTTATCATGCATCCTTATCTTTGGTGTCCAATCATATATTGGACACTTTGTTCTCTTCCCAGTCTTCTCATCAATCTTATAGCTCACAATTTGAAGCTTGTTGGTCTCGAATATTGCATGATACTTGGATAGAAGGAGATAGCACAAGTAGGATGAGAACCTAAATGTCTTACAGGAACCTTTTTTGATCATTAGTAATTGTTTTTGCATGGATTTTACAATGTGCTCAATAAATTATATCTTACTAGTTGACCTGCACAATGGATATTATAAATCATTTCAAGAAGGCTTGCACCCACTTCCCTATCATTTTCCAATCCCAGGCAAAATAACAGCAAGGAAATAGTATCCCCAACCCATGGAACAAAAATGTTAGAATCATAAGGAGGCTTATAATTCTGATCCAACACAATACCAATACCACTCTTTATTAGAGCTTTGATAAATGAATCTCTGCGACTTGGATCAAGACTCTCATAATTCCCTGCTAGCTTTTCAAGGTCAATTTGGACATTTGAGTTTTGGGCTTCAAATCCTAGGTTCAACAAACGAGAAAATTCTCCCTCGTTTATGGATAGAATTTCCTCTTTTGTATTTTTATTGACAATTGCTTTTTTATCTTCATCATAATTTTTAGTGTAGACCATGACAAAATCAAGGCAAGGGAATACTTCAGGTAACACCATGCTTCCCAATCCAACATCCCACGATGCAATTTTATTTGTTTTTTGTTTTAACATTGGGTTGAAAATAGTAAATTTTGCCCTGGATGCATCTGTCGCCTTACTAGACAATGTATATCTAATATCTATGATACGCTTTTCACCATGGATAGCAGGGTCATAAATATCATGGTATTCATCAGTGAAACCTGGTGTTTTAACCAGTTTGGTTAGGTACATTTTGTTTTTCACTTGGCTTCTTGTTGAACTACTGCTTCCCATTTTCCCCATCACTATTATTGTTAATAATTCAAAATAATGCTAGATAAAAACTTGAAAATGCTAACCCTCAAATTGGAACACGAGATTATCAAAAGCAAAAAAGGCGGGATGTAGGTGTTCTAGATTTTACCCAGAAATTGGAATTTCTATTTCACTAGATTGGCGCAGACAGTCTCTATTGCAACTTGCATTCCTCAATCTAGTAGCTATTTCTGAATCTCCCTCGATTTACAGGTTTGTCCATGAAATGAAAGACGATTATGATTTACGAGTCTCTTATTTTGAAAACTCTGAAAAGTAGAAAAGTAAAACCTAAAGGGCAAAATATCTAGAATCATGTTGTAATTTTATTAATTACTGTATACACCTAAAAATTGGCTATGAGCCATTAAATAAATATTTTATATTTATTTAATATTTATTCTTCTATTAAATAGTTAATTCGAAAAGATTAATTAATTTAATTCATTTTTATATCTTTTTATTAATTAATTCATTATCCTATTCTTCCGAATTAATTAAATATCTAATATTTAATTATTCCTCTAATCAAGTTAATTAAATATCTAATATTTAATAGTTATTCTCCTATCCTATAGCCTCAAATATTAAATAATTCCTAAATTATTTAATCCCTTTTCCAACTCACCCTCCATCTCCACTTCATCTTCCCTTTGCCAACTCATCCAACATGTGGCTAAGGAAATTAATATTTCTTAATATTAATTCATGATTTATCTTCAACCTCCAAAATTAATGAAATTGTGTACGTACACACATTTCATAAACCATTTCCTATATTCTCTCCAACACCCCCTACATCTTGGAAAGGACTTGAGTCCACTTGTCCTACCATGCCTAAATTTCCTCCAACCATCCCTAGATTCCCTCAGTCAGCAACCTAGTCAAGGTGAGATGAGTGACACTTGTCTTCTCCTTCCCCCTTTCTCTCAACCTTCACCTTTGCTCACAGCCATTCAAATCTGCAGATATGATCATGACCCTTGATCTAAGCCACATCATCTTATCCTCTCAAAGTCTATAAAACCAAGAGCTTCAGTTGAGAGGAGGAGGGTCTTAAAAAAAAAATAGTCTTCAAGCCAATATTATGCATCTGTGAGTTTTTGAAGCAAATAGAAAATATCATTTTAGCAATATAATCATATAGTATTATCATTTTAGCATAATCATGTAGCTTTGCATATCATACTATCAGTTAACTACAAGTTATCAGTCCATTCTTCATATGCCATCTTGGAAGCCAACAGTGCATTGTCTGAGAGCACACCATCTGCAACCAGGAACAGTGGAGTTAGGACACAATGAGACATAAGTCATGAAGGTAAAAAATATTTTATTTTAATATGTATTTCATGTAGTTTCATTGGTGGATTTTGGATTTCCTCTATGCATTTCCATTGTATTTTGTGAAACTAACTTATTGCAGGTAACATTCTACGGATGAAATTCAAGCTCACATGATTACTATTAATAACTATTCGATGCCGAAGAAAAAAACATTCATTACTTCAGTATAAATTCCGAGGACATTAAGAATCATGTTGTAATTTTATTAATTATTATTAATAACTATTCGATGTCGAAGGACAAAACATTCACTACTTCAGTATAAATTTTGAGGACATTAAATGTAATACGTTCAATTCCGAGCGAAGTTCTCCTAAATGTGTTCACTTCCCACATTCGGGCCGAAATCCACCCTAAGCCATTTATCTTTGCTCATCCAATGGACGAGGGACCAAGGTACCTATTGTGACTTTATGGGTCTGTTTTTTAAGTCTGTTTAATAATTTTAAACTTCCGCCCGAAAAAGTGCTTTATAGACTTAATTATATTTAATTAAATTTAAAACGTTTTAATTCCGGGCGAAGTTCTCCCAATTGTGTTCACTTCCCACATTCAGACCGAAATCCACCCTAAGTCATTGATCTTTTCTCATCCAATGGACGATGGTACCTATTGTCAGTTATCGTGGGTCCCATGACTTCTGCCAGTTTTCGGGCACGTCACCATACTCATGTCACTTTTCCGGGCAAAGTTCTTAGAAAGCTGCTCACTTCCCACATTCGCCCCGAAATCCACCCTAAGCCATTGATCTTTGTTCATCCAACGTTCAATGGTACCTTTTTTCAGATATAGTGGGTCCCATGACTTCTACCATTTTTTGGCACATCACCATACTCGTGTCACTTTTTGGGTTTGATTTTTAAGTCTATCTAATCATTTTAAACCTCCGCCCGAAAAAAAGCTTTATAGACTTAATTATATTTAATTAAATTTAAAATGTCCAATTCCGGGCGAAGTTCTCAGAAAGGTTTTCACTTCCCACATTCGGGCCGAAATCCACCCTAAGCTATTGATCTTTGTTCATCCAACGGTCGATGGTACCTATTTTCAGATGAAGTGGGTCCCTAACTTCTACCATTTTTCTAGCACGTCACCATACTCATGTCACTTTTCGGGTCTGTTTTTAAAGTCTATTTACTCATTTTAAAATTTCGCCCGAAAAAGAGATTTATAGTCTATAGACTATAGACTTAATTATATTTAATTAAATTTACAATGTTCAATTCTGGGTGAAATTCTCACAAATGTGTTCACTACCCACATTTGGGCCGAAATCCACCCTAAGCCATTGATCTTTTCTCATCCAACGGATGATGATACCTGTTGAGAACTTGAGTGTTGTTAGATGTCGTCAGTCCCATAATAAGAGACATTTAAATTTTAAAGATGTGCAAACTGCAATAGTTTGAGATAACTATTAAATATAATGTTAATATTATTTGTAATTAAATATGTGCAATAGTTTGAGATAACTATTAAATATAATGTTAATATTATTTGTAAAAATTTGAAATTCAAAAATAGTATAAAACATGAAACTTAGATTCTAGAATAAAGCAAATAACTAAATAAAAATATAAATTTTGATATACAATTTGAAAGGTAAAAGTTTAATATAAAAAAGAAAACACTCAATATTAAATCTAAAATATTAATTTAAAGTTTAACAAAATTCTTTGAAAATATGTTTACGATATATAATTTTAAAAAATAGTTTTAAAATATATATAAAGGTTCAACATAAATTTAGTGTATTAATTTAAAAAAATGTGCAGTCCTCAACCTGTTAAGGCGAGCAAATTTGGAAAGTACAAATGCCAAGGTGGTGATTAATTGTTGCAGAAGGAGTTGTCTGCGGCATGTCGCATGAATGGAGGAAGGGGAGGATGGCAGGAAATTTTTTTCTTGATCTCATGGCATTAATGCCTTATCATGCACATTCATTACCCGACCTATAAGAGTCAAGACGGAGACAAAATTTATTACCTTTTGATCTGTGTACTAGTTTTTGCTTTGAAGTAGAACAAATTTGTAGTTCATAGAATCGTAGCTTTTGTAAGACATTTTTTGCAGGAAGTGCTTTTGAAATTGCAGGTGACCATGGAGGCCAATTTCACACTTCAAACAAACAAGAAGTTGGTGCCCTTTTTGGGCAAAGTATCTGATAAACGAATGCAAGGACTGTTCAAGTTTAAGGAGGAGAAGTTGTGGGTGGCAGCTCGACTGATGCTTGCGGAGGAGATGGCACATATCAGTCACCGGTATCGAACTAACATGGAGGTTTACTCTCTGATTCTGGCGTGGGCCTGTGAATTCAAACCGGAGGTGGAAAAGGTAAAACTCACATTGGTCAAATTGATTGATGGGGATTTTTTGATTAACCTAGATTCAATCTTGGAGTGGGTGGTGCCGGGAGTTGGCATTCAAATTAGGGAAGGGAACGACCAGGATGAATTACTTCCTTTTATTCGTGGCCCAGAGGATGAAATCAAATACCAGTGCCATGAACGTGCCCGAGTGGGGTGGGAAGCGATGAAACTCTTTGTGAAATTAACCAGGGTGGATGAAATCCTGAAGGTTTTGCATGTGGTGGCAAGGATAGAGGTTGGTAGGGATTTGAGAGATAGGGCTAAAGAAGGAAGGGTCATACGGCTACTGGCAAGCTTGGAGAGCGACCTTGACTTTGGGTGCCTAAACTGCATTCCAAAAATGAAAGTTGAAGCGGCAAAAGGGAAAGCCAAAGCATCGACCTCCGAGGAGGGAAGGGACTGGGAGGAGGCGACCCAGGGGGATAGTGAGACTGAGTGAGCGGCCTATCGGCAATGAACTGGTTCTTTTGTCTGCTTGTTATAAGTTGTGGGCAGTATGGTTTTCTCTCTGTCTGTGTTTATGCATGAATGACTGCAAATTTTGTATCTTGAAACTTTTGAATTAATAGAATGAAAAAACCTTTATTGATAAACTTTTGTATCTTGAAACTTTTGAAATTTTGTATTTTGAATGACTATATATTTATAAAATTATAATCAACCATAATCAATGTACAAATAATTAATGGAACGAATTGAAATTTTTTTTATAGCATTACATAAAAAAGATCACAGTATTAAATTTATTTCCATTGTTTAACAAATAATTGAAATAATGTAGCTCATATACAAAAAGCATTTGAAAGAAATTAATTAATAAAAATGAAATAGAATCATAGAAAGCATTTTTATATCCATAAGACTGTAAGAGGCAAACTGAAACAAACTGGAATTTGAAAAATTATCATTAATATTTATGCTTTTGAAATTTATATTTTTTTCGTCTGAGACTTGAGTCCCCCAAAAACTTAAAAGCCAAAATGAGTGAGCCACTGGCACTGAGCCTATTAGGGTTCAAGGACATAGGACAAAAAAATTACAGGGGGGCGGGGCTAGGGCACACGGCACAGGTAGTGGAATTGTTTACAATTTTGCCCTAAGAATTTGGCCCTCCTTCCATGTAGAATTCTTCAAACAGCATAAGCTGAGAGAATTCTTCAAGCCACATGTAGTTTGGAAAGTGGTCCAGGAGGAACCATTTCTGGAGGAAGTCACTGCCAATCCGCACCCTTTTTCTGTGATGAGTCAGTTGCTCCGCATTCAGGTTTAGGAGAAACGGTTGCCTGGCCACTGGCACTGCTTGGTCAAGGAGGAGAAGCTTGGATAATTCACTCGCCCAAGGGATCCCCACCCCTACTTTTACAAGGATGACAAGAGTAATTTCATCTCCAAGGAAGTCTTCCTTAAAAACTGTAGTGTCCTAAAATTGCGACACTTGCAATTTCGACTGCATTTTGGTCTTCACAACGGCGACGCAACACGCAACCTGATTGGAGACCCCAAAACCTGATTATGACACTGAAAACTGCATTTCTTGCACCCTGGCCTGAACCTCCTTTGCACCCTGCTGTCCCGGGAGGTGGGACCAGAGCGCCCAGCGCCCTGGTCCTATTTTGGGCCCAGTCTCTTTTGGACTTCGGGTCTTTTTGTTTGCAAATTGGAAAATTAACTTTCCTGGTCGGCCTAAGGTCGGGAAAATCAGTCTATCAGCCCTAAATGACAAGTATATAAACTACATTTTTCTCTCTCATTTGGCATGAAGAGGATATGTGTACAAAGCGTGGAAACTATACTCAAGCATTCAAGCATTCAAACATTCATTCCAAGGCTCCATTCAAGGCTAAGTGTTGCATTCAAGACAAGGATTCAACCATTGAAGAGGAGATCACATACTACATGCTACAACATACAACATACAACATCTATACCTTCGCACATAAGGATACAAACATCCTTACAACAAGGTATTAGTACTTGTTTTACATTACAGACATTTACATTTACAGCACTTGCTCATTTCTTGGTTAATTCCAAAACCGGGGTTTGACCTAAAGGCAAACCCCTAATCCCTAACCCCCCAATCGTCTTCGCTTTCCTGTGTGTAGGTTGTAGGTACGCGACTGAAATTGAAGATCTGGAATCCTTGTGCAGAGACGAATAGATCCCCCTTCGTTTCGTGGATTTTTCGGAGGACCGTGGCGCCGGGCGCCATCGTCCCGATAACTTTTGCTCAAATTTGCAGGACAGCGCCGTATCGACATTTTACTGCTAATTCCAGGTCCGCAGCTTCATACTGTATCCCTATCTTAGTTTATAAGCGAATCTTTGTCACTTTCTATGCATTCCTAGCTTAATTCACCTATGCACATTCTTTACAAAAGAGGGTAGCCTTGCTGTCATAACCCTTGAAACACATTTAGCATCCAATCTTGCATTGTGTGGGATTGGATCTTGTGGGTTTCAACCCCTCTTTTGAATGTAAAGTCTCTCCCCTAAGTGAAAACCATCAACCCTAGCGAACCTCCCTTCTCTCTCCTCGGAGTTGGAAGAGGGGAGAGCAACTAGGGTTCGATCGCGATTTTCCGCTTTACATTTTGGTGAACCCGACGTGAACATCCTTTCTGATTATTCATAGTTAGATCTGAAAATTGGATTCCTTGATTACATTTCCATGTTTGATCTTTTGCAAAATTTTAGAGGTGATTGCATAAAAACCCTAAATTTTCTTTTTAGTAATTGAACTTGTGAAATGCTTAATTGTTAATGTTTGTTTCAGATCTGCCCTTCTATTACAAATCATCAATTCATATTTGTGCTTTAATTTTGAAAATTAAGTGGTTAAGTGTCAAAACCCTAATTTTTGAAACCCTCTTGATTCAACATTTGTCCGACAATTTCACTGATCAAAACATCTCCAAATCAGCTGTAACTTTGGATTCCGCAATAAAATCACAATATCTTTCATCCCTGAAAATTTGGAAAAAAGTTGCGAGGACCGTGTGCACTCCGAGCGCCATCGTCCCCGACATTTTTTCTGAAATTTCGGGAGCGAGATCTTACTGTATTTTCCTGCTAAAATCCAGAATTTTGGCTGATTTTATCAATTTTAACACCTTCAAAATTACAGTCAAATTTGGTCTTGTGATTGCTTGGATTAAGGCTTCTAAACATTCAAAAATCATCGAAACTGAAATTTTGTGTCAAAATTGTGTTCTTACTGTCCTAAATCTGAAAAGTGTGTTTGCATTCATTCGAAATTTCAGTGCTTTATTCAAATTCTTACAATTTGTGACTTTTGAAATTAAGTGCTTAATTACAACAACTTTAATTTCCGCTTTCAAAATTGAATTTTGCGTGAAATTGAGTCAATTTTTAAATTTCAAAATTTGCATTGCTCTTGACATTCCCTCTAAAATCATAACATTCAAAATTTCAGTTTCCCTCTCTTTTTCAAAATTCAAATTTTTGCATTTTTCGACAATCTTGGTAGGGTTCAATTTCGAGATTGCAACTTTAATTTGGCCTATCTACAGATCGTATAATCTCTCAATTTTTTCAGATTAGCTTTAAAATCATCATACCTTTCATCCCTACAAATTTTGAAAAAAGTTGCAAGGACCGTGTTGCACTCCGAGCGCCACGGTCCCAGACATTTTTTCCGAAATTTTGGGAGACTGTCGTGATTGCATTTAATAGCTTAAATCCAGAAGATTGGCTGATTTTACTAAAAATTGCTACCTCTAAAATCAAAATTTTCTCTCCCTCTCTAATGCATGAGTTTTACAACAATAAGCCCTACTTACACTATTCCCGTTAGACGAAGCCGTAGAATTAAGTCTTTCCGAGGTTTAACTACCGAGGAGATGGAACCTAATTTGAATAGCCTTTTTAACGAGGACATGGGTAATTCCTCTAATCCTCCTAATGATGAAGAAGCTCTCCATGAGGTTTCTGTAGAACAACTTTCAAAATTGGATAACCAATTTGACGATTTTCGACAATGGATATCTCAAGAATACCCTGATAGTCAAGCTCTTCCTTTAATTGATGGTCTAAAACGTATGCTTCAAAGTGATAAGAATGGAATTGATATTTTGCGTGGTATTGCACACATTGTGGATTCGAATGTGATGCCTATGAAGAGTTGTGCTGAAAATTTGGGTTATACACAACCTCCTACTCAAGTCAATCATTCTATTCCTTTGATGACTTCTATTGCTAGCGTACCTACCTTTACATCAAACATAATGGCTACTTCTACACAAGACATTCCTCCTGTGATCACCAGTCATGGGGGCAACCCTTCTTCTTCAATTAACCCTCTTCCTTCATTTAATCCGACTTCTTCATTCATTCCTTCAATGAGTGTCCCTATTATATCTCCACAAATGGACATGACGCAAGGGGGCAATTTGTTTAATCATTCCATTCCTCCTTGTAGTGTTCCTCCTGTCCAATCATCTCCTATGAATAATTATGATAGAGTCCCACCACCTTACTCTTTACCTTCTTTCAATAACATAACACCTCCATCTCAATCTAACACATCTAATATGAATTCTTCGACTGAAGCAACCATTAACAATCTTGCACAAACTGTCTCTTCTTTACAGCAACAAATTGCCTCTATGAATCAATCTAAGTTTAGTGTGCCCACATTTGATGTTGCGAGTCCACTTTCTCTTGACATTGTTCGAGCTATCCCTCCTAAACATGTTGAAATTCCGCATTTGGAGCTTTATAATGGTAAGGGTGATCCTCTAACACATGTTAAGACTTTTCAAACAATATGTACCGATTTTGCTTATGACCAAAGGTTGCTTGCGAAACTATTCACTAGAACATTAAGAGACAAAGCCCTACAATGGTATTGCTCGTTGCCCTCTTATTCTATTACTTCTTTCGAACAACTTGCAAATGCTTTCATTCAACAATTTCAAAACAATATAAGTCCTAAAGTTACTTTGATTGATTTAATGCATTGTAAACAAGGTGTTAAAGAAAAAGTGACTGATTTCATTGGTAGATATAAGCATTTGTATGCTCAAATTTCCTTTCCAGTGCCTGACAATGATATTCAAAGAATCTTTATTTCTAATTTACAAAAAGATATTCGAGAGAAACTTCTGTTTTCTGAGTTTACTTCTTTCCAACAGTTGTGTGCAACTCTTCACAATTATCAACTGACTGTGAGTCAAATGGAACAATCACATTCTATGGCTCCGAGTGATAAGGGTGATAGTAGTCAACAACCATTTGGGAAGTTTAAACCGAACAGAGATTCCATCAAATTCAATGAAAACATCATCAACAACAATGTGAATGCAGCATCAGGTGTGCCTCCTATTTCTAAATTTTTCAAGAAAGAAAGAAAGTATACGCCTTTGAATGAATCATTGCATAGTATTATGAATAAGTTATTGGAACAAAATGTGCTTACTCTTCCTCCTATAAGGCAAATTGATCCTGCAAAGATTACTTCACCTTATTTTGATAACAAAGCTTTTTGTCAATTTCATCGTCAGCCTGGGCATGATACTGAAAAATGTTTTTCTTTAAAGGGTAAAATTCAAGATTTGATTGATAATAATACTATTTCTGTTTCTGGAGTGAATGATAAAGGCAATACATCTGTAGCTCCTCCTAATCAAAATCTTCAGATTTTCACTGATCCATTACCTTCTCATACCTCTAATGTGATTGAGACTAACAATTCCTCTCTCTCACCTGATGATCTTGTGTCTATGAGTCCGAATATGATTAACTTTGTGGAGCAATAGAAAATCCCTAAAGAACCTTCCATCACACTTGATTCCAGTGAAACTATCAGGGCACCTGATGGTCCTTTATATATAGTTGCAAAAGTCAAGAATACACCTTGCCGTGGAGTGCTTATTGATCCTTCGTGCATGGTTAATGTCATTACTGAAGAATTTCTTTTTACTTTGCAATTGAATCAAGTGATCTATGACGAAACAGATGTGATTGTGAAATTATTTGATGCATTTTCTTCTCCTGCAATTGGTTCTATTACATTACCTATTGAGGTCCATAACAAATCCCTTGAGGTGGACTTTGCTATTATTCCATCTTCCGAACAATTTCGTGTGAAGCTTGGCTATCCTTGGATATCTTCCATGAAAGCTATTGCTTCTTCTATTCACAAGTGTTTGAAATTTCCCCATAATGGTGAAGTTGTTACTGTCAATCATAGTCTCTTTAAACCAGCTGAAAGAACTTCTAGCGTTCCTATTGATTATTTTTGGCCTAAACAATTCCAATCTCTTCCTCCGCGAAGTGATCATCTTTTCAAATCTTATCAAAAGTGGAAAAAAGATATGATCCTATCTCTAAGTGAACCTAGAACACCCAAACTTGACATTCCTATCATTCTTGAGAAGGAAGTTCTTCCTTTGAAAGATAAAACTAATGTCTTTCCTCAAGAAGATTCCCAACCTATTCCTATGGATGTGACTATGTCTATATCTAATAAACCTCCTAAGAGTAGACCTATACCTCCTCGTCATGATGGACTTGGTCTCCTTCCTAAACCAAATATTCCTCCCTTATATGGAGCAGTTCCTCCTCCTCCCTTTTATAGAGAGAAGAGACCTTCTTCTTCTCCTATTATCCAGCCTGAGAGACCACAACCTAAACACCCAAGTGATAAGGATGAGAACATTCCTCCTCCTCAATCTCCTAATCTTCCTCCTAAGACTAGATGAAATTGTTCTGCACGTGAACGTCGATGAAAGCGTCGTCTTAGAGCTCAGGCAGCTGCTTCTCAAACTTTGCAATCCCCAAAAACACCTTCAACAAGCATTATTCCATTTTCTCCTCAGCCGACGATTGAGCCGAAATCTCCTAAACATAAGATGCATGATGGTCTTGATCCTGTGCGAGTTAAAGACCCTATTTTTATAAATCTTGATGATGATATCGATGAAAATGTTATTCATGATGAACATGTTACTCCTCTTGCTTCTGATAGTGAATATGAACTTATTGATATTGATAACCATCTATCTAACGAATTTTCTAAAGCACTTATCCTAGCTCCTAGACAAGAACAACGTGGCTTGGAACATGAACATAGCCCTTGTTTGGATCTTGTGATAGCTCCATCTGTTGTGTTGGATGTTCCTCCTCTAGCGTGTTCCCTACCTTCCCGAAACATTGATCAGCAAGATCGGGGGGGTAGATGACGTGCTAGACTAGTTTCATTAGCATAGCAGATTCTCTCCTCCTCTCTGTTGTTACTTCTTCTATATGTTATTCTCATTCTTCTATTTGTTGTCCTTAGTGTTGTCTACTTGAGGACGATGCAAAGCATTGAGATCTCTCGATCTCTCTCATGTTGACTCAAAAGACACATGTGTTCCCTTCTTCTAGGTGACCTTCCTTGATTGGGGAATGAAGAACAATTATACATACGTACATATGATATACATGAATTATCATACAGCATACTGACCCCGAGGAAAGTGAAGTCACCTTGTGCTTTGTGTTTTGTGTCTATTATCCTTGGGCTTATCTCACACTTGGGGGCTAAATCCTTGCGATAACGTGCTCCTTTCTCATTTCTTATATGTATCACTACCTTAAAGCAATCACCCCCGGTGAGGCATGTGCGATCGCTTTAACGTAGGGGGGCATACATCTCGTTCATATCTTTTCAAGATACTTGAAAATTTCTTGGCAAATTTAGCCTTGCCTTGAAAATTTTTGATATCTTTCTTGCATGACTCATAGTGAGGGAACCTTACTACTGACAGTCATGGTTCTCCCTCGTGATCTTCCCTTTTACTTTGTCAATCGAAGTCATAAGATCCTTAGTCCACTGGGGGCTTGGTGTATCTTGCCTCCTTGACGTGGTGAAAGTCTTTCAATGTTGTTTCCTTGTACTTTACCGGAAGTATGAGCGTACGCTTATACTCCCGCTAAAGTGGGGGCTAAATGTAGCATCCTAACATTGCGACACTTGCAATTTCGACTACATTTTGGTCTTCACGACGGCGACGCAACACGCAACCTGAATGGAGACCCCGAAACCTGATTATGACACTGAAAACTACATTTTCTTGCACCCTGGCCTGAACCTCCTTTGCACCCTGCTGTCCCGGGAGGTGGGACCAGAGCGCCCAGCGCCCTGGTCCCCAGGACCATGGCGCCCAACGCCCTGGTCCTTGGGTCCTATTTTGGGCCCGATCTCTTTTGGACTTCGGGTTTTTTTGTTTGCAAATTGGAAAATTAACTTTCCTGGTCGGCCTAAGGTCGGGAAAATCAGTCTATCAGCCCTAAATGACAAGTATATAAACTACATTTTTCTCTCTCATTTGGCATGAAGAGGATATGTGTACAAAGCGTGGAAACTATACTCAAGCATTCAAGCATTCAAACATTCATTCCAAGGCTCCATTCAAGGCTAAGTGTTGCATTCAAGACAAGGATTCAACCATTGAAGAGGAGATCACATACTACATGCTACAACATACAACATACAACATCTATACCTTCGCACATAAGGATACAAACATCCTTACAACAAGGTATTAGTACTTGTTTTACATTACAGACATTTACATTTACAGCACTTGCTCATTTCTTGGTTAATTCCAAAACCGGGGTTTGACCTAAAGGCAAACCCCTAATCCCTAACCCCCCAATCATCTTCGCTTTCCTATGTGTAGGTTGTAGGTACGCGGCTGAAATTGAAGATCTGGAATCCTTGTGCAGAGATGAACAGATCCCCCTTCGTTTCGCGGATTTTTCGGTGGACCGTGGCGCCGGGCGCCATCGTCTCAACAACTTTTGCTCAAATTTGCAGGACAGCGCCGTATCGACATTTTACTGCTAATTCCAGGTCCGCAGCTTCATACTGTATCCCTATCTCAGTTTATAAGCGAATCTTTGTCACTTTCTATGCATTCCTAGCTTAATTCTCCTATGCACATTCTTTACAAAAGAGGGTAGCCTTGCTGTCATAACCCTTGAAACACATTTAGCATCCAATCTTGCATTGTGTGGGATTGGATCTTGTGGGTTTCAACCCCTCTTTTGAATGTAAATTCTCTCCCCTAAGTGAAAACCATCAACCCTAGCGAACCTCCCTTCTCTCTCCTCGGAGTTGGAAGAGGGGAGAGCAACTAGGGTTCGATCACGATTTTCCGCTTTACAAAAACCTTCCTCAACAGCATCACCATATCCACCTTGTCTCCTCCCAGGTCCAGAAGAGACGTTAAGAAGTGGGATGTAATGTCTGTGTTAACATGGTACCTATTTTCGTTTCGCAGAAACTCTCTGCCCAGCACCATCTGCACAGCCTCATTGGTGAATGACCCAACCTCATTGCATACTGATTGGAGGGTTGGGTCTCTAACAGAGCCTAGAAAGGCCCTCTAGTCCTTTGCAGAAATGCTTCTCAAGCGGATGGGAGTGTCCATCTTGAGAAAATAGATTAACAAATTAAACAACTTGAGCCTATAAACCTAAAATACCGTGAGCTGAAGCTCTGACGATTTATCTACCAAATGGCAAAGGCTAATTGAAGATGAAAGAAGCAGAGATCATATATAAATTGTTGAAGCTCTTGATTGTAATAATTACTTCTTTAACCATAGTAACTGCTATAATTTTTTTAAAGTCTTTCGTATCTCTGCAAATCTTTCCCATAAATGCACTATTGTGTGAAAATGGAAATAGCTATGAACCAGTACCAAATTGGCAAGTATCACATTGGAAGTCATGGGGACAGAGTGGATTGTCATAAGTGAATAGATATATATTAAATGAATGAAATTATCAATCATGATTCATGACATTTGATACATGCCTATTGAATCCAATTCCATTCCGGGCACTTTCTGGTGAGCTATGTTCTCTTCAGAAAATTGGGCCAAAATAAAACTTCAGCCATTGATCTACGATCATCGAACGGTTTAAAATCATTGATAGATTTTAGGTATGTGTCACCCTTCACATGTCGAAGAGGTTGCACTTATTGATACATCCTGCAGAGTCCGGACTCAATGTATTATGAATTTATGTGATGTGATGTGCCTTGTCTATTAATGGCAATGAATTCATGAAATTGTTAATAAATTATATATTTTTCCATAAATAACAAAATATTCGCCAAAACAAATTAAATAATTTTCAAGCGGTGGATAAAAATCACCAATACATTTAAATAATTTTTCCTTCGGAGTAAAATTTTTCGCTCATACAATTATATATTTGTTCCTTTTAACAAAAATTATTCACCTCCCACAATAAATATTTTCCCCATAGAACAAGGTATTATTCGCCAAAAATTTATGGAATTTCCGTACCCTAGAAAAACAACCGCCAATACAAAATAATTTTTTCCCCATTTAAAAAAAAAAATCGCCATCAATATGAAAATTCCCCCCCGAAAATAATGTCTGATTCGCCAGGATTTTACACAGTTGCCCGGGGGGGTTTCTTGAAGTTATCCCTGGTCTATGGGTCTAATGAAACCGACTTTCAACAGTTTTTGTAGCTCAATCTTCACTAATAAAGCTATGTGAGGGTGCATCTTTTGGAGTTTCTGTTTATATGGTTTGACTCCTGGTAGTAATGGCAAATGATGTAAGACCAATTCAGGATCTAACCCTGGTATATCTTCATAAGACCATGTGAAATTGATGGGTCTTTGCTTAAAGAATTGGATAAAATTCTCTTTTTTTGTTAGATTCAGGGACTTTAATAGGTATATATTACAAACTTTTTTAGCATCACCATTGTTGATTTCTTTGGTTTCTTCTACTAATAATGTTGATTGTTCTTTATTAATAGGAAGAGTGTCTGTTTTGTTATGAGAAATGTGTTCTACTTCATTATAATTGTCTAGATTGGAAGAGGAGCTTGCTTCTCCAAAATATGCAGTCATGTCCAAATCTATTGCACAACTAGCTTTGTGATCATCATAGGGGAGTCTGTCCCTTGTACCCAAGAATTTAGCTATGGCTTCATTATTTTGAAACCAATCTAATTGTGGCTTTTCTTTTTGCCCTCAATCAATCAAATATGGGTGTATAAGGGGTAAGCAATTGTTCCCTTCTGTTGTAGAAGATCCTGATAACATGCATACTTGGTTATTTGGATGACTTGATATATCCTCATCATCAGTTGCTTGTGGGTTGTCATCATGATCAAATAAGAAATCATAGTCATGATAATCTGTCACACTTTCTATGTATGTTTCACTTTTTGAGACTAGGTCACTCATCTCCTCTTGTTCTTGTAGCTGAGTTTGATTAGTGGACCTCCTTTGTATGGTGGATACCCTTCTTAAGCCTGGTATCAGATGTTGCAATCTCTCTTCACCTGACTCAAATGGAGGATCCTGATTTGTTTCCCTTGGTAAAAGTATTGACAACAAGCAAGGATTGGGCTCATTTGTTGGTGTTAATCCTGTATCTGTCACCATATTTGCTTGTTCAGATGTTTTCGGTATTGTATTTCTAGATGATTATGTGTTAGTTTCTTGTATAAGTTACCTCATATCTTCACCATCTGATTCCATACTAGGAGATGTTGGTGCTCTCCTGCTTCTTTGAGATGAAGAGGGAAATACTTGTGTTGATAACTGATTTTGAGGTATGTATTATGAGGGTAACGTAGGCTTGTTCAGTATATATCTAGTGTATGTTGCCTTACCTTGGTTATCTTTGGTACATGTTTATATCCTAGCCCTTGATTCTTTGGGTTTTCATGTGGTAGAACAGGTTCTAATCTGCCTTGCTTCTATAATTCCAATGTCGTGGTACCATCATACCCATGTTTTTGTAGCATCTTGAAACCATTGCCATACTGGTCTAGAGGTAGCCTAGGTATTGTCATGTCATCTTCTTCTCTATATATCCAGTGATTGGCATCTTCATTTAGAGATTCTTCTTATAAGTCTCCCCATCTAATGAAAAAGCATGAATCTGAGTACTTCACTATCTCTTTTCCTTTATCTTGCTTCATTACTGTGTTTTGTGGCTTCACAAAAGACCTAGGCGAAATGGATGATTATATGCCATTCAAGGTACTTGAAATGGAATATTCCCCACAACCAACTTCTTTAATTTGTAAAGAAGATGTGGTGGGTGTATTTTTTAAGGATTCCATTTGTAGGTGAAGTGGAGTTGCCTGATTGTTTGGTACTTGATTGTCTGTGCTCACCCTTAAATAATTACAGTGTTGAAAATGGTTTGGTTCGCCATGAACGATGATCTTGATGCCATTGTATGGGAGCCTCACACATTGGTGAAAAGTTGATGGTACTGTCTGCATGGAATGTATCCATGGGCAGCCTAATAGAATATTGTACCCAAATTCTCTGTCTAAGACTTGAAAGGTGATGTATGTTGTAACTGGTCCTATTTGTATTGGCAATGTCACTACACCCTTAGAAGGGTGTTTCTCGTCATCATAAGCTTTGATATTGATTCTCTTGGTAGAATCAATATAATGTTCAGAATATCCTAAAGCTTTAATCAAATGCAATCTACATATGTTAAGGCTAGCTCCACCATCTATAAGTACTCTTCGAACTTTCTTTCGGTCAATCAAAGCTTCCAGTGTAAGGGATCATTATGAACGGGTCAGTTTGTAGGTACATCTTGCTCAGTGAATGCAACCTTTGAAGCTGCCAAGTTTCCAACCATGGATTGGAATGTGTTCTCATCAATATATTTGGCAACAACTGAATCTTGTAATGCTTTGTTAAGGATCGCCTGATGAGCTGGCGAGATGCGCAGTAACTCAAATAATGAAATTTGAGCTAGAGTTCGCTTCAACTGATCCACCATATTGTAATTACTAGTTGTTGAAGGGGGATTTAAAGTTACCCCTTGCAATGTGGCCTTTGATCTTCTAGTGATAACATCACAGTCTCTGCTTATGGGATTTATTGTGATTGTAGCCACTATGTCATCTACTGCACTAAGTGCGTTTATGGCATAATCAAATGTGACATTAGTATAATTGGCAATATTGTTTTGTGCATTGGAACTAGAAGCCTTGCCTTTATCATGCTTGACAAAGGGATCCTTGAAGATGGTATGATCTATGTTTAGTGTCTTACTAGCATCCACAGTAATGTCGCCTTGATCAATGAGATCTTGTATGAGGTTCTTCAGTTTGTAGCAACTTGTTGTCTTGTGACCTTTATTGCAATGGTATTCACATAAATCATTGTCATTCCACCAAGCGGGCATAATAGACCTAGTTCATAGGGCCTAACTTTTGGTAAAGTTATGGCATTACTTTGTATCAATTTTTTGAGTGTTGATTCAATAGTTTCACTAAGGGCTGTAAAGCTTCTTCTGGGTGTGCTTGCCCTTGGTGGTCTTAGATTGCTTGACTGCAGTGCATTGGTGTTGTTTATCTGAGTTTGATTCTTACTGGCAAGATCAACTGGTCCTTGTAGAGATATTGTTGGTTGAGTTCTATTTACAACACGAGCATCAACAACTCCATCATTTGTGACATTCTTATTCCTAGGCCAAAATTTTGGCCTTTCATTGTTTGTATTTGTGTTTGGCTCATTATCTTTGTGGTGTTTCAGTATCCCTTGCTCTAATAGGACTTTTTCACATTTGATGCCTTTTTTCTGTGATATCTTTAAAATTGTTTAGGCATTGCATTTGTAATGGATACTTAATTGGAGGTACAAGATTTTCATTAAAAATGTCTACTTGCTCAGCTTTAGGGATGTGACTAAGACATCTGCGGTATAAACCTCTCCATCTTTGCAAGAATGTAGTGAAGGTTTCTCCTTCCTTTTTCTTTTTTGCACATAAATCCATCAAGGTAGCTGGATTATCTATATTGAATGCAAAGTTTGATGTGAATAACTCAACCAGTCCACCCCACGAAGCAATCTTAGGTGCGAGGTGTGAAAACCATTCTAATGTTGTCCCTCCAAGACTTTTGGAAAATAGCCTCATTAATTATGTATCATCGTGGGCTACCTTAACACATGTCGTGAAGAATTCTTTGACATGATCTTGAGGATAACCTTTCCCTCTATATTTGTCGAACCTTGGAGTTTCAAAATGCATGGGAAAAGGTGGCATGTATAACTTTTTGTCAAAAAGATATGGACAGAGGTCCTCCATTGTATAGTTATTTTTATCATTGACTGTTTGCATACTGGTCTTCTGTTTCTGAAGATTCTCCATTTGTTGAGTCAAGATCTTTGTTTGCATCAAGGGTGTACTGGCTTAATGAGTGTTTCCCACAAAATGGATAGTATTGGAGTATCTTTGAGCTTGGTAAAATGTAGTCTGATCATGTAGTTGTGTACCATAAGTCCCACTAGGTGGTGTAAAGTATGCAAATTATGTATTGACATTCAGCTGAGTTGAGCTAGTTATCCCTTGATTCACATTTTGGCCATTGTAGGTGGATCCACCTAAAACTAAAGGTTGAGTTATACTTGCCAAAGCAGGGTTTTGAGCTATTGTAGCTTGCGTTGTTACACTGGGCATTGTCTGAGATGTAACATTAGTACTTGTTGATACAACTGTTGACAGTGCTGAAGTTGTAGTTGCTTGAGTATTTTGAGATACATCTTGGGTTGATGTAGCAAGTGTTGCTTGAGTCTGTGTAATAGTAGGTACTTGAGGAACATTTTGATTCAATGTCACACCTGGTGGAAATATAGCCTAAATGTCCACCCCTGGAGGTAATTTGGCCCCATTTTGGACTAATAGTGCAAGATATTTGTCTCTATCATTATTGATGAGAGTGTTGAGAATCACAAGCATTGCAGGATCTTGTTGGGATACTTCCAATTCTTCTTTTGTCAGATTATGTTGTATTTCATCAATGGACAGCATCCTGTTTGTGTTTGTTGATAAGGTTGCGGGTCTCCGACCTGGTGTTTGTTGATTTGTGGACAAGTTCATATTCCATGTTGGGTTAACCGAAGGGTCATTGTTAGGTTCCATCTGATGTTTCACTTTTTGAGGATGTGTTAATGGCATGAATGTTATTTCAACGTGATCTTGACTCTTTAAGGCTCTCTAAAATGCGAATGCAAGACTTGACTAAATGTAGCTAGGTATGCTTCTAATACTTTCTAAATACTAAAATGCAGACAATGCAATTTATCAGTGAAGACTTACTATCATGGATTTCAAAATTCAAACACAAGATCTTCTGCGTATTGTCGAAACGCTTCAAATTATGCCTCTTCTTTTATTTGATTTTTGAGGTCTATGTCAATTTGTACTGACTTCTGAACTTCCTCATCTATGATAGCTTCGACTATGTCATAATGGTCTTGATCAACTATCAATTCCAAAGCAAGAATATCTAAACCATCAATTATTTCTAATTGAACGTTGTTTGTCCCAAGATTGGGTTGCTCAAATGAGAATTTGTCGTTTCCTTTTAGACCCATATGCTAAATATTACAATGCAGACTATATGGAACCTAGGAATGATTGATACTTTGCTTTAAGGACTCTAACAAGGATTTAGAAACTCTGCTATGGTCTTTTCAACCAATTGTCTGATGGCTTCCTTTTGAGCTACCTTTTTAATCTTTTTCATCAAGATGGACAGATTTCTAGATCTCATTATCTATGACAGTTTCAACTATATCATACTAAGCACGATCAACTTTTACTTTCCAAGAAAGGTTGTCCAAACTATCAATTATTGCTAATTGGTCGTTGTTTGGTCCAATATTGGGTTGCTCAAATGGAAATTCACCATCTCCTTCTAGACCCATGTATTGAGGTATGTTTCTTAGACTCTAATGCAATACTGAATTCTATATGAGTGGATGCAACTTGATTGAAGACTACTCTTTTTGTGATATGAGGACTTGTGCAAAAACTTTGTGCAGTAGGATGACACTAAAGGACTTATGCATGAACTAGATGTCTAGGACTTAAGATCACCTGAGAATGCCATATTTTTCATCTTTGAATTTTACAAAATTTTTGATTTGATGTTGATGTTGATGTTGACACTTGACTTTGTTGAGGGAGTTGATCTTGTTGATTTTTTTGACTAAACCTGGTTGAGATTCCACTTTGTTTTTTGGTATTTTCTAAAATATTTGAATTTGGTAAAATGTAGCAAAGGACACAATAGACACATGAAAAAGAATAATAACACAAAAAGAATACTTGTTTAAAGAACTCTTTCAAATTACCATGAATGTTGGAGTCTTTTCAAAAACCCATTTTGTTTTTGTTGTAATTGGTCAATCGATAGCACATCAAGTAGACTCTCCTCATGGTCAAAAGGTTACAAGTATTACCACAGCCCACATCTTGATACTCTGTCAGCTCAAAAAGCCCTGTCACACGCTAGGGTGCACCCGTTGTTTTGCTTTTTTCCAAAATTTAGACCAATGAAGATTGCTCCTCAATTGGCCCATTATCCTGGGAGATATATGATGAGTGTCTTTGGGGCGGATTCTTCCCCAGCCTTGCACTGAGATAATCCAAGTGCCTGGTTACTGACTCGGTTGGGCTTCTAATTTTCTAGTGTTTAGAAAGGGTTTTGTTTGAGTGGTCACAGTCAGCAGCGTTTTACACTCCATTAAGGGAGGTCTCCCAGTCTGTAGAGGTTACACTCTATAGATTTTAACGTCTTGTATAGGCACTGAGGGAGGCATAATGTCGTTGTGATGGCATGTAACACTCATCGCATATGATTTTCATCACATGCGCATTTATTTAGAGTGGCTTGTATTACTTGGCTTTAGTCGTTGCCACTTAGGGCATTCCCTCTCACTTGGCCTTATGGGATACTTGGGAGGCGGGCCTTCTAAAGGTGTTATCCTAATGCAAAAAATGAAATAAAGCATGAAAAAGGTGGCTCTGGATTTTTTATCACCCAAAAAAGGGGAGAGCATATACCTATCACCTTGAAGACATTAAGAACAATGATTCCTTTTAAACCTCCATTGCAATGTTTTCTAAACAATTGGAGATGTTGCTCCAAAAAGGCATGGGGTTCATTTTAACCGTCATAGTAATGATGAAAGTTGTATTATTCTTTTTAACAACACCAAAAGAAATTTTCTACTCTAACCCTGCAAAGAAAATAACATTAGTAGACATATGGTGGGCTATCCAGCCTAATTTTCTCAATTACAGAGCTCTATTTTTTCACAAACAAAGAGCAATCCTAATAAAAACCAGAACTAAATAAAGACAGAATGCAAAAAAAACTAAACTAGCAATTGCGAACTAACTACTGAGCAATTGCGAACTGATATCTGATCAATTGCAAATTATTGTGATAGCAATTGCGAATTGATGTCTGACCAATTGCATAGCAATATCAGGTCAATTTCTCATCAGTTAAATGCAAAAAAAATTAAAAAAATTAAACAGCAACAAAAGACAGAAGATAGAGATTTTATTCTGCAATGAGGTTATCCCAAATCACACGACCCATCACACCAAGGTCATCATAAAATTTGTACTTGGCAATGAATCGGTGGATGCTTCCATGGTATTGGACAATTGCTTCTTTTTCTTCAATTTCGTGAAGCTCTCTTTCTGCTTTTAGGAGTCTTTGGTATGCTCTTTGTTCTCTCCTATGTTGTCTTGCCCTCCTTGCACATGATATTTTGAAGGTTACCTTTATTGCCATTGGATTAGACACATTTTATGCAAATAATGAAATTTTCCAGAATTGAAAGCTTTTTTATGGGTTAGGTGCGCAAGATCAACTAAATAAGAAACGACAAATAAAAATTAATTTTCCCCTTTTTTGCGCAATTGCGCGAAGCATTTTAGCAATTGTGGTGGATTTTACTATCAATTGCAACAGATTTTAATGGCAATTATGGATAAATATCCGCAATTGCAAATTTCTATCTGATCAATTGCGGAATCTGGTTTTCTGTGCACGTACGGATCTGCAAAACCAATCAAAACAACAAAGGAAGGTTAGATCTACTTCACGTCGGGTTCACCAATTGTTCTCATGTTTGAAATCATCAAATCTAAGCTAATTAGATTGAAAGGATGAATCACAACATCCTTAACTAATTAAACCGATTTTAAACACAATACAATGAAATAAATGATAGAAATAGAAAGATTAAACTAAATTAAAACTCCCTATTCTCCACTTGTCCTTCTGTTTCTCTTCTCCATTATTGTTGGTGTAGGTGGCTCTCAGGTATTGCATCGATTTCCTGCATAAGATGGACAATAACTTTGAAGACTGTGATTCTTTTTTTGAATTGAGAAAAGAGGTTGAATTTATAAATTTTCAACACAAAGGAGGTGAGAATTTGAACTCAAGTGTTGATTGACAGATAACTAAAATTGATTGATTTGTTAACTCATTAGATTGATCTATTAATAGAATTGATTGAAGAGTCAATTGAATCGATTAACCAGTAGACTGAATAGACTAGCTAGTTGACTGAGTTGATGAATCAGATGACTGAATTGATTGGAGAGATAAGTAGATTAATTGATCAGTCAGAAAAAGTGATTGAGAGTTAAAAAGGGTGATTGATGAGTTAACTGAATTAACTAATTAGATAACTGATTTGATCAATCAGTTATGATTTTAGCATGTGCTGTAGGATTTTGAAATTGAATTTCATTTTCATTTTCAATTTGGATTTGAATTTGGACTTTCAAATGCTAAAATGCACATGAAATTAACTGAAATTCAGATTTGATGAAATATGAATTTGGAAGAAATGAAATTAATTGAAATGAAGTGAAATTCGAATTTGGGGAAGATGAAATTAAATTAATTGGAATTATTTGGAATTAGAATTTGGGGATTGGAAGAATTAAATTACTTAATTAAATAATTTAAATGAAATTATTTAATCATAGGAAATTGAATTAACTAAATAATGAAGATTATTAAACTAAGAAAAATGTCGCAATTAATTAAATAATTTATATTTAATTAATAATTGAGATAGGGTTAATTGATTAAATGATAGGTGTATATGGTGAAAATGGATAACAACAATAACGATATTGAAAGGCTAAATGAATTCAACCACAAAACCCTAGCCTAACAACAACAAAGATCCACCATAACATATGAAGATTACCTAAGACAATGCAAATCAAATGAAATCACAAAGATTATACCATCACATGTCCAATAGGGTTTGGATCTCCATTCTTCCTATCTCCATTGATCTTGCTTGATATATTTTCTCTCAGATTTTATGTGCACAAGAGTTCAACAAAGAACGGAATGTGGTTGCAAGTAGGATCGCATATGTTCGAAAGCGCAATGTAGTCAAGTAATCAACGGGGGCCGAATGCATAGTGAGTGTAATCAATTGATTAAGATTCATAGATTGATTAGGGTTGATAATGAAGGAAGTATCCTCTTATATAGAAGACACTATAAGAAATGGAGGGATAAGATTGAGAGGTGTAAAAGAGGTCGGCTATGATTAGAGGGTAGGTAAAAGAAATAATAAAATAATGAAAGGGGTAGGTAGTGTATGAATTAAGAGATGAATGACATGTGTCATAGGTAGAAAAGGTTAATGAATTAATTAAATAAATAAAGATTTATTTAATTAATAGAAGGAGTGAGATCAATTAAATAAATAAGATATTTATTTAATTTAGAAAAAGGAAAATTTAAATAAATAAATGTATTTATCTAAATGAGAAGGCTAGAAGAGGATAAATGAATTAATTAAATAAATAAGGATTTATTTAATTAATAGATGAATTAGGCTAAAGTAATTAAATAAATAAAGATATTTATTTAATTAGATTGGACAATTTTAGGTGTCTACATTTTGCCCCTCTTTGAGATAATGCAGCTTGTCGCGTTGTTTCAAAGAAGATAATATGAACTGATACAAAGTTGCCCCAAGATGGAAATAATATGCCCCCTCGAGAGATTGGATGAAAAAATGTGTGAAAAGACCACAGACAATCTCTCGATAAGAAAGAAAGGCTAGAATGGACTGACTAGATAAAGTGACAAAGTCATGAGATAACAAAGACTGACACAGGAGACTAGGGCTAGGGTAGTCTATAAGATAGACCATGAGGGGAAAGCATCCTCATTGTCATCCACACATCCAAGAGATCAGAGTGCAGAGCAAGATAGAGCAGCAACAGTTAGCAGCGATGGCAATGGCTCACAGATTCAATTGCGTTCGTCGATTTCAAAGGCCAGCAGAGGCAGGAGAGCCAGTAAGTACCACAAAACCTCCTTGTACTTTGATGCATTTATTGTTGTCATTAATGCATGCTAGGTAATATAATAAATGCATGTTTATGTCAGGAAAACGCGTTTGTGTCCAAAAATGTGAATTTGTGTCTTCTAGGTCAAATCGATAGTTCTGTGATGAACACACGCTGTCGATTAGATAAGTTACTGAGAGGATACACTCAAGCGGGTCCTCTAGGGAAAACTAGGATAGCAAATAGGGCTAGGATTGACAATTCTGTGATAGAACATACGTTGCCAATTAGGAAACTACTCAAGAGGACTCACTCAAGCATAGGCCCTAGGATAAGATAGATCAAGGCACTTTGTGATGAACAGTGAGTACCAAGATATAGTACTTTGTGATGAAAAGGGAGTACTAAAATATGAGCAGCACTTTGTGATGAACAGTGAGTACAAATGTGAGCAGCACTTTGTGATGGATAGGGAGTGCCAAACACATAGTAATTTGTGATGAACAGGGAGTACCACTAGGATAGAAGCAACACTTTGTGATGAACAGTGAGTGTCACTAGGACTGAGATGATTGATTTGTGTGACTGCAGGAGTATTTGCATATGCTAGAGTCACGGGAGAGATTACCATCGACTCAGAGGTTAAGACCTAAGTTGACAACCAAGGACCGAGCTACGATTGAGGCTATGGGATTGAGACATATTTTGTATGTGCCTGAGTTTCGGGCGAACATGGGATTATTAACTGCACTGGCGGAGAGGTGGCACTCTGAGACTTACAGTTTTCATTTGCCAATGGGGGAGATGACAGTCACCCTGGAGGATGTATACAAGATTCTGCGGATACCGATCAATGGGGAGCTGATTCCGTATGATTGAGACGAAGACAGGGATGCCCTTAGACGAGTGTTCTAGGATCCAGGACTAGAGATGAGGGTGGGACATGTGGCATGGGATACCATGACATGGATAGGATTAGCACTACCAACAATGTTGGCAGGAGTTATCAGTGGGTTCCTCTATTCGGATAGGGCGACACAAGGGGTGGCTGCAGAGGGCACAGGGGCCAGGAGAGATGATCTTAGGGCGGGTCCTTTCAGGGCTCAGACTCTGTCGAGGCCAGTCGGATCCGAGGGAGGGAGTTCATCATAGCCGTAGAGGGCTCCCTATGTATCAATTTTGTACCATTTTGTATGATGATGTAGACACCTTCGGGTGATTGTAGCCATATGATTTTGACATCATTGTATCATGACACTTATGATTATATATATGAGATGATTCATCTTTGCGGAAACTATATGCATGTGTACCTATGTGATGAGATGTTTCATGATGTATGTTTCTATGTGATGCTTATGATATGGATGCAAATATGTACATGATGAAATGCAATATATTTTTTCTTTTATGTTTTATATGTTATGCAAATGCAATTGTGAATGTATGGAATGCAGATGAATATGATAATGCAAATGACTATTTACATGATGAGAATGTAAAATGTGCTAACATGTGTTGTGTGCAGGATGTGATGCAATTGTGATATCTATATGTATTTATGAACTGCTTAATATGTGGTAATGTAGGTGCAACTACATGAAATGCAAATATTTTTGGCGTGTCATTATACTCAGTCATGTGATAGCAGGCTACGCGGACTTGAGAAGGACGATGGAAGTCAATCAAGAAAGGGGGATGAAAGATAAAAGATATGAAAGTGAAAGAGCTTCTTGTGCTTTATCATCATTGAGCTTTATTATGGCAAAATAGGTTATGACAATCGAGGCATATGTTCGACCCAGAAAGTCATTGTACCTGTTTGCATGGAGATAAGACAGTTGTAAACAAGGAATGCCCCAGTTCACACTAGACTCTCAGTGTCCTCATATCCGTGGACAAGTCATAGCATTACTAAAAGACAATCCACAGACAACAAATACAAATAGGTGACGATACCCCATCCTCGCCTTTCTAGTCAAAGACATCCTGGAGATAGAATCTCTAGTCAGAGACATCTTGGAAAAGCTAAAAGACATGTCACCAAAAGATAAAATCAAAAGAAAACCAAGACTCAACACCAACATCCACTGTAGTCCTCAAATTTAGTGTCTCTTGTCACTTGTATAAGTCTTATTTGATTGTGGTCACAATGTTTACTTTCACAGAAAGGATAGATAGCACTGAACCATATGTTGTCTGAATCTGTTGAAAGATTTGATTTGTTGAAGCCCATTGTTGCTGTTGTGTCTCATCTAAAACTGACTGAATCCATGAAACTGATACTTTATTACGGAGAAGATGAAACTTTACTGCGGATTTGTGATGCAGATGTTGCTTTATTGCGGATTGTGTGCGGATAGACTGAAGGAAGATGGAAGAAACTGTACTCCTCGAAACATGTGATGTTCTCAGTTCCACACCCATCACTAGACGTAGGATTTGCCTTAGCCACAGATAGGATCTGATTTATTATGGATGGAAAGAGAGGTGAAAAGGGAGGTTTATTATGAATGACTAACCAATCTTAGGTAGATCAATAACAAGCCATGATGGGAATGGGTAAGTTTATTATGGATGGATAGGTTGTGAGTGTGTGCAAAGTGAAAGATGAAATTGAATCCTGAAGGAGGGAGAAGCAATGTCTCTACGCATGGTGCTGGTGACCTAGTTTTCACCATGGTACTTGCCCAGGGCACCACCGAAGTGGTTTTCATCGTTGGACGAAATTATTTCTCTTTACTTTTTTTGATTTTTCAATGTTTTTTTGTGTCTCAAGGCCCCTGTTTGCTAGGTTTTCACCAAGTAACGATTTTTTTGTTTTATAATTTTTTTTGTATTTTTGAAATTTTTGAAATTTTTGTATTTTTTGAATTAGGATACTCTGAAGAGCTATGTGTAAAACCTGTGAAGGTGCATGTTGTTGATAGGATCCTATAAAGGTTCACCTTCTGTAGTTGAGAGCTGATATGCCCCAGATCCATATGTTGTTGTAATGATGTAAGGACCAAGCTAATTTGGTTCAAACTTGCCCTTCTTCTCTCCGTCTTGCTGATTTTTTGGGTTTTCTCTGAGAACCAAATCACCTACCTCAAATGTGTGAGGCTTGACTTTGTGATTGTAGCTACATTGTTCCTTGATTGAATGATGTGTAGCTCGAGTGACTATCTTCCTTGATGAAGGAATTGACATAGAATTACTAGTGTGTGGACTACATAAGCCCATATACGTGTCACCTAAAGAAGTTTGGGCATCCCTAACAACAAAGTCCTTCGAGGAAGCTCCATTAAAAGTCCATGACGTATCGCTAGAAGGGAAAGGATGTGCGAAACAAGTGGATGAGTGATGAAGGCTTATGATTGTGAAAAGAAGTGAAAGTAGGATAGCATGATGGAGACTTAGGATCAACAAGTATGCTTTTTTACTTCAAATTGTAGAATTTTTGCCCCCAGTTATTTTGATATTAGGGGAGATCAACTCTTGTTCCTTTTCTTTCATAGGATTTTTATCCTTGACTTTGATTTTGTAGAGTCCAATAGCTTTTGATTTTGATTTGGATTGAAGGACTTTTCTTTAGTTTTGACTTTTAAATTTTTCTTTTCAAAGCTTGATTTTTGATCCCCAATGAGTAAGTGCTTTTGTAATTCTTGTTGATCCAAGTCTGGAAGTGGAGTGGAAATGGAATGAGTGGATGAAATGGTAGAGCTATGTGAGTTCTCAAGAGGGCTGGCGATATGCTCAATAGATTCTTTGTTGGAACCACTCTTAGGACTATTGATATCAAGAGTTGCTTGCACCACTAGAGGAGATTTGTATTCAAACTTAGTAGCCACAACACTAGGTGGTTCACACCCAATTCCTTGGCATTGCAAATTGTTTGTAGGTTGTTCCTGTCGACTAAATACCTTAGGAGATAGTGGGAGTTGCTCAACATGAAAGATATACTCACCACATCCCAAGTCTTTAACCTTGAATTTTTCTTTGAGCTCTGTTTGTTTTGATGTAGAAGCTTTCAATGATTCTGGATCCACATATGCTGAAGATGGAATAGCTTCTCGATTAGCTGGAATTGTTAATTCTGATCTAGGTCGCAGATTGTTGCAATATATGAATGGATTTGGGTCAGCATTAACTGTTATTTCAACTCCATTATGAGGAAACTTAATGCATTGGTGATATGTAGACGGGACTGCCCTCATTTCATGAATCCAAGGACGTCCTAGCAATATGTTGTATGTGAGATCCAGATCAAGGACTTGACAAACCACATCTTTTGTAACTGGCCCAACTCTGAGAGGCAAGGTGACTGTACCTTTGGATGAACGTTCTTCATCATCATATGCTTTGATGGTAATTTTGTTTGTAGAATTCACAGCTTTATCAGAATATCCCAATTGTTTAATAGTGTTCAATGTACAAATGTTTAGACCCGCTCCTCCATCTATCAAGACTCATTTTATTCGATGTTTGTGTAGGAAGGCTTCAATGTGTAAAGGTGCATTATGTGGTTGACTTACGGAGGCGTCAATGACTTCTATGAATGTAAGGGAGTGTGGAATAGAAAGGTATCCCACCATGGCTTGAAACTGGTCCATGTTCAGATTAGTAGGGACAAAAGTGTCTCTCAAGATTTTGTCAAGGATGGAGATGAGTGCGGGTGTCTTCCCTAACTATTCTTCAAGGTCATACTTAGGCTTGGTCGATGAGGAAGCGGTGTTTTTAGCTGGAGCACCTTGCAAGGTGAATTTACCTCGACGAGTTGTAACATTACATTCAGAGGTAGGTTCAAAAGAAGATCCAATGCCTTTTAGGACAATCTTTTGTCTTTGGGTAGAACTCTCAGGCATTTTGTCCTTGATGATAATGGTAGAGACATAATTGTCCATCGAAATGTGATTGATAGTTGAATCATAGTTATAAGATGCTCTGGTATAGTTGGTTTGCTCATCTGTGGCTGTAGCTTTTCCCTTGTCATGTTTTGGGAATGGTTCCTTAAACATCTCATGTTCTTGATTTGATGAGTGTCCTTCAATCTCAATGTCACCTCTATCAATGAGATCTTGTATGATGTTCTTCAGTCGATGACAATTACTTATTTTATGCCCTTTGCTCTTGTGATATTCGCAGTATTCATCATCATTCCACCAATTTGGTTTAACCTTTGGCTCATATGGAGGCAGATCTGGAATAGTGATTACTTTGTTTGCCACTAGTTTCTTGAAAACTAACTCAAGTGGTTCTCCCAATGGGGTGTACTTCCTTCGTGATTTGGAAGTTGTTTGAGTATTCACTTGATTGTTTGTAGAACTTGATCCAGAAAAAATGATTTTTGGTCGTACCATGTTGGCATCAACAACACCATCATTGATTGTGTTCTTGTTTTTATTCCAAAATCTTGGCTTGTCTTTTCCTTTAAAGTCATCTTTGTTTTCCTTGAATATCTTAATGACTCTTTGTTCAATTAGGACCTTCTTTGTTGCTAAGCCTTTTTCAATGACGTCCTTGAAGGTGGAAAAACAAGCTTTCCTTAAGTCATAACCAATCTCTTTGTTAACATTTTGGGTGAACAATTCTACCATTTGTTTTTGTGGAATTTCACAAGAGCATCTGCTGGCTAGATTCCTCCATCTTTGTAAAAATGATGCAAAAGACTCTCCCTCTTTTTGCTTGGTGTTGCACAAAGTAGTGACTGATATGTCTGTCTCTATATTGTAGGAGAAATGTTGAATAAATGCTTCTGCTAAGTCACCCCATGACTTAATTCCAGGTGGAAGTTGGGAGAACTATTCCATAGCTTGATCGCCTAGGCTCTATGGGAATAATCTCATCAAATATGCGTCTTCTGCTGCTATCTCAATGCAAGTTGTGAAAAACTATCTTATGCGTGCCTTAGGATCCCCTTTTCCTCTATACTTATCAAATTTAGGCGTCACAAAGTGTGTAGGAAAAGGAGGCATTGGAATGCTCTTGTCAAATGGATAAGGACATATGTCTCTCATTGTGTATGTTGGCTTCGGTGTATTTATGTCCTCCATTTTCTTTTGTAAGTCCCTGATTTGTTGCTCCAAATTGCTCTTAGGTGGAGATTGACTTCTTGGACCATACCCCATGCTTGAGGCACCAATTGGAGGAGAAGCATGTTGCATATATGGATGATATTGATCATACACATGTTCATATGGAGGAGGCCTATAGTGATGCTGCATATATGGACCACTTGGTATAGATTCATGTTGAGGAACGAAATATCTATTTTGTCCATGTATACCATACTCTACAGGCATGTCATGTTCTAATGTGTTGCCCCCAAATTTGACATGGGGTTTCCTTGTGTCCAAATTTTGAGCATGCCTTTGAATATCCAATTGCTTTGGTGGTTGATCCTTAGCATTGATATGTGATTGAGCATATTTCTCTGCATAAGACTTCCATAATGGTCTGCGAAGGTGAGTATCATATGCTTGACCATGTGTATGTGGGACCTCTGGTTTTTGAAACAAAGATGATGGTGATTCAGGCACAAGACGTGGTCTTCTATTGCCTCCACTATTAGGCCTCCTTTGATCCATGTTGGAGTGAGGTTGTTGCAAAGGTTGATTTTCCATTATTTGAGACATGTCAAAATCATGAGGTATCTTGGCTCCACTTTGTGCCATCATTTGTAAGAAGTATTGTCTATCCCTCCTCATTATTTCCTCAACCAATCGATTGAAACGGGGATCCATAATGGATTCTTCCACATCTGCTGAATGTACTGAAAAGTTGTCCATATCATCATTGTGTGTATCATTGTTGTTTGTAGTGTCCATGTTCTCAACATTTGGAATGTTTCTATAGGCATCCATGTCAGGTAATGTAGTATGATCAGAATTGAAAAAGATATCATTGTCATACTCATAAGAACTCATGTTTGCGGACTCTTGAGCCTCTTTAGTTTCTCTCCTAGATTTTTGAAGACGGGTTTCAACTATGAACTAGGTATTGACCAAGATGTGTGAGACTAGATGAAAATGGAAAGAGTATGGAAGACTAAGAGTTGGATGGAATGTAAATGAATCTGAGGTGTACTTGCAATGTCCAAAGTGTAAGACCAAGTATGTATGTAGTAGAGTAGGTGTGACTTCCAAAGAGAGGATAGTTTCTCTTGATGAGGTAAGTTGACCTTGACTCTAAGTAAGACCAAATGAGACCCAAAGGTGATAGACCTTGATGAGGGACCACTTAGCAAAATGTTGTTGTATGTAGTATGTTGACAAAGTATGATGAGGACAAGCAAGTGACCTTTTGACTCAAGTTTAGACAAATGTAAATTTAATGCAAGATGTAAAGCAATGATGGACTTTGTGAGACCCAAAGACAAGTTGAATGCTAGATGAAAACCTAGAGAAACAACCTAGGAAGCTCAAGAATTCCGAAACTGATTGCTCTTGTTTGCTGGACTATAAAATTTTTCCAATTTGTGAAGTTGTTGGTTGTGACCAAATCTGAATGTTTGACTATTTTTCATGACAAGAGGACACAATGTTGATGAGGACTCAATGTTTGCAAGTGTTTAGACTCAAAATGACTCCAAGAAAAGTGTGTTGTTTGATGTAAAAATATTTTCCATACACTTGAAGACACAAAAGACACAATGTTTTATTGTTTGGTCTTGAATGTTTTGAATGTTTAAAATAAGTCAAGCACAATTCTTATGGCTGGCCAAGACAATAGTTGTTGATCCCACATGAGGTTTTACCCCCGAGGCTACGCTATTCAGAGCGGATACTTAGATGCTTGACCTCACTGGCTCCACCCTCAGCACTCACTTCTCGGGTCAGCCAAGTATCAGTCCCCACGAAAACTCCCCATGGCGAACTTTGTATCTCTACTAAGAACCGTATGTGTGTGGGCTGCTACCAAAGGTCCGACCTCTTGCCTCAACAACTAGAAGGATTTTGGCTTCTAAAACAAAAAGGTGCTAGTAAGGGCATCCACTCGTGTGGCCATACATGCGGCACTTTCAGCTCTGTAAATACAGAAGGCTCCCAGCCGGTAGGGGTTATGCCCTACAACTGATCAAATAAATTTGATCAAACAGGTTTATGGGGAGACATAGTGTCGGTATGAACTAATCAGCACACGTTATCCATAGTTTTCACCATGAATACAATTGTTTATAGTGGTTCGAAAGAGGTGGGTTTTCCTCGCTACCACTTGGGTCTTTCTCTTCTCACTAGTAGTCCTAATGACCACACGGGAAGACAGACCCTCTAAAGATTAAACAAAAAGAGCCTATTGCTCAAGACACAAAAGACAATGATTCAATTTTAGTGCACCAATTGAAGTGTTTGCTAGTCTATGAAAACAAGGCACACAATAAAAATCCAAAAACCCTTGCCAAGGACCTATAACAAAGATTTATTAGTAGTTTGGATTGTTTGAAATAATCACCCCTTCTTGCAAGCACACAAGTTAGGCAAATTTTAGATCCAAAAGACTTTGTGAAATAGGGGCCTTCAACAATGCATTTTGTTGACCAATTCAAAGATTTGATTCATCATAAAAAAACTCTACCTGTAAAATTTCAAAAGATTTCCAGAAAAGTAAGAAAATCCAAAAAATTTGCTAATTTGCTCCAAAAATTAATTTTTTATGAAAAATAAAAAAAAATTCATATAAAATGCAAAATCGATCCAAAAAATCTAAAATTTTTACTGGAGAGTCCCGATGGTCTTTCAAAAGTGCATAAAAAATTTTCTACAACAAATCCAAGCAGTTTGTGAGATATGAGTAAAATAATGCAAAACCCTAATTTTCAAAGATCTGATTTTTGAGGAATTATTTTGCATCAAATTTAAAATCACAAAGAATATATCCTATGTATGATTCTAAGAGATTTCAAAAAATGTAAGAAAATCCAAAAAATTCGCCAATTTTCTTTTAAAAATAATTTTTTTATGAAAAATCATAAAAAATTCATATAAATTGAAAAAGTGATCTAAAAAATCTGAAATTTTTAATGAATCCTTCTGATACTTTTTCTAACCTATACAAAATATTTGATACCAAAATTCAAAGTCGTTTGTGAGATCTGATCAAAATAAGGAAAAACCCTAATTTTTAAAGATCCAATTTTTAAGGAAATATTTTGCATCAAAATTAAAATCACAAAAAACAGATCCTGTGTATAATTATGAGAGATTTCCAAAAATGTAAGAAAATCTGAAAAATTCTCTCATTTGCTCTCAAAATTAATTTTTTATGAAAAATCATAAAAAATTCTTAGAAAATGAAAATGTACTCCAAAAATTCTGAATTTTGGATTGAGAGCTCCTGATACTTTTTTCAACCTGAAAAAAAAATTTGGCGCAAATTTTTCAAGCCGTTTGTGAGATATGATCAAATCTCTCTAAGATCTCGATTTTGTGTCCAAAACCCTAGCTGCACAAGGTTATTCTCCAAATTGTTTTACAAAACAGCAATATAGGGTTAGAAAAATCTGCAAAAAACACAGATCTAACAAAAATCCGTGTCCCACGGGGCGTGCCAAAATGTATATGGTGAAAATGGATAACAACAATAACGATATTGAAAGGCTAAATGAATTCAACCACAAAACCCTAGCCTAACAACAACAAAGATCCACCATAACATATGAAGATTGCCTAAGACAATGCAAATCAAATGAAATCACAAAGATTATACCATCACATGTCCAATAGGGTTTGGATCTCCATTCTTCCTATCTCCATTGATCTTGCTTGATATATTTGCTCTCAGATTTTATGTGCGCAAGAGCTCAACAAAGAACGGAATGTGGTTGCAAGTGGGATCGCATATGTTTGAAAGCGCAATGTAGTCAAGTAATCAACGGGGGCCGAATGCATAGTGAGTGTAATCAATTGATTAAGATTCATAGATTGATTAGGGTTGATAATGAAGGAAGTATCCTCTTATATAGAAGACACTATAAGAAATGGAGGGATAAGATTGAGAGGTGTAAAAGAGGTCGGCTATGATTATAGTGTAGGTAAAAGAAATAATAAAATAATGAAAGGGGTAGGTAGTGTATGAATTAAGAGATGAATGACATGTGTCATAGGTAGAAAAGGTTAATGAATTAATTAAATAAATAAAGATTTATTTAATTAATAGAAGGAGTGAGATCAATTAAATAAATAAGATATTTATTTAATTTAGAAAAAGGAAAATTTAAATAAATAAATGTATTTATCTAAATGAGAAATAAGGCTAGAAGAGGATAAATGAATTAATTAAATAAATAAGGATTTATTTAATTAATAGATGAATTAGGCTAAAGTAATTAAATAAATAAAGATATTTATTTAATTAGATTGGACAATTTTAGGTGTCTACAATAGGAATTCGATAATTAGAAATGTTAAATGTCCTGATCAAAGAAATAATTATTTTAATCAAATAATTAAAGAACTACTTAATTAAATAGACGAATAATTAGTGTAAAGTTAATGAGACATTTTTAGGTGTGTACACATGGAATGAAGATGGATCTGAGAGAGGATTTAGTTTTAAAATGGAGGGATTAAATAGGCAAGATGAGAGCAAGGAGAGGGGATCCCAAAATGCAACACTTGTCCTCAAAGAAGACAAGTGGCATGCCAAAGAGAGCCAAGTGGAAGAAGATTCCACACTTGTCCTGGCTCAAAGGGAAAAGACAAGTGTCCCAAACGAGGGACACATGTCTTGGGAATGAATGGCATGTGTCCTTGAGGACACAAATCTATTTGGGGAATAACCACCCAAATAAAGGAATATCTTCCTAATAAAAAGGAAAATTAGTTAGAATGTGCACACGTGTGGGAGGTTAGAAGGCATAGGATAAGGTTGGTTGGAGGGATGACTAGGCTATGGAAGTGGGTTGGAAGGATTGGGTTGGTTAGGATAGGATTGGAAGGAGGTTAAGGTTAGGAGCCATGTGCTCAAATAGGAATTGAGTCTATCTAATTAATTCATGGGGGTTTTGGGAAAAGTGACATTTAATTAATTAAAGGTAATTAATAAATGGGATGGCAAAAAGGGGATTAATTAACTAGGTTAATTAATTAGAAGGAAATGGGTTGCGGTATTAATTAATTAGAGGAAAAAGGGATAAGAAAATTAATTAATTAGATTAATTAATTGGAAGAATAGGATTTAAATTTTATTAAATTAATTAGTCAAATTTAGGTGTCTACAATTCTTCTTCTTGATGCTCGAATCAACACCTACACATTTCTCATGTAACTGATCCTTTTGTCTTGAACAGTGACCATTGACACTTGAATAATATTCTAGATTATCATTCATGCTTATAAAACTGGTTCTAAGTCCTTTAATGGACATCCTTTGCAAGATTACTATCTTAATCATTCATTGTCACTATACTTTTGTGATCTCTGGCTGTCACAACACCCCTTTTCTCTGTCAACAATTTGTTGCATATTTGTTGTATTAACAAAGAAGGTCTTTTGTCATGTGTTGTTAAAAAACCCTTACCTCCATAAGGTCTGTCTTTTGTTGATATCTTGTGTTTTGAAGATGCTACAATTATACCGTTGTATGCATTATCACATGAAAAGTTTAACTTGTACATATTCTAGAAGCTATTATTATTATTACCATTGGACTATTCCTTGAATATGCTATGTTTGAATGCCTTTATTGAAGATCTTTGTCATGCATTCTAGGGCTTATAGTTTTTACCCTATCCTCGTTGTCTTAACTTGTTCATGTTGTGACAATTATATTTTCTTCAAAGGACTGTATTTTCATTTTTGAGTTGTTATAGTTTCATGGATGGGGTTGTCTTTTAATGGCTTTCTTTTTTACTATCCCTTTACCAGTCTTCAAACGATTCAAGATTATGAATAGTCATTCTTCTAGATAGTCAGAAGATTTGTTATTATGCTCATTGTTTCATTGTGACTCGTGGTGACCTTAGACTACAAATTCATATGACTATGTTTCTAATTACTAGAACTGCTTTGACAATCCTTTTTTGCTACTCTTTAAAGCATATGAACTTCACATAAATGCTACTGATATCTCTTGAGTTGAATGATATTTCACTATGTTTTCTCTTAGACTGATCAAAAACTCTTTGTCCTTGATGTATGCACTTGATTTGAAACAATGTCCTGCACTCCTGCAAATTGAAAGTTATTACATTGTCTTTCTCCTTGATCCATTTTAGATCCATTTTAACCTTTCACTGTGATAGGGTTCTTTTGAAAGAGAGTAAAAGCCATTACACACTTGTTTCTTAGGGGATCATGTTCATGGCATGTCCCTCTTCGTGTTGGTCTTAAAAAACCTTCTTTGTTTCTCATCACAATGTTGTTATACTCTTACAATATCCTCTGGAACAAAACCTATCCTTTCTTGTATTGAAACAGTGCCTTTATGAGACAATCTTAAGACTTTGATTACATTTGATGCCTTTGACAATAAAAAGAAAACAACAAATCATCTCTAACATGGAGATTGTATTTAACTTTTCTATGAATGAACTCTCTAAGATTTTGAAAATATCACTGAAATAGTGGCCTCATTTGTGTGTTTGTGGCTCTGATTAAAGCTGCAAAAAAATCTTTATATCTACCCTTTGGCTGCAAATTAGGATTTTTTTACCAAACCCCCTTGTTTTTGGATGCATCCACTCCTTATTCAATCTACTTTCAAGAATGATTGTAAGCATCCAATGAAAAAAGTATGAAATACTTGTTTGCTTGCAACTAGGGCTTTGGATTCCTACCTCATCGAGGATATTTGGCTAAAACTCTCTTTTCTTGCTATTTAATTGTTGTGTGAAACCCCATAACTGCTCCTTCTACGTGTGCACCTTTGCATGCCCTTGAAAATTATCCCCATGTGGCTTCTTTAATAGTGTAATAGATGTGTAGTAGGTTTGCATGCAACTTCTTTCTAAAAAAACTTCATCTTCTCAATAAAAACACAAGATTTAAGGAGGAAATTCTATGTAGCACTATGAAGAACCCTAAGTTTCACATGAAGACTTAAGTTTTAAAGATTTACTTCCTTTTAGGTGCTAGAAAGAACTACACTTAACTCAACTTTTACCACCCATTTTATGTGGGATAAGCCTTTGAGAACCCCTTATAAAACACTATCAATATTTTAATTATTTGACAATGTAAAGACAGCATGAAAAACTTTTTCTCTTTTTCCCTTATAAAATTTTATTTGATAACTCATTTTTGCATAAGGATATTTTTTTGGTCGGGAAACCAAAAAATTGGTAACAATTCCTGCACTTCATATCCAAACTTGTCTAATATACAGGCACTTCCACCATCATTGACTTTGACAAGTTCATGCCAGGTTCCATGTCTCATGTTTCAACATAACATCCCCTATTAGTAGTACAAACTGATACTCCACCCATAGTGTCAACTATAGTGCAACCACAATCTATCTCTTCACAAGCTATAGTTGAAGAAGTTCAAGTTGATACCTCTGACCTTCCCTCATGGCTAAAGACAATTACTTCGAAGAGAAAGAAATAGGAAATCTCTCCAGATGATTTTCACTTCAAGAAACTTATTGTTGTTAAGCATAAGACAACCAAGAGGGCTAAGACCATTTCAAGGGTGATGGTAGATAAGAAGAAGATGAGATATTTTGAGGTGGTAGAGTCAACTTCTTATAAGCCCTATAAGGAGATACAACCTACAAATTATAAGATTACAGGAATTAAGCTTGGGAAATAGACACATGATAGTACCAAAAATGATGCACAAGAATATGTAGCATCATTCATTCAAAGGTATGATGAGCTCAAAGAGAAGAAAGATCAGCTAAAGTAGCAGAATGAGCAACTCATTTTAGTACTTTTGAAGATCACCAAATCCACTAAAACGGTTGATCTAATGTCATCTTCTATTGTCGAGGAGTCTATCAAGAAGGTTGAGATGGTCAAAGATAAAGCAAGAACAATAGATTCTTGGGCAAGCAACCTATTTCAACAAAGCACTCAACTTTTGAAGGTAGTTCTTCAAATGTTGAAGGGTTTGGATGAAGTCAAATCCAATTTGAAAAACACTCTTGAGGTTTTGTCTTAGGACCTCCAATCTTAGCAGGAGGATTTGAAAAATTGGCTCATGTTTACAAACTATCAATTAGATGCACTCAATGATTATGGTGTGTTGTCTTCCAGGAGAAAATATATTGAATTCAAAGAACTCATGACCAATAGAATTGAAGTTACCAAAGATTTGTTGAATGATATAGAGTCAACCCTTAAGTCATGTGTTGAATATGAGCAAGAAATTCTTGTCAAATTTGAGAAAGTTTCATGTGGGTTGGTAGATGAAGACAATAAGATGCTATATGTGGATACAAGGCTTTCAAAATTCAGTTTATTGATTCAAGTAATAACTAAAGGTGATCATTTCTCCTTAACCTCTATTGATAAGTTGAGTCTCTAGACATTCCTGAACAAAATGCAAAATGTTCTAAGGAAGTACCAAGCCTCTTTCACCAGTTATTCAGATATTGTCACTAGAATCACAGTGGTAGTAAGTCACAATTATGGGCCAAATGATGACAAAGTACAAGCCTCATTACACAAGTTTGCAGAAATTCATGACCTAGGATGAAGATTGAGAAGAAGTATCCTAAGATACTTCGATATTTTTTTGTTCTTTCTAGAAAGTAGTTTTGGAATTTTGTTTAGATATATTACATGTAAAGTTAGAATATGTAATTACATGTGATCACATTACAAGTCAAAATAGTTTAGGACTTGTATTGTTGAACAAGTCAAAGTTAGTTAGAAATCTCCCACCTTTTTCTCATAGCCCTTCACCTATATATAGGAGGGAGCTCTTTGTCAATACTCATCTTAATTTTATGCAAAAAAACTTTGTCAAAGTGAAGAGAAAAGTGAAACTTTGAGTTCATATTGTTATTTTGCAAATTCAATCAAAGAAGAGAACAACTTTGACATTCAAAATTTGTGTTGAACTCATTGTGGTCTATGGTATGAGTGTTCTTACGTCATTCTTATTATAAAATCTTGAATTGATTGAGTAAAAGGGGTGTGAGTAATTATTGTTTATAGAATAGATCGAATTAAGTTTTGTAAACTTTGTGTTACTTTTTGGAATTTGAGAATCAGGAATTGTGTGTGGATAATAATATGAAGACTTTGAGATTTCATTACTATTTTCCTATCCCAGGCAGCAACAGAAGACTTTGTGCTTTTACAAAAAACTTCACTTTTTTGTTATCAAAAGTTCATTGGTATGTTTCTAAGTTAGTTTTTAATAACTTATTCATTTATCAATTATTGTTGTTTTTAGTTAGAATTTCCTTTCTGAAGTAAGAGAAAGGGATAAGAATCTATTCTAAAAAAGAGAATAAGATGGTGTAACACCCAATATTAGATTAGGATAAATAGTTATAGTTTTGTTTATTCACTATTTAGAGAAATAAACAGGGGGAGCCTTCCATTATAAATAAGAGAGATTCAATCTCACACACTCTGGTTGAAACCACCATTTTTTAAACCTCAAAATTTTACAAAATTTTTAACCAACATAAAGCATACCAATCTCCCCAATTGTGATCACTGGGATTCTTGAGACTCTTATCCATGGGCCTCAAAAACTTTTGGGTGTCTACGACAAGGACCATAGGAACAATGTGAATACCTTCATGGGCATCCAAGCCCAAAACTTGACATATGGATATTATGTAACTTGATAATATTCCTCAAACAATTTTATAGAAAAGGGTGGCTTGTCATAATCATGAAAAACCCTTAAATATCCATTGGAATCTCTTGGTATGTGATAAGGCAGCCAATATCGCTTGTAGTCATTCTCACATCTATGATATTCATCAAGAATATCTCTAAAACAAAGTTTCAAAACATAAATTGTATCCATTTGGAAATCTTGGCAAATGAAGTCTCAAGTTATTGACATTAATTCTTGTCCATCTAGGTGACAAATAGCTCTTCTTTATGGTACACAATTTTTTGCCTATGCTCTAATTAGTTCCACATTTATGAACACATTGGGCACCACAATCCTCCCCAAAATTCAGCCTCCAAGGGTTGCATACAAGTCTCTCTATGAACATATTCTTGTAGTGGTATCTAAACAAATCATATCCCTGTAAAGGGGTTCATGCATCCTTGAGACCTCTTTGTATGTCTTCAAATATTTCTCCATCAAGGTTAACATTATTTGGTTGCCTCGAACTTGCTGCTAAGTCAGGCAATTGGTCAATTAGGTCTGGATTGAACTACTAGTCTTTCTTCTACCTCTTGGCTTTTGGCTTGTCAAAGGTCTATGAACAACTTCCCATTTTACCAGGTTTCTAAGGTTTGTTCGCTTATGATATGTTTTTCACAATATATTGAGTGTACAAACCTCTTCTTTTAGTTTTGAAAACAAACAAGACCAAATTTTGATTTCAACAAGAAGACACTATTGAACACTAAATTGGGTTACTACAAATTACTAAGCACCACAAAAAATAGCAACAATATGAATAGGAGAACACAAGTCTTAGAAATTACTGCTTCAAAACTCTTTACTTTGCTTATGATTTCAAAACTCACTTTTCTTACCACCCATCTATAGAAACCCTACACTACTCTTATCAATGACATAGAAGAATTAATCATTACCTTATGATGCATCTGATTGCAAAATTTGAATTAAATTACCCAATTCAACTCATCAATATTGGCTCATCCGAACTCCCATGTTGTTAGCAAAGTGATTGTTGGATTTGAATCTCATGCATCAATTTTGTTGAATCAACGGTCATCAATAATATTTAAGTATCTTCATCGAGCTAAATCCTTTGAACATTAATCATTGGTTGGTCACTGCATTTGAAAAAAGCACCCACTAATAGTTAAGCTTTCACCAATGAGAACACTTGCTAGGTCTTCTACTTACGTGTACCATCACAAGTTTATCACTATTTTCATCATCTATTGTTGGGTTGGTGGGTTGGAATTGAGCATGCAACAACAAAGCGTAACCCACCGAAGGTCAGACCCACAAACACAAAGCAGTCCAGTCAATCTTGTGGATGGGATCCACAAACCATCCTTATTATGTTATCAACAAGTCGTTGGGGAATTATAAGGCACCCACAAATACTTATATGAGCCAGTGATATGGGACCCACACTAATTGAACTATGTCTGATGCTCTTTTGTTGTTGGGTAAGTGGGCTTGAAAAAGGCACCCACCAATAGTCAGACTTTCATCGATAAGACACTTGTTGTTTGGTCCACATGACTGGAGAAGCTCTCATCATTTATTTGGTGGGTGCTAAAAAGGCACTCAACACCTAATACAAGCCCCATCAATGAGAATCACTTAAGTGAGAAATTCACTCACATGGGCTTTTCAATATTTAAAACAAATTGAAGGTTTATTGGGATATAATAAGGACATAAAGAAACCTTACACGTGGGCAACATTCAAAAAAGATTTCACTACTCGAAATTGGAAATTGTATCACTTGGAGTTTGTGACCACAATGATTATAGTACCCTTAATTGCAACTAACACAATCGACAACTGATGATAACAAGTCATCGATATATCAAAGCAAAATTAGGATAATAATAACACATTAAATCCCACTAGAAAGATTTTGTTGCACTTCTTCTAAGGATAAAATTATTTAGCTCCAACATAAACCATAGTCAATTGTACTCTTCAAATATCTAAATATCATCTTTATTGCCTTCACATGTGTCTCTTTTGGAGCAGTTTGAAATCTTGCTAACATACATATTGTTTGCATAATATCAAGCCTAGATGTAATTAGATACAATAAAATTTCAATCATAGAACTATATACACCTGTATAGAGATTGATCAACATGAGGGGATTCATCATCCTTACTCAAATTACATCCAGTCATCGTAGGTGTACTAACTACCTTGCAATCTTCCATGTTTTAAATTTCTTCAATATCTCTTTCACATATTTGGTTCAAGAAATGAAAATTTCTTTATTAGACTATGCAATTTGCAAATGGAGGAAAAGGGATAACTCACCTAACATTGACATTCCAAATTATTTTTGCATTTCCTCTGCATATTCCTTACACATTGTGTCATTGCTTCCACTGAAGATAATGTCATCAACATAGAAAACAACAATCAATTTATGATCACCTTTTGATATGATCATATTATTGTTTGCAATACCTCTTTTGAATCCTTGTTGTTGCAGGTAGTTGTCCAATATAGCATAACAAGCCCGAGTTCGTAAAATGCCTTCTTCAATTTGCACACAAAATCATAATTTTTTGTTAACTGAATTCCTTCAGGTTGTTCAATATAAACCTCTTCTTCAAGATTCCCATTAAGGAATGTTGACTTAACATCTATCTAATATACCTTGAATTTATTGTAGACCAATAAAGATAAAAACATTCTAATTGCTTCTAGTCTTTCCACATGAGTGAAGGTTTCTTCAACATCAATACCCTCTATGTGAGCATATCATTTGCAGACTAACCTTGCCTTATTTCTTATCACTTTTCCATCTTCATTCAATTTATTCCTAAACACCCATTTTGTCCCAATGACATTCTTATCTTTAGGTCTAGGAACAAGTTCCCATGTTTCATTATTTTCTATCTATTTCAACTCTTCTTGCATAGATTCAACACAACTTTAATCTTTGCTTGTTTCTAAGAAACTCTTAGGCTCCATCATGGATATTAGATAAAATATTTCACACTGTGATGTCTTTGCTAGCTTTCTCTTGTTTTGAACTTTGTATTAGGAAAATGGTGTCCCAACCATGCATTTGCATAAGGTTACTATTTATAGTAAGTTGGCATTTGAGCACAGAATGGTCCAAAATTTTCCCCAAAGCTACAAATTAGCTAAATAAGCATGTTAGTAAATCTTTGTTGCAAGAACATGTCCATATTTGAAGATATTAAAGTGTCTATTTTAGAAAGTTTCAAAGTCAATTTTGAAGGCCTTGGAGACATTTTTTAGGTTAGAAGGTAGTGATAATTGGCATAATTTATTATAGCTTGATAGAGCACTTCATGATCTTTTTGACGCTTCAAAGGATTTGTCAATCAGACTCCCAGATTAAATTTATGACCTTTATAAGCTAGGTCCCTAAGATGGCAAATATAAACATATATTGGACACATAAATGAGTTGTTTGGAGTTACTTTGGGTGCCACTTGTGTGGGTGGTTTTAGCTCATGGTTTTGTAATATTGTTTGATGGTTTCAAGTATTGTATCTCCTATATATTAGTTGTGTGAGATGGAGGTTGTTTGTAATATTCTTGCAACTATTAAGTTACCTCTCAATCTCTAGATAGTGATACTCTTGTGAGAAGCTTTCTTTGCAAGTATATTGTATTCTATTATTGATTTTTGAATAATATATTGGGCATCTTTTGGAGTGTGGGGGTTTTCTCCCAAAAGGGTTTTCCCAATGTAAATCATTGTGTTGTGGTATGCATGTTATTTATGTTTTTTTTCTATTAAGTTTTTGTATCTATTGTAAATATCCAAAAAAACATTGCATAACCCTCCTCTCAAGGTTAGTGTAGGAATTGGTCCCGCTACCTTAACTTCCTTACACTCTGACATCCTTATCACCAAGGATTTAATATTTGGAGTGATCTCTTTGCACATACCTTATAGGAGTCTTTGTATCCTTTCTTTTAGGTTCTTCTTCTTTTACTTCTTCATACTAATACATACTCATGATGTGATCTTTCATCCATATTTACATTTGCACTATCAGCAAGATTTTGCAATCTCATGATGTACCATTTATATGTCTTGCTTCTTGTTGAATAGACAACAAATATACCTTCATCAAACCTTTATTAAAACTTGCCCAGGTTATCTTCATCTCTTCTTATGCATCTTTTTCTACCAAATATTCTAAAATGGTTGATAGATGCAGGTCTACCATTTCAGAGCTCAAATTGATTCTTTGTGTTATTGACTCTTAACTACCCTTTGTTAGTAATATAGAAAATAATATGAACCACTTATCTCCAAATTCTATCAGATAATTTGGCATCATTCAACATTATCCCGGCCATATCTTGCACCATTCTATTCTTTCTTCCAGCTACTCCATTTTGTTGAGTAGTCCTTGCATCAAATTACTATCTTCTCATGCCAAGCTTCACACAAAATTATCCAAACTCATTTGATGTAAAATGACCACCTCTATCAGATCTTAGAAATTTGATCTTAATGCCAGTTTCATTTTCAATTATAGATTTGAAAATATTAGATCTATCAAAAGCTTCAGATTTTTATTTCAAGAAAGTAACCCAAGTCATTCTAGTGAAATCGTCAATAAGTAACATGAAGTACCTTTCACCTTGCCAACTTCTTGTCCTTATTTGTCAACGTAGATAAATATGAATCAACTTTATAGGTTTTGATGTTGAATGTTCCTTTGTTCTCAATATCACTCTTCTCTGCTTCCTTAGTTGACACTGTTTGTAGAAGGTGTTTGAAGGTTATGCAAATTTAGGCATACCTATTACAACTTGCTTGGAATTGATCTTTACAAGATTATTGAAGTAGATATGACCCATTATTCTATGCCACAACCAAATCTAATCTATCTAACTCATACAAAACTTATGCCCTTTTTATCTATATCTATATATATATAGTTTTATATGCATCTGCAATCAATTATCACGCCTTTCAGATTTGACATCCTTTGTTGTGACATATGACATTATATCATTGATCACACATATGACTGAAACTTAGTATTGTTAACAAATTTTTATCACACCTAAATTTGGTGACCTATACAGGCCTTATATATTTCAGCTAAGAGAGGTACACAACATTTTTCAGTTTCTCCATCTTTACATCATGGTTTGAAAAGTCAAAAGTTTGTTTCAAGATATGAAAGAATTTTAATGAAGTAACAGGTAGATTGCATTGGAGAGATGTGGAAATATATAAATTTTTTATATCATTTATAAATAAACATGTATGTTATACAAAGTATTCATTTTCAGATGTGCAATTGTTTAAACCAAACAAGAGATGTTCAAGTTTAACATTGCATAAAATACATCTTTATTTATGAAAACAAATTGTTTACAAGATCCCACACAAGTTGTGGGAATAAATGAGAAAAGATCACATTGATCATAGAAATGTAAACACAAAAGAAATAGAAGATGTATGAAGAAAGGAAAGAAAGAACCCATCATTGCCTGGATAGGTTGATGAATTCTGAAGAAGATTCTTCTGATCAGCTTCGTTGATCCAAGAATCTTGTTGTCCACTCCATGTGTTGACCTGTAAGAGAGAGATAAAATGGTTTTGTTAGAGCTTTGAGTCATTCCTTTCACTCCTACATACACAGTTTTACTCCTAGTTTGCCTACACTACTATATCATATTCAAAATAGAAGATAAATAGTGCAGATATGATGCCATGAGAAGTCTGCAAGGACCATGTTTTTATGTAACTTGTTTGTTTCATGTGCAGATACATGTCTTCATTTCATATCCATCATGTATATGGTTTCAAATGGGTTGTTGAAGGGGTTGAGCTTAGCATACATGTCACTACTCATAGGGTGACACTAATCAGCTATCAAACATGAGACACAGTTGTATCCATGGTCCCATATATTGGCATTCAATAACAGGTAAAATCTGCCATCCAATGTCAACACATACAACAATGAATAAAATTTTGTCCCGTGATCAATAGGAGACTAAATCCATCATATGAGAAAAGGTAAGCATACAGTGCTCCAAGACACAAATTATCAAAGAACTGCTACAATATATTTTGCTACAATCTTACAACTGCAGTCATGAGGTATTATACAATGGACTATAAGAGCAAGGTATCCATGGGAAAGATCACAATCAAATGAGGACAATGAAGCACAAGTTCAACTTGATGAAAATGACCATGAAGTTGTAAACAATCATCATAGAGCAATACATAGTGAATGTAATCTACTTAAGAATAGTGACTAGAGGAAGTCTCATCAAAGGTGCAGTTATAGTGTAAGGATAAGTTGCTATAGGAGAGTAAAGATACATCAATGATCAAATCACAAATAGACTACAATGAAGAGATGAACATATGAAGGAATGCAAAGCAATAATACTGAATAGAGGTTTCATCAAGAAGTGATGAGAGCAATCATTGATGAAACCAATCTATATGATAAAGGTTAAATAAAAGACAATAGACATCAACCACAATGATAAGCTAAAGATAATCATTACTTCATAGTAGAACAACAAAGATTAAGGTACAATGACTTTAAAAAGATCATCTACTCATTAAGGACCATGAATATCAACAAAGAAGCAACCTTTTCATAAGGACAGTCTAATGGCCACTCAAATCATTAGTCACAATGGATATCCATGGCATCACACCAATGCACAGTTCCAGTCAACACATCACCATAATATTAAGCATGATGACGGAGAATCACAAAGCATTCACCAATAAAGGTTTCAAACCCAAATCAACATATCAAGGTAATAGTTATAAGCATATGAGAACTATGAGAATAGACAAATTTCATAGGCATTAATGTGTTAGGAGTCAAGAGTGACAGTCAAACACCCAATATAGACAAATTTCCTCTAAATCAATGCCAAAGAGTGAAAAGAGCAATACAAAGAAATATGCTATACACAGTGGTTGGGATTAGAAGGCAGTTTTTCAGGTAGGTCATATAGTCATCAGAGACAAAGCATAAGTTTCAATTAATAATGTTGAAGTCCTAATGATATTCATTAGCACCCCATGATAATGACAGTCAAAAGCAATTTTCTAACAGTTGCAACTCCACAACAGTACCCTGGATAGTAAAGTCATGTGATATGATATAAAAGATATGGATAATTAGTAGTTCCAAGAGAAAACTACAAGGAGCAGTCATCACTATCATCAACCATATGAAGAATAATGACATAGTCTAAAGATAAAGATAAATCAATCATAGCATTCATGGAAAAGTCCAAATCCAAGATGAACGATTTGGAGATATCAAGATACCACATTGTTTAGAAGACGGATTTGATATATATTGTAGCACTCCCTCATCCATTTTCAAATGACCAACAGACCAATCATAGGAGCAACATATCAAATGATGACTAAAACAAAGAACTAAAAGGACATAGTAAGCCATGTTGATAGGTGTGACAGTTATCACCATGTCCAGTCATATAGGGAGCAGCTGCCAGTCCATAAAGTTAGCAAACAGTCAAATACATAATGCCCTATGCATGGTGATAAGAGCAGTCCATGAAGCCATTAGAGAAGCCTCAACACAAATAAAAACCAAAGATCAGTCTGATACTAGCAAACCATTCACAGATCATCATAAATCAAAATTTTATAGAGAATATTGTTATAGCAGTCTCAAGGTAGGATGAAGTTACAACAGTAGTATTTAAAGTTCAGTCTTAAGAGCATCAATAGAATGAACAATAGAGACACAAAGATCATCAATAATATATCTACTTAAGAGCAGTGTCTTCACAAGAACAAGTTTGTGTGAAAGAAAGACCATGAATACAATGAAATTACACAGATTTTACACTGTTATAACATCTTTGAGTCTTCGAGCAACAGATGATTTCATTGTAAGCAGTCATCATTAGGGAAAAAGAATAAATGAAGATCATTATAAATGCACCAGCAAATGCATTCGAGCCACATAAGAGCTATCAAAAGGTTTTGGGTTAGGGCAATCCATAAAAATCACAGTGAGTGTTTATCAGAGGTACCCACAACCTCAAGGCCCGAAGAAGGAGCATGATGACAGCTTGTATAAGGCACATAAATGAGGAAATATAGTGAAGACTGAGATATAGATATCATAAGCTCAAAATGACAAATACAGGACAAAAATCTTCAAGTTTACAGAAAATCACAGTGAGTTCTATGTTGCAATAAAGAGCAGCCCTTATATCATAGTTAAAAGTTAAAGTATAGTCATTTAAAATGAAGTTAACAGTCATTTAATGATCAAGTACAGGGCAAATACAGTAATAAGGATTCAATTTCTATCAACAATAATAATGAAAATCATCAAATGTCATGGTAAAGTGTGCCAAAACTTTTTCAAAGGGTATGAAGATAGAAACCATGAAAGATCAGTTGCAGAGAAGCTTTTTGAGAAAGACATTCATAACTGTTAGAAATGGGCAGTGGAAGTTTCCTTTCCAATGATCAAAAGGCACATACAAGGTCTTATACCAAGCCAATTACTCGTAGCAGTCAAAAGAGCCACTTCATAGTGACCAAAGGAGGAGGATACAACATGATAAAGTCTTTTCGCAGCCGCAGAATGAAGAGGTTAAGGAAGTTAAGAATCCATATTTTGCAAAGGCGAATACCATTTACACAATGATCTTTGAATAAACACATGTATATTTAGGGTTTCATCCAAAAACCCTAAATACACATACGACTTTCGAAGAAACAAATCTTCTACAGATGAAACAAAAAGATTGAACAGTGCAGAATTACTTCATAAAGGAAAAATCACAGTTATTTTGCTATGAAACCCTAAGAAATACATGCATAAAAGTATGATTTTCTGCTATTTTTTATGCACAGAAAGCCACTACAATTACAAAATAGGCTTAGAGAGAACATATATAGAAGGTTGCATGCAAGCTTTCACAAAAGACCTTGTTCAAAAGATATATGTGTGATTTAAAAGAAATATTATACAGTAAGGCTTCTCCGAAGAGATAATAGCATGAAGAAGGAAATAAATCGGCTACATACCACATGCAAACTCCAAATCCCTATTCATTCCTCAGACGTGAAGACCCAATTCACTGCAACCCCTTGGTTGATGCATGGTCGCCATAGAGGGAAACTATCAACAAACAAGTGAAAAAAGAAATGATAATGTGCTTTAGGGTTCAGAGACATCTTTATTTGCATGCCATAAAAATGGGCTTTATATGTCTTTTTATTTTGTTTTTAGAAACAAAAGTATGCATGTATTATTGTTCCCATGGTCGTGACTTTTAAGTCATGGACCTAGTGATTTTGTAACCCATGTAAATGGGCAAAGAGGTTGTCTTCTCTTTTTATAATATAATCATATTATATATCAATATATATTAATTAAAGATTTAATTCATAAAAATCTTAATTATTATATATCAATATAGTGATTTATACTTTCCTTTAGGAACAAATGTGATTTATATTTAATATATATTTATTAAGACTTACTTCACTAAAAGTCTTAATAAATATATATTAAAATATAAAATATTTAAAAGGGAAAAAAAATGAAATAATTCATTTTAATATTTAAAAATAGAACAAATTGTTCTACTTTTATATTAAGATAATTTTTCCTTTTTGAGATATAAGAGGCAGAGATATTTTGACACATGCAAATTTATGACAGAGATAGGCTGTCTTTAGTGAGCTATTTTTAGTTGGACATGGGGTGCTATTTTTAGCAAAAAGGGTATTTTTAGCTGAGACATGCAGTTTGGCATCTTGGAGTTCTATTTTCAGCAAAGGGGGATTTTTTCTTTTCAGAGCTATTTTTGGCACACAGATATGCAGATTTTTGGACTGGGAGTTTTTTTTTAGTGGAGCTATTTTGGGCGAGATTGGCAGTTCTATATTTGGCAGTGGGAGTTCTTTTTCATGCAGTTGCAGTTGGAGACCTTTTTAAGCATTAGTGGTTATTTTTGACCTATTTTTGGCATGAGTTTTTTTAGCTTTTTTGGGCAAATTCGCCCAAGGCTTTTTCTCGTGCAGATTTTTCTATTAGGGTTTTATGAAGAAGATGTACATGATGGGTCCTATATATTCTCTCTCTCCTTTTTTCCCTCTGGTTCTTTCTTTTTTCTTACACATACAACAAAAACATTGTATCTCAACACTTAGCAATTTTTCAGTTATTGTAATAGAGTTGTATTTCATTCAGTTTTGCAATACAGGGTTATTTCCTTGTTAGTATTTCTTGCTTTTTCATTGTCAGGTGAGCGATTTGATAGAGTTATTGTGGTTTTTACAATCCTTTGCTCCATCACATTTTTTGCTTTGCAGAAGTAGGATAATTTCACGATGATTCAGGTTGTGGGTTGTGTTCGTCTAGTTTTTTAACTCCTTGCATGTTGTGAAAATTCACTTTTCCTACATGCTTAAGTTGGACAGCCTTGAACCTTTTCATAAATTGTTTATGAATTCGATGGTATAATTGATTTTTGAAGTGTTTCATTCAGTATTACAATTGTTATAGTTTTAGTGTGGTAATTTAAAACTCCATAATTTTGGTGTATCAGCTCCATTAGGATAGGTTTTTCGTCACATGCAAGCCTTTTTATCCTTTTCTTATAAGAAGTTAGTTGTCGGAGATCCATCAAGACAGGAAGTCGGCTTGGTCTCCGAAGATTCACCTTCAACTTGAGCAACCCACAGGCTTGAAGGTGTTTCCATGTTTCACAGGATTGCTTGGTTTCACACTTAGCATCACGGGTGCAATCCTTCATGACAACAAGTATATTATGCTTAAGTCCTTCAACATATAAAATATTTTGTGTTCTTGTCTTTCCATTGTCAAAACCCATAGTTCCTTTTCAACCATGTTTGTAGTATTAATGGTTTCAAATCTCACTGTACCTTTGTCAATTTCCTTGAGAGAAAGAAACTTGTTATTTTCTCTTGTTGTGTGGTTTGAATAACCAATATCAATGTACCATATAATTTTCTCATTTTGTGCATGAAATGCAACTCATAAAGGCAAATAGTTCTCTACCTTTTGTTCTCCTTTCTTCCCTTTATATTTCTTCTTCTAGGTTCTTTCACTTTATTTTAGTGTCTAATTTCTTACTTTCTTTTGGAAGAATATCTTTCTTACTTTTGGTCGAAAAGGCTTCACAAAGTTACTTCTATAGAATCTTGTCATGTACCCAAAATTGTTGCATTCCTAACATATTACATTGAAATCAACTAAGGGTGCAAGCAAATCATTTCTTAGGAAATCACTTCTCCTCATGTTGACCTTACAATCAATAGCCCTATGACCAAATTGATTACAAGAAAAATAGTTACTAGATAATGAGTAATTGAACCCAGTTGGATGTGGTTTCTTTATACAAGAAGCTCCTCTGAGTCTCTTCTTCTGTTTTTTAACTTTTACAAAGCCATCATCCTTTGTGTTTTTAATCTTCTTGAAGCATCAAAACCTTATTCACTTTTTTTGTATTCTCTTTCTTAGGAGGTGCTACATCTAAGTTATAACATTTATTAAATCCAAGCCTTGTCTTGATGAAAGGAGACCCCTAACTACTCAAGATTTCCTTTAGGATTCTAGTGCTCTTTTCAAAGTTTAGCATATTGTTCAAATTTCCATTTGATTTCTATAAATCCTTCCTTGGGGGTAATATTTATGCTTCAAGATACTCACAATCCTTTCTTTTCAATACCTTCAAATTTGTTGTCTCAACCTCTTCGGTTTTCTTTGCTTCCTCTATTTGGATTTTTAGATTGATAATCAAGTTTTATTTTATTTCAGATTTTTTTTTCTTGTTTATTTCATATCATTTGGGGAAGAAATGAGTTCAACTTCAAGATCTACTTCACTTTCTTCTTCATTTGAATCAAACATTTTATTACTATCATTTGTAGGATTTATTTATTTATTTGCAATAACCATGAATAGGATTTATTTTATCACTTTCAGAGATGCACTAATTATTTTCTTCAAAAGAATTGTTGTCCTCTTTAGAATAGAGACTTTTCTAGAATTTCTCTTTTTATGCTTGAACTCCTTATTAATTTCATTTTTAAATGACATTTAGGTGCATAGTGAGCTACTTTACCATAATTGAAGAATTTTAAAGGTAACTTACCTCAATCTTTCCAAAGCCTTTCTTCAACTTCCTTACAAAGTTAGCTTCTTCACCATCAATATCAAATTCTTCATTCATAGATGCCTTGAAAGTATCTTCCTTCTCTGATGTCCCATTTTTCATGATCCTTATTTAATAAATAATAAGAGAGCCAAACTATTCATCCATTATAAATTTATCCAGGTTTATAGCTTCTTCAATAGCCGAAACCTTTAGGTCATAGCTTGAGGGAAGGTATTTGAGAACCTTCTTCACAATCACAGTTCCTTAAATTATTCACCTAATATTTTGATAGCATTGACAACTTCATCCACCTGGAGAAGGTAGTCAACAATGTTTTCTTCTTCTTTCATCTTTAGGCTTTCAAACTTGCCTCTATAGGTCTACATCTTTTCTTGTTTTAATTTGTCATCTCCTTCATAAATACCATTAAATTATTCCCATATGTCTTTAGTAGATTTACAATGCATCACTTTCACAACTTCATAATTTTATAATCCACATAGAATGTAAGTCCTTAGTTTCCCATTTTTGTCGTATGACTTCTTACCAACCTGATCTATTGGAGGTGTGGGAGGTGCAGTATATCCATCCACGATAGGTTGCTAGGCATCAAATCTTAATAAAGACAAATAAGATAACATTCTTAAACTTCACAATGCATAATTTATCCCATCAATAGTGGTGCCTTATTTGAGGAGGACCCTTCTTTAATCACCATGTGTTCTAGCCCGAGATACCTTCAGTTGTTAGGTTGTACTAAGGAACCAGGTCTCACATACCAATTTTTGGAACAAACTAATATATTGGAGGGGCTAAATCAATTTATCATTAAATAAGAACTTTTATTACTTCACAACCAATAATCACTTAATCATTAGGAGAATCATTATAATCATAAAAAGTACAAGAAAAGAATGCAACCACACAAAAGGACAAAATGCCATATTTTACATGGAAACCCAAGAAGGAAAAAAAACACTGAGCAAGTTGCTTAGATATATTGTCCAAATCCAAACTCACAAAATAAATATAAACATTACAATCAGTTATGAAGGCACCAACCTTCAAGAGAAACCAATCACCTCAACAATACACCATTTATGAGTGCCAAATCAAAAGGAAACTATAATCTCCTACTCTAATCAACAACTCAATACAAGATAGGCATCGACCTCATGAATAAATACAACAAATAATAAACATCCACCGTCTAAGATAATATTTAAAATGATATCAGAAAAAGGACCTTTGTAAATATACTTTGTCATTTTGATAGCCACCGGTCCACTCACTGTTTTGCACTACATATGTCACCTCTACAACAAAATATAGATCATCATCTATACATTCTAAACCATAAAGTAATATACTCTATCACAGATAACCTTTGTTATGCACACACATATTTCACCATATTTATTCGTTAGAGGAATGATCTTCTATATATATAAATCCATGCAATTAAAATTTCTTTAAATGCTAACTCAAATACATTAGAACCATCACAACCATTCTCCCATGTTGACCTATGACATATTAGACCTTTCAATTGACTCTAAATGATCAAATTTGAATTACAAGCTAGCCATTAAGTATATTTGATTGTCACATGCCAATCTCTCCTCTTCATGAAATAACGAACACACATGATGCATAATCAAATTATAAGAAAATGACTTCTTGTTTGGACCAACCACAAAAATGTGGCACCATCCCGCAATTTGATAGCTACAAGACATGATCCCACCAATATTTCTCCAAAAGTGTGTTTTTTGTTGATCTTCTATCAACAATCTGACTTGCCACCTTTTCCTAGTTCTGTAGCAATGAGATGAGGGTCCCACAAGCAACCTTACGAGTGTGCAAGTATCATTTGATCCTGTTGACATTTCATTATCTCACAATTTCTTACTCTTGGACACAATCCCACCAACCCTCTTGCAAACACACAAAATTTGTTTGATCATAATAATTAAATCATGACTATTGATCCTAACCAAAGTAGAAATCAATTTCCAACTTAGGTAACCTTACGATTCCATTCTTTCAATCGAGTTAGTAATTACTAGGCAATGGAGATAGTAATTAACATGATCATAAAGGGTTAAGTGATAGCTTAAGCAACCAACAACGAGCAATACCAAGTCACTAAGAAAATATAAGAAAAGTGCTTTTGCTCAAAATTGAGACTTAGGGTTTTATGGATAGAAAGTAGAAACCCTGGTCAAGCCAAAATGCTTGATAAATTTATTTCAAGGCTAGAATTGTCAATCTAATTGATTTGAACTCATCTTGGTTTCTACAATACTATGCCCAACATTTTCATACCATTATCATGTAATTGTGATACAAGAGCAACCCTTTGTAATGATTACAATAGATCATGATAACTTATACAACTTTGCACGAAAACATTTATAGTATTGAAATGGTTCTTGTAAATAGTCTTCCCATGTGATGAATATCATAAAAATGACTACAAAAAATCCTCACTACAAATCTATAAACATAACAACTACACTTGATATAAATGACAACAACAATTGCCAACATTATGACCTTTAGATTATTGAAGATTATTTTCTTTATGAATTTTCTGTTTGGAATCCAAATTGCATCCAAAGGTAATGGTATGGGCTCACGAGGGTAGCTTGTTTAGACAATGCATGGGAGTGATGGAATGAACTTGTTGGAAGAGGGTCAAGGATGTGTGTTTTTGTTGATCTTGATTGGGAAGTTTGGGTGATGAATTGGCAATGTGAGCATAATTTGAGATAGGACTGATGGAGGTGATGAATTTGGGGATTTCAAGACCCATAATGGATGAAGAGGAGGGAGGATTGGACTTTAGGACAAGGTACCCAAGAGGGATTAAGAAAATGTGAGACTTAAGATAGTGGGTTATGAGATATACGGGTGTGTGATGGAAAGTGTGCACAAATATGAATGATTAAAAACTTAAATTAAGCAATCTAAGCTAACACTAAATTCATTCAAACACCTCAAGATTGAGAATTTTGTTAGAAAGGAAATTAGAAAACATCAAATAATAACAATTAAATGCAAACCAATGTCCTTTGATTTTATTGTTCTACGATCGGCTATGTGCTCCATGACTAGTGTGTGCTCAATTGTAGTTTCAATCGTAATGCACCAAACGTGTTAGTAGTTTCAATGTAAGACTTCTCCCAACAAACACCAAGTTGCTACATAGATCATCAATAACACAAAAATCCTAAGCTTTGATAATGAACTGAAATTTATCTAATTCAAAGCTAAATTCAACAATTATACCTAAGATTTTGCCTCTGCACATGCGCAAAACAGAGACAACATAGGCGCAAAACAGAGCTACACATGTGCAATTTAGAGCTACATAGGCGCAATTCAGAGCTACACAGACACAAAAAGTAGCTACATAGGCGCAAAAAGTAGCTACATAGGCGCAAAAAGTAGCTACACAAGCGTAAAACTGCAGTGCCTATGCAAAACAGTGAAATTCAATCAAACAAAGAGTAATTTCTGCAAAATTGAAGCCATGATGAGCATAAAAACTCTAATTCTGATTGAATTGACCCTATTTGAACTCAAATTTGTCTATGATTACAATTCATTGACAACATTTCAAACACCACATGGTGCATCCATACCTAAAAACATGATTTCAAACCCTAATCTAAGAAATGTATAAGTTCTAAGCCCTTCATGATGAAATGCAAAATTTTACCAACTAACAAACCCTAATTGCCTAATGTGAGAAAGTTGTTGTTCATTGCCATCTTAATTAGGACTATGCGAGTTCATTCAACCTTATTGAACCCTAACTAGAATAAATACAACTGAATTGAGGCAAAATTGAAAGATTTGTGTTCATTTTAAAATCCCCAAATTGAGAATTTGTTGTTCTTTTAAAGCCAAATTTGCATGAAACTAAGTTTGAAATATTGTTGTTCATTCACTGAAGCCTAATTAGGATTATATGAGTTAATTTTAACTTGACTGACCAATGAAAAGACCTATTATAATTTCAAAAAGCATCAAAATTGAGTAAATCTGCAAATTCAAGCAACTATAGAAAACTGCCTCAGAACACTGCACAGGCGCAGGTTTGCTTTGCATAGGCACAAAATTCTGCTACATGGGCGCAAAAGCTCTAAAAATGCCCTGAAAGGCCTCTTTTCTGCAAATTTTGACCTGCAAGCTGAAAAAACACTCAAACAATAACAAAATATTAGATTGACCCGTGAAGTGGGTCCCATCAGGTGTGCCAAAAATGTGTAATGGAAAGTGTGCGCAAATATGAATGATTGAAAACCTAAATTAAGAAATCTAAGCTAACACTAAATTCACTATAACACCTCAAGATTGAGAATGCTTTTAGAAAGGAAATTAGAAAACATCAAATAATAACAATTAAACGCAAACCAATGTCCTTTGATTTGATTGTTCTCTAATCGGACGTGTGCTCCATGATATAGCATGTGCTCAATTGTGCTCCATGATGCGGGATTATGTGAATTGTATTCAAGATATGAGTATGAAATTCGGCATGATAATGGTATGGTTGCTAAAAAACATGGATGAAATGTTGCATTACGAGGTTACAGATAATGAGAGTGGATGAATTACTTGAAAAAGAGGGGGGCTTAAATAGAAATTGGAAGGAGAGGGAGAGATTGTGAAAATGCAACACTTGTGCTTAAAGAGTACAAGTGGCAATCCTAAGGGTGCAATGTGGAATGAGATTCCACACTTTTCCTCAAAGATCAACAAGGGAGGACATGTGTCCCCAAGAGGGACAAATGTCAAGAAGGGGCTTGACATGTGTCCTCAAGGACACATGTCCATTTTGGGAGGAGGCCACCCAAAATTGGTTTCAATTTCCTAATATTAAGGAAATTAGGGAGTTACGAGTGTGCACACACATGTGAGGGGAGGTTAGGATAGGATAGGATAGGGTAGGGTTGTTTAGAACCCATGGGTTAGGCTAGGGGTTGGGTTAGAAGGGTAGTTTAGGTTAGGAGACATGTGACCAAAATGAAATATTTTAATTAATTAAATTCAAATAATTTGGAAAAGGAGAATTAATTAATTCAAGGATTAGAAGAAAAGGGGTGGGTTAATTAATTAAGAAATTAATTAATCGATTTGGCTATGGGGCATGGCTTCATTGAATTAATTTAGCCAAAAGGAATGCCTGATTTTAATTGAATAATATGAATTATTTAACTAATACAAGCGACTTAGGAGATTTGATCTGATTGAAATAATTAGTCAAATTTAAGTGTCTACAACAGGCCAAAACTAGTTTTGAAAGATGAGGGATATGGATTTTTGGACTAAGATGTAAGGATTTTGGGTCGATTGGAAGGAGTACTGGCATATTATGCACAAGTTGTATAGCCAAATCCATGTAATGATGGATTTTATTTGATTTGAATGGGTTCTAGGATGTCTTTCTTATGAAGGCCTAACCCTTTGTCTTGATAGTGTATTTTTTGACAATCCTATTGTAGACACTGAAAAATGTCTTTTTCATCATGTAGTAATTATTCGTCGTAATTAATTAAGTAATTATTTGATTATTTAATTAAGCTAGTTATTCATCCAAAACTGACTCATTCATCATTCTTCATCTTATTAATTATTCAATTTCTATTTCTTAATCATTTCATCATTTAACCCTTTCTCAAATATTAATTATTTTATTAATTACGATTAATTCCTTCATTAAATGATCTTTATTATTTTAATAATTCTATTTCTAATGTTTAATAATTTCATTTGAATTATTTAAATTAATTAACTTATTCCTCCAAATTCCCCAAATTTAAATTTCAATTAATTTCATCTAATTCCAAATCATCAAATTCTTATTTCACCAAATCTGAATTTCAGTTAATTTCATGTGCATTTCAGCATTCAAAAGTCCAAATTCAAATCCAAATTCAAATGAAAATCAAATTCAATTCCAAAATCCTACAGCACATGTTGAAATCATAACTGATTGATCAAATCAGTTGACTAACCAGTTAACTCTTCAATCACCCCTTTCACTCCAAATCACCTTTTTCTAACTAATCAATCAATTCACTTATCAAATCCAAATTGAAAATGAAAATCAAATTCAATTCCAAAATTCTACAGCACATGTTGAAATCATAACTGATTGATCAAATCAGTTGACTAACCAGTTAACTTAGTTAACTCTTCAATCACCCCTTTTCACTCAAAATCACCTTTTTCTGACTAATCAATCAATTAAGTCTTCTAATCAATCTATTCAATCAACTAGCTAGTCTATTCAGTCTACTGGTTAATCAATTGAGTTCACTCTTCAATCAACCATGTTAACAGACCAATCTATTGAGTTAACAAATCAATCAAGATGGGTTCATTGATCAATATAAATCAATTGACAATCAATTGACTATCAATTAGGAGTTGAGTTCAAATTCTCAACCCTTTGTGTTGAAAATCTATATAAACAACATCATTTTCTCAATTCAGTCTAGAATCACAGTCTTCAAAAGAATTGTCTATCTTATGCAGGAATTTCAGTGCAATACCTAAGAGCCAATCAACCAATTATGCAGAAGAGCAATGGAAGCCTTGTTACATCAATTGAGGGAGTTTAATTACATTTCATTCGTTATTCAATTGATTTAGCATTATTTCATTTTCATTTAGGAGTTAATTTTAGTTAGATTTAGAGTTGTGTTTCACTCTTTGACATCTGCTTATCTTTTATGCTTAATTTTCCCCTAAGAAACATTGGTGAACCCAACGTGAACTAGGTTTCTGATATGTTTTTCACATAATTTGCAGGTTTGTATGGAACAGGAAAATATGATGCGCGATTGTATTGATAGAAATTCGCATTTGTTCATTTTGATGCGCAGTTGTCATCATATTAGTTCGCAATTGTAGTCATTCTAATTCGCAATTGTTAATTCTCATTCGCAATTGTAGGGATAGGTCAAAATTTAATTTTTATTTGTCGTTTCTGCTTTTCTGATATTTGTGCTGCTAACCCAAAAAAATCTTGCAATTCTGGAAAATATTTTTTTATGTATGAAATGTTCCTAACCCAATGGCAGGAAGGGGACATTCAAAATTTCAGGTGCCAGAAGAAGAAAAGAGAATAGAAGACAACAAAAATCATATCAGAGTCTTGTGAAGGCAAAAAGGAAGATCCAATAAATCGAAGAAGAAGAAGCCATAACCCGATACCACAAGAATATACATATATTCCTTGCTAAATTCGATTTCTTTAACGATATTGAAGTAATGGCCTGAGTCATCTGGAGTGATCTACTTGCAAACTGATTTACCTCTTCTATCTTTTGTATTTTTCATTATGTGTTTAAGTAATTTGCAATTGTTTAGATTTATGTTCGCACTTGTGCAGACATAAATTCGCAATTGTGTTATCATAAATTCGCATTTGTCTTGACAAGAGTTTGCATTTGTAGTTAAATTAGTTCGCAATTGTGTAGTAGGTGATGCACAATTGTTAGGATTCAAAAAACCATTACTGTTATGGTTTTTCATAATTCTTTGTCATAAATATGTTCTGTATTCACAAGACAGAGAAGTCAAAATTGTAATCAAAGAAAAGATTAGGTTGGAAAGCCCACCATGTGCTAACCATTCTCATGTTTTCTTTTAGGGGGCTGGACTTAGATTAGCCAAATCTTTCCTTTTGGTGATTTTAAAAAGAACAAGCAAACAATTTGTTTTCTTATTTTTTCTCATCATTACAATATTGGATAAAAAGAACATCATGTTTTCATGGAGGAACATCTCCATCTAGCTTAGACAATTTTACAATGAAGGTTTAAACAGAATCCTTGTCTTTTGTGTTTGTGAGGTGATAATTATATGCTATCCCCTTCAATGGGTGATCAAAAAGCCAAAACCATCTCTTCTATGCTTTATGTCAATTCTACATTAGGATAACACCTTTAGTAGGCCTGCCCTCCCGAGAAGCCCATAAGGCCGGTGAGAGGGGAACGACCTAAAGTGGTAATAGCTAATGCCAAGTATTGCGAACCACTATAAAATAAACGTGTTTACAATGAAAATTGTAAGCAACGGGTGTTGGAATGGCATAGCAACAATTAAATTCACCGGATCTATGCCCACCTAAATGGAAGCTTGATTAAACACCTTAGAACTTAGAAGCCCAACTGAGTCAGTAACCAGACACTTTATTATTACAGTGCAAGGGTGGGGAAGAATCCACCCCCAAGACACTCACCATATATCTCCTAGGATAACGATTCAATAGAGGAGTGATCCTCTTTAGTTTATATTCTAGACAAAGGCAAAAAAATGAGCGCACCTTAGGGTGTGACAGGGCCGTTTGAGCTGATGGAGTATCAAGATGTGGGTTGTGGTAATATTTGTGACCTTTTGACCTTAGGATAATTTGCTTGTTGTGCAATCGATTGACCAAATTACAACGAAAACAAAATGGGGTTTTTGAAAATAACTCCAACATTCATGGGGATTTGAAAAAAGTTCCTTAAACAAGTATTCTTTCTATATTATTATTCTTTTTTTACGTGTATGTTGTGTCTTTGCTACATGATCAAATATTTCAAAGTGGAACATCAACCAAGTTTTTCATACCAACATCAACCAAAAGTTTCTCAACGCGACAACCAAGAGTAAAAAATTCAAAAGAACAACCAAGTGTTTTCATCCAACAAGTTCAACAAATTTTGCCAACATTCAAGAATATGGAAAGAAATGGTGCTTCATGTGATCATAGGTCCTCACACACATAGGGAATGCATAGTTTAAGTTTTTCATCCATATCTTGCATAAGTCTTCACAATTAGGAGAGTAAAAGTCCTTCTTTCACACCCCTCTTAGGATAGAGTTCTTACATTGTACGTCTTAGTACCCAAATCAGTTTGCATACTCTTCATTCGTCATAGTCCTTTTTTTCGTAGAAGTCTTAAGAACATATCCTTTGCATGGGTCTAAAAGGAGATGATGATTTTCCATTCGAACAACCCAATCTTGGACCAAACAATGATCAATTAGAGATAATTGATGGTTTGGACAACCTTGATTGGGAAGTAAGAATTGATCTCCCACAATATGAAGAAGTAGAAGCCATCATAGACAACAAAATCTGGAAATTTGTCTGCCTTGATCCAAAGCTAGCAAAATAAATCAAGGAACAAAGAGAACAAGAAGAATTTTGACAATTTATCAAAAAACTTATGGCAGATGTTCCTCACCAGTAATCTTTGTAGGGTATCAACATTCATAGATTGCATACATATTTAAGTCATAAGTCTTGCATCCATATCAATCTACCATTTTCATTTAGAAGATCATAGTAAGTCATAGAGTGTCAAGATCACATGACAATAACAAGATTAAAAAAGGCAAAAAAATTAGATGGATCCGAACAATGACCCATACTATAACCCAACTTGGAACATGAACACACCTAGAAGCTCAAGTTCTCAATCGATAAATAGGGCTTTGATACCGACAGATTCCAATAGATTGCCAACAATAGAGGAACTGAAAACAAGGTTAACACAAGAGGAAATAGAGGCAACTCAACAAGACCCTCAAGTCTTAATGTCAATTAATGACATTATCAACAACAATAGAGACAAGTATCTATCTCTCTTAATTCAAAATGGATCAAAGTTGCCTCCTAATTTTGACATCTCCATAATAATTCCTCCAGGAGTGATATTGAACCTAAATGCAACACAGATGTCCAATACATATACAACAACAACTTCTACACAAAGTATTGCTCCAAGCATGCAAATGGCTCCAACTCAATTAAAAACAACACAACCAGCTATAAGTTCTACACCAATATCAGAGGTTTCTTCAACAAGGTTCCAATCAATGCCCATGTTGAATTCACAAGTCATTGGTACTCCACAAGCAACTACATCAATATCAATAAGATTTGCAACTAGTAACCAAGGGATGCAACATGGACATACCAATCCCTTTAGGTCTACTCAAGCTAACGCATCGCCTCAGTTTACCTACTTCACAACACCTAGTAGTGGTTTCCATACAGTGCAAAGTCAAGCATCTTCAACAAAATTGGTATACACCACCTCTTAACCATATGTTACAAACATATGTGCATCAGGCATACCCTTGACACAAACATAAATTTTGGCTCAACAAGTACAAAACTTACAAAACCAAATGGTGAGCATGCAAGCAAGCAAGGACAAGAAAAACTACACATTGGAAGATCTCGGGTCGTAGCCCTATGATAGATCTCTATATATGTCACCCTTTCCTCCACACTTTGAGACACCTAAATTTGATAAATACAAAGGAAAGGGTGATCTAAGAGATCATATAAGAGAATTTTTCACATCTTGCATACAAGTGGCACATGAAGACACATATCTACTAAGACTATTTCCTAAGAGTCTTGGAGGGGCCGCATTAGAATGGTTCTCACATCTACCCCCTAAAATTACTTCATGGGGAGAGCTAGCAGAGTTGTTTATCTCAAACTTCTCTCATAATATAGACAATCCAATGAGCCTGATAGATTTGTGCACCACAAAGCAAAAAGAAACAAAGACTTTTGCTATGTTCTTACAAAGATGGAGGGAATTGTAGAGAAGGTATCCAAGCAATATACCAAAGGCTGAACAAGTGGATATATTCAGTGAGAATCTCCTTCCACCAAGCAAATATCCTTTACAAATGCAATGTTTTGATACATTCAAGGATATCACAGAAAAAGGTCTCAAATGTGAGAAGGGATTGTTGGAACAAGGTATCATAAAAAATGGTAAAGATGCAGGAGCACCCAACAATGCAAGTGTAGATAAACCCAAATTTTGGTAAAGGAACAAGAACATTACAAATGATGGTGTGGTTGATGCAAGAGTGGTCAGTAGAGCTCAACCCACACTATCATTACAGGACCAAACCAAAACGTGAATTAGTCACAAGCAAATAATGCAACTACAACCACTACCAATTAAGTCCAATCTAATGTAATTAGACCTTCGAGAAATATGGCACCAAAGAGAAATTTCACACCTTTGGGGGAACCTATTGAGTCCGCTCTAAAGAATTTGATACAAACAAACATGATCACCTTGCCAGAAGCAAGACCATATCAACCAGGCCCATTCAAACCAACCTGGTGGAATGAAAATGATTTCTGTTATTATCATCATTCTAAGGGACACAAAACATCTAGTTGTTACAAGCTCCAGAATCTCATCCAGGACCTGATAGATTAAGGTGATGTAATAGTAGATATAGATAAAGGATCATCAAACCAGGCACATATCATATACAAAGATCCTTTTATGAAGCATAATCAAGGACAAGCATCTACATCAAAAGGACAAGATAATACAACCAACTACATCAAGGTTGCATACGATTATACAATCGATGCAATTAGTGAAGGTGAGGCAATGGTAGAAGCCATCTCCATCGACCCTAAAAATAAAGACGTTCAAAACAATGAGGTTTGCATGGTGTCAGACAATTCTCCATCAGACAGAAGAAAAGACATCAAATTGACTAGGAACAAGAGGACTCACCAAATCTATACTGGTTCAAGAATGACGAAGCTATTGCAGAATTCCTTCGTGTTAGAGAAGGGTTTCCCTATGGGGATCATAAGGTAGGATTTGCAATTGACTTGGACATAACAACATAATTTGGTGAGGCTAGCTCATCCTCAAATTCAGATGAATTCGATGAGACAAAAATAATGACTAGAGGAAGACTGGATGATCTTCTCATTGATAGAGAACAATCAACACTTCTTATGGAGGAAACTAAAGAATTCAACATTGGACAGTCTGAAAATATAAAAAAGATTCATCTAGCAAAATCTCTAAACCCTGTGAAGAAAGAAAACTTCATCAGCTTCTTCAAGCAAAGACTTATCAACTTTGCATGGTCTTATGCAGATATGCTAGGATTGGACCCCGGGTTGGTCCTGCATCACTTACCTCTCTTACCAGGAGTAAAGCCATACAAGCAAAAATTGAGAAAAATGCATCCTCATATAGCCTTACTAGTCAAGATCAAATTGCAAAAACTATTAGATGTGGGATTCATCGGACCTATCAATTATTTAGAGTGGATTCCCAATTTAGTCCCAATGACTAAACACTCTGGGGGCATCCGGATCTGCATAGATTTCAGAGATCTTAACAAGGCCTATCCTAAAGATGATTTCCCACTCCCAAATATTGATATGATTGTATAATTACAACAGGGAATGAAATTCTATCACTTATGGACGGTTTTTCTGGTTATAATCATGTCAGAATAACACCAGAGGACCAAGCTAAAACAACATTCACTTATCCTTGGGGTACCTACTGCTGGAATGTAATGCCCTTTGGTCTCAAAAATGCAGGATCAACATATCAAAGAGCTATGACCACATTATTTCATGATATGATACATGATTTCATGGAAGACTATGTCAATGATATCCTAGCAAAATCACAAATCAGAGCAAAACATTTAGAGGTCTTGGAAAAAATATTCGACAGATTGGAACAATACAAGGTAAGGTTAAATCCAAAGAAGTGTGTGTTTGGTGTAACAGCTGGAAAGTTGTTAGGGTTCATAGTATCAAATAGAGGGATAGAGGTAGACCCTGCAAAGGTGAAAGCCATCCTATAAATGCCAACACCAACAACACTTAAAAAACTTAGAAGTCTACAAGGTCGGCTTCAATACATTTGATGCTTCATAGCACAGTTGGCATATAAGAGCCATCCATTTCAATACCTTTTAAAGAAAGGTGTTACATTCAAATGGTCAGAACAATGCCAAGAGGCATTTCATGCTTTGAAAGACTATCTATTGACAACACTAGTTTTCATACCACCAGTCCATGGAAGACTATTACTCTTGTATATATCAACTACCAACTCAACTTTGGATGCCCTTTTAGCACAACACGATGATCAAGGGAAGGAACAAGCAGTATACTACATTAGTAGAACCCTTGTAGGTTATGAATTGAATTACACTACTATTGAGTGTGCATGCCTAGATGTGGTCTTTGCCTCCCAAAAGTTAAGATATTACATGATCAGTCACAAGATTCAGCTCATTGCAAAATTTGATCCACTCAGGTACCTTTTAAGCAGACCTACACTGACCGGAAGGTTGGCCAAACGAGTAATGATCCTCAGTGAATTTGACATAGAATATGTTGATAGGAAAATCATCAAAGGGAAAATTATTGGAGACCAATTGGCATAAGCACCAATGATAGACCACCACCCTATGTTGATAGACTTTCCAGATGTGTCTGTCTTTACAGTCACAGTATCTAATAAATGGAAATTATTCTTTGATGGATCACATACAAACCATGAACCAAGGGCGAGAATTATTTTTATCATACCTCAAGGTGATTCCATTCCTAAGTCATTCAGAGTAAGCTTTACATGCACAAACAACATAGCCGATTATGAAGCCTTGGTCATAAGACTTCAGACAACAATGCAATGGAAAATAAAGGACCTACAAGTATATGGTGACTCTCAACTCATTATAAGTCAAGTCAATAATGATTATGAAACCAAAGATGACAAGATAACACCTTATAAGCAGTTGGTAGATGAATTAAAGCCATATTTCACCAACATCACATTTGAGCAAATCCCTAGGGTACAAAACCAAGCTGCGGATGCAATGGCAACTATGGGATCTCTCCTAGACATGCCAAACAATGGAACTCAATTTAAGTTCATAGTGGAACAACTATTGGTACCTTCATATGAGATACCAACTTCAGAATATGTTTATGCAATAGTAGGACCTGAATCTCCTTGGTATCAAGAGATATATGCATATTTACATGATCAATATATACCACCTAACCTTTCATCAAATCAAAGGAAGACTTTCATAAGATAGACCTCTAGGTACACACTCATTGCAGATACACTATACAAAAGAGGTTTGGATACAACTCTACTTAGATGTCTCAATGCCAATGAAGCACAAGTAGCTCTACAACAAGTTCATGATGACATTTGCGGCGCCCATGTCAGTGGCCCAACTCTAGCTAAAAAACTATTGAGAACAGGTTATTACTGGCCGACAATGGAGAAAGATTCATACAAATATGTGCAAAGATGCAAACAATGTCATATCCATGGAGACCTAATCCATGCACCAGCACAAGATCTTCAACCAATAACATCACCATGGCCATTCTCACAATGGGGACTTGATTTAGTAGGGAAGATCAACCCTACTTCATCTAATGGGCATAAGTTCATTCTCACTGCCACGGAATATTTCACTAAATGGGTTGAAGTAATCCCAATGACCTATACTACAAGCAAGCAAATAGCTAAGTTTATTTTGAACTATATTATCTGTTGATATGGAATACCAATGAGCATTGTGACGGATAATGGTAGACCTTTCAAAAATTATGAAGTGGAAAAACTTTGAGAATAGTTCCACATTCAACACCATTTTGCAACACCATATTATCCTCAAAGGAATGGTCAGGCAAAAGCAACGAACAAAACAATCCTAAAAATTCTGAAAAAAGTTGTCAATGAAGCAAGTCGAGATTGGCACATACAACTCAATCCTTCTCTATGGGCTTACAAAATATGTGTATGCACAACAATAGGTGCCACAATGTACTCCTTGGTATATGTAACATAAGTCATTTTTCCTGTTGAAGTAGACTTACCATCACTGAGGATCTCTTTAAAGAATATCATATCTAATGAAGATCACAGAGTTGCAAGGTTGCAAGAGTTGGAACTCTTGGATGAAAAGAGACAGACTACCCTGAATCACTTACAAGGATACCAGAATAGAATGGGCAGAAGCTACAATAAAAGAGTGCGACCACATCACTTTGAAGTAGGAGACATCGTCTTGAAGGAAAACCAGAGAAACTTAGTGGAGTGAGAAAAGCTAGGAAAATTTGAAGCAAACTGGCAAGGCCCTTTTATCATAACGCGAGTAGTTGGAAATGATGCTTATCATTTAACAACAATGGAGGGAGATCCACTCCCCAAACACATGAACAACATAAACCTAAAAAGATATTACATCTAAGGGATGGGTTCATTTAAATTTTCAAGTACTGCATTTGCCTATTTCTTTACTACATTGCATCACATATCTCTATTTCATAATGCATCATAGTTGCATTTCATATTACACAAACATCTAGCTACGTATCATTATTTTTTTCACATATAGCCACATCGATAAACAAAGTGAGTGTCTGAGTCATTCACATGTCTGCACTCATAGGAGCAAAGGTGGTCTCATTTCCTAGATACTGGTACATGAAGTTTTTAGGAGGTATTTGGTCATTCATCTTCAATGTCGCCTTGTGATTGAACTTTATCCATGGTTGAGTAGAGGTTTCACTGTTGAGCCTTGTTAACCGAAATCTACCGATTGCTATATATCACACATTAATCAATACTCTAAGTCATTACAGATACCTATTTGGTCACGTGGCTAGTGAAAAATCAAATATTTTGCTTCAGTGTCACTGTAATTGTCATACCCAAGTAAGTTTCATTACTTACAAGTCAAGGCAAGAAAATAAAACAGAAAAAATATTATGCCAAAATCAATATCAAAATATCATGCAAAAATGTGCAATAGAATCTTGACTAAGGGAACATGCGAGTAACTCCATCAGGGTTATGGATGCCTACTGTCAATGGAGAAATATTGAGAGGTTACAATGTATAACCTCGTCAGAGCCCTAAAATCTTGTTGGCAGCAAGGCTCTATCCGAGATGATTTTGAAGTCAAAATAACTCATGTAGCTAGCCACATAGGATTCTAATGGTCTTTGATGGTTATAAGAGTTGGGATGAACTCAAGTGCACACACATGGGCAAAAGGGGATCAAAGTTTCAAGAATTGATGGAGAATTTTTTCGCGCCTCCATTCATAACTCTTGATTATATAGTGTTTTAAGTCGAATAATCTAAATTCTTCTGAGAACGGGTTGATCTCCTATCTCTGAAATGTTTCACACCTTTAATTTAATCAGTGCATTTCAGAATGACAGACGCATATACTCACCCTTGTTTGAATAGGAACTGCATCTTGCACTAGCATAACTCATATCAAAAATTTGTTGTGTCCATATACATCATCATGATATCATTATAGGTCTGCATACTTAAGGGCATAACTGAAAAAATCCTAAAAATCAAATAAAGTCTTGAAAAAATCCTAAAAAATCAGAAAAAGTCTTGGGAAAACCATAAAAACCATAAAAACATCAAAAAATCAAAATCCAAACAAATCAAAAAACCAAAAATACAAAAACATTTGCAAAACATTAAAAAAAAAAAAGAATAAAAAAAATCGAAAAATGTCCTGAAAAAATCAAAAATCACAAAATCTCTTGAAAAATGCCATAAAAATAAAATAAAAAATCAAACCAAGAAAACATAGACCATCCATCAAACCAAATCAACAATAGACAAACTCTCAAAGTCTGCAATCAAACTGATCTCATGTCTTGTTAATCAATCTATCGATCAAACTCTATCAAACATCAACATGTCTTATACAAGGAAGGGTACACTCGAAACCAGACAGATCGGTCTTATACAGGGTACACACTCTTTGAAACCAAACATTCCTATCAATGATCACACAAATAAAAACAATGACATAGATCAGTATGGCTATTGGATTTTGTCCTATTTAGCCTTATCTTTATCAATTGATGTCAATTGATGTTTCATCTTAACAAAACTTATAAATCAGAAAACATAAAAAATCAAATAAAACATTCAAAAATCAATCCAAAAACCCTAAACATCGAAAAATCAAAAAAGAAACAAAAATTGAAAAATCAACCCGAAACTTGCAATAAAATGTCTCGCAAGAATCAAATACCCTAGTAGATATCTAGCAAACACTTCGCGTGAAGTTCAACAAAGGATATAACTATCTTATCAAACATCTGCGGCCAACCTGATCAAGTCTTATCAATAGTTGTTATCCACATCAACGTGATCATTGTCTTGTCTTAAATAGAATCAGATACACTCGAAACCAGACAGGTTAGTCTTAAACGGGGTCCAAAACTTTTGAGACTAGACATTATCAACCATCACATTAAACAAATCAAAGCAAAGGCACAATCAGTTTAGCTATTGAATTTTATCTAATTTGGTTTTTATCTTTTATCAATTAGCGAAGATCATGTTTCTATGCTACTCAAGGATGTCCAAAAAGTGACTAGAGGAGACATGATGGGCACGATCCTTTACTTTGTTTGTTGTTTTGCGGTGAGAACCAATGAATTTATGAGGAAATTGCTCTAGTGGATGTCTGTGATAGGAGCATTCATCTGGTGAATGCCACACATACCTCGACCCCTAGTGAAATCCCCAGAATGGAGGGTTCATTCCTTGTCTGCTACGTGTTTGTTTCTTGCAATGAGATATCTATACATCCTAGTTCCTTATACCTTGGTGTACTAAGCTTCATTGTTACATAATAAGGCTCAATGATGATAATGTATTGCACTACAAATAAAGGAAAAGAAGACTACTCATCACTATCATTCCTATCACATCATATTGATTTTGATATCATGTTAACACAATTGATTCATCATTTTCTCTTATCTCTTCATCATTTAATCCAAGTCTATCTTTCTTACTAACACTTCTTCTAACTCAAGAGACACAATCAACAATGTATTTTGTCACAACAAAAACATTCATATAGGTTGCAAATCATTTTAAGTTCATTTACCATTAGTTAGGTTGCACTTAAATTCACTTACATTATTGCTCAAAGTTAATTGCATTAGATACATTTAGATAAATACCATATCATTTTAGACTAATTATCATATAAAAGCATTAGTTACACAACCATATCATCACATTGCATAAAATAGAATGCACTAGAATCATAAAAGGCATCACAAACACATCACACATCACATATACACATCATATAGAACCATACATCATAGAAATAACACAAGGCATGTAGAACGTCGCCAAAATGCATATCATATATATCTCAAAAGTGTCAAAATACATCATAACAAATGCAAGATAAAATGTCTCAATTGACACTGCCCATATCTCCAGGTGGATCATGTCTGCTCGATCCTGCCCCAGGATGATCTAATGATGCCCTAGGAGGACCCGTTATGCCTCTGCTACTAGTCTGTCAACTAGTGTCCCTGCTAGACCCACTCTGAGATCTAAAAGCTCGATAACTAGGCTCCCTCTGATCCTCAGGAATGGACCTCTCATATGTCAGTCTATAATAAATAGCCTCCTGAGCAGCACTAAAAAATCTATCTGACTATCTCCGCTCCTTGGTCTCCGAGCCAAACAATTATATGCATCCATAACCACTTGTGCTCTCCGCAGTGCATCATCTCGCTGAAGATGATCTCTATCTGCAATAGCCCTATCCCTCTCTCCCGCAATTTGATCTCTCTCCACCTCTAAATCACCATATGCTCTGCGAAAGTGCTCCCTATCATCCATCCAACGCTGTCGTAATGTGACAACTAGATCCTCTAAGCTCCCAATCCGAGCTCTCGAAACCTGCTCATCCTCATGCTCCTCCTCGTCACCTCCCTCTGCACCTAACACATCTCCAACCTGGAGCATCTCAATTTCCTTCCAACCACCATCCCCACCATCACTCCCCCCACTGATAGATGATCCTGTCTTAGAATCATCACTCTCACTCCCATCTCGGTCAAAGCTACCCAAACACTCGGTGTCTTCGTCGATGTCTACATCACCCTCACTATCCTCTGGCTCTGCCTATGCTACAATCAAGCCAATCTGACCTCCACCTCATCCTCCCCCCTTATCTTGGCCTCCACCATCTCTCCCTCCCCCTCCCTTGACCTCTCCCTCCCTGTGCCCTCCTGTGTCGAATCTGCTCAAGAGAGATAAGAATCGTAGGATATGTCAAAGGTATTGGTAGATGATGTACCCACCAAGCATCATACTGCGGTGTGGCACCAAGATCTGCAACTCCGAAGGACCAACCCCATTGTATCGGCCGAAGAGAATCAAACTCTGCAATAGCAACATGAGGTTGTATACAAGCCCCCCAATCTTTGATCTCTCGACAGATACAAGCAAAATAAGCAGTAACATCAGGAACCCCCTGTACCTCCCAGAATTGTCGAAGTACGCAGCCAAGAAGATGAATATCAATAACCCTGTGAGTGCCAACATCTCTCCTAATCAAATATCTCTACTGTTGGCAATATGGCAAATGCTACACATCATCAACCCAACCGGAGCAATCAAGATATGGTCTCCAAGTGAAATACTATAAAATATCAATCTGGTGTCTCTAGTAAAGGGTGTTCCTTGATGCCCTATGTCTAATACCAGTTATGTATCTATAAGCATAAGGCTCCTCAGCACCAAGATCAACATGAATAACAGGTCAAAAGATAGCTATGTACTCCCAAGCCCATACCTAGAGCAATGTGATCTTGCATCCAATGGACTTCTGTCCAAGATAAACAACTCCATGCATCTAATGGTATAAAGTTGCTAATAAACACGAACCCCAAGCAAATACTCATTTGTGTATGATCATATCATGGATGAGTCTACCCCAACCAACTGGGAATCCATGTGTCCTCCTATCAGGAATAAGAGGACCAACTACAATATTGCATAACATGACAGTCAAATCATCGTAATCCAAAGCATCCCATGGGATATCATATCTACCATGTATCTGCAGATCCTGCTCAGTGCACTCAAATAGATCACATAAACTACAAATACCATCTCCGTGACCAAATGTAACTCTAGCACCAAATATCAAAAGGTGAAGAATACGCCACACATCCTCCAAGGTAACTGATGCCTCTCTTATGGGCAAATGAAAAGAACAAGTCTTTGAGTGTCATCACTCAACCAAAGCAATGATCATGGTCATATTGGTCGTAACCTCTGGAAGATGAAGGATGTGATATAATCCCGAATACCTAATCAAGGTAACATCCTCCTGCAACAACTCATCTCGCTGATCAAGACCATCAGGCCTCATATGTCTACCTATCAACACACGGAAGTTCTCTTACAAGTGAAACATGAGAAAATATCAAATAATTTATTCACATGACAAAAACCATATCAAGTACTTTGGAAAAAATTCATATTCAACATATGCGAACTGATATTTACAATTTTGCATCAACAACATTCAATTATGAACCAATTACATCAATTGTGCATTAAAATTCACAATTGTGGATCCCTTAAAGCAATTGCGCATCAAAATTTACAAATGTGAATTATTAAAAGCAATTGCGCATTCAATAATCAATTGTGCATCATTTAATACAATTGCGCATGAATATGAACAATTGCGCATAAATCTAAATACAATTGTACATAAGATGAAATATTTCTCTCTAACATCGAAAGGAAAATATTGGAAAAAAAAGGCAAAAATAAGCAAAATATTTGAAAGATGTACCATGCCTCAAGTGTCAGGCGGTCTCTGGTATGAACGCACTCGATCGAACAAGTGAAATCTTGCTCTATGGCCCGCCATTACGCTCCAAATTCGACAGAAATCACTGAAATCAAGAAGAGCTCCACAAATTAAATGAATGCAGATGATCAAATTAAAAGGGCTAATTCACTATGTATAGCCAAAATTAGGGTTTTTACCTCTTCAACGACCGCGATCCGACTAAACTTCAACGAACTTGTAGCACGGTCAAACGAACTCGAAATCACATGAAACTTCACACGATTGCTCACTACCATGGTATCAAAAAAATGGTCTCAATTTCATAATTTTGTTACCACTATTTTTCTGAGGGGGCATATTTACGCTATAAAGCGTCACCAGGGAATACTGGGGCAAAAAATTTTGTTTTCTTTGAAACAACATCATCTCGACATTGTGTCAAAGAGGGGCAAATGTAGACACTGAAAAATATCTTTTTCATCATGTACTAATTATTCATCCTAATTAATTAAGTAATTATTTGATTATTTAATGAAGTCAATTATTCTTCTAAAACTGACTCATTCATCATTCTTCACCTTATTAATTATTCAATTTCTATTTCTTAATCATTTCATCATTTAACCCTTTCTCAAATATTAATTAAATATTAATAATTACGATTAATTCCTTGATTAAATAATCTTTATTATTTAATTAATTCTATTTCCACTGTTTAAATAATTTCATTTGAATTATTTAAATTTATTAACTTATTCCTCCAAATTCCCCAAATTCAAATTTCATCTAATTCCAAATCATCAAATTCACATTTTACCATTTTTGAATTTCACTTAATTTCATGTGCATTTTAGCATTCGAAAGTGCAAATTCAAATCCAAATAGAGATTGAAAATCAAATTCAATTCCAAAATGCTACAACACATGTTGAAATCATAACTGATTGATCAAATCAGTTGACTAACAAGTTAACTCTTCAATCACATTTTTCTGACTAATCAATCAATTCACTTATCTCTCCAATCAATTCAATCTTCTAATCCATCTATTCGGTCAACTAGCTAGACTATTCAGTCTACTAGTTAATCAATTGGGTTCACTCTTCAATCAACCTTGTTAACAAACCAATCTATTGAGTTAACAAATCAATCAAGATGAGTTCACTGATCAATCTAAATTAGTTGACTATCAATAAGGACTTGAGTTAAAATCCTCACCCCTTCTATGTTGAAAATATATATAAGCAACATCATTTTCTCAATTCAGTCTAGAATCATAGTCTTCAAAATAATTGTCTATCTTATGCAGGAATTTCAGTGCAATGCCTGAGAGCCAATCAACCAATTAAGGATAAGAGCAATGGAAGCCTTGTTACATCGATTGAGGGAGTTTAATTAGATTTCATTCATTATTCAATTGATTTAGCATTATTTCATTGTCATTTAGGAGTTAATTTTAATTAGATTTAGAGTTGTGATTCACTCTTTGGCATCTGATTATCTTTTATGCTTAATTTACCCCTAAGAAACACCTATTACTAATGGGATACTTGTTATTTATAAACAATATACAAGTCCATTTTGAGGGGGTTATGGCATCATAGGAATTGTTGTTTCTTCGAGGAGACAAGATAAAAAGGATGGAGGAACCAAGGGGATAGAGTTGTCGTAGAAGAGGAGTTGGATAGGGGTGGTGGGAGCTTGGGAGGGATTCGAAGTGATGTTTTGAGCTTGAGATGGAAAGGGAACTTTTTATATTTATTTAGAGGAGGTTTTATGTGGCCATGATTTAGAACAAAGGATTGACATAGTTGGATTAGTTTGGAAGTATAGTGTTGAGAACAAGGATCCACTAGTTTAGCCATGTAAACAAAGAATCAACCCACTTCCAATTACCGTTACATTAAATGGGAATGAAATCAATAGATCCAACCCTAATTATTTTATGGAGGGAAGAATATTGATTGAATTATATTCCTCTTGATTGAGTTGGAAATGAGCTATGAAAATGATGCAAACTGAATGCAAGATCTAGCGTAAAAGATGTAGAATTGACAATAATCAACATGTACAGACGAGCTCATATTATATATACAAACACAATGTACATATATGGAAATGGGAAGAAAAGAGGAACCTACGTCTAGAATCTATCTTGAAAGTAGGTGACAATGTTGCATGGATGCCCTTGTCTAAGAGCTCGAATGTGGACAATAGACGTATTTTCAGGATCAAGATGCTGCTCAAAATATTTCCCTAAAGTTTCATCAAAAAAGTGTTGGATAATGGTGCTTGAGTAACCTTGAAATTCACTTTTTACCTTTGTAAAAGCTACTTCTATGCACCTTTGTCTTCTCTTTGCAAATCTATATATCTTGTCTCCAGATCCTACCACCTGCACGACAAAGGAGGAATGGTGTTGTTTTATAGGGGTTTGCCTGCCTAGTTCAAACCCTAGGTTGGAATTAATCCTTGAATGAAATTAAAAGGAAAGTGATGTAGCCATAACTGGTGAAACCCTCAAGAGAGTCAACTGGCTTATGCAACAAGAGCAACACAACGAAAGCAACAAGAAAACATAACCAGATTACATAAACAGATCATATTAATACCTTAGAACTTCCATCAATCATCCAACAATCATCCAACAATCATCAAAGAACATCTGATAGTTAACCAATTACATGCAGGCTATCAACCAGATACAATCCAATCCGGGACTCTAAGAATCAACTAGATCATAAAATGCAAATCTCGATCCTTATTCTCAATTCTACTTCCTTTGCCCCTACAAATGATTACATGATATCATATGTATACCCACCGGAACATATCTGGGTTGGCCTCATAAGATTACATTTACCAATGCAGGAAAATAAAACGTGTAAATAAGTCAACCCTAAGAATTAAAGAAATCTTTTTGGAAAATAACAACCATGAAGTGCGGTTCAACAGGAAGGTTGGCCACACGCCAAAGGACATCGGACAAGACCCAAGATAGATCCACATGTCAAAGGACATCGAACAAGACCCAAGATAGATCCACATGCCAAAGGACATCAGACAAGACCCAAGATAGATCCAAATGCCAAGAATCGCGTCGATAATGAAGGAAAACCAATTGGTAAGCACAAGAACTGTCCCGAAACCTAGAAATAGTCAACTGAAAGCGATAATTGATTTAAAAAGAACCCAAATGAACTAAAAATATGGAATTAAGCACACAAACCAGCCTAGAAACTGAAAATAAGATCTGCCATGAAAAGAAAGCAACTACTGATGCCAACCGATAAGAACATAAAAAACTACATAAAGAACTAGACAAGAACAAAATTGAAATGAAATATTTTTGGTTGATGCAAGATTTCTCATCGCCCAGGGATGCTCTTGCATCAGACAACCCAGGTAGAAAAAGAAGTTCCATTAGAGGCAACTCACAAACATCTAAAAGGATTTGGAATAAAGACCCCATGCTCATTTCTGATCCAAACATCTTCTTTATCTGCCAACCTCTGCTTTAGCTCCTCCAATGCCTCAACCGGCTTCTCTAACCTCTGATTCTCTTTGTTTCTCTTCCTTTGCTTTAGATTTGCATATTGTCTCTGTTTACTACTCTCTCTCTTTTGCAACTCTTATTTTCTTCTACCACAAGACTTCATCTGGTTTGTCACCATAAGCTCTTTGTCCTCCAATTCCATTTGTCCATCGGGCTTAATTGTCAGATCCTTCTACAAACTCATGTCACCCTCCGGTATAACCTCTATAACTGGTTCTATCAAATCTTTCTTCAAATCACCTTCTAGTATAACCTCTACCACCGGTTTCTTTGTACTGCAACTTTTCTCAGGACTCAGATTCTTCACCTCCTTCTCTTTCTCCTTCAAAGAAATCAATGTGAACTTCTACCCATCCTTCTCAATAGTAACTAGGTTTCTTCTATAGTCATAAATAGCTCCTCTATCATACTGCCAAGGTTTTCCCAACAAGACATGACAAGCACTCATAGACACAACATCACACAAAACTTCATCCCTGAAAGGCCCAATATTAAAATTCACCAAACGCTGCTCCTTTATCTCTATCTTTTGATCATCTTGGAACCAACTTACCTCATAAGGACAAGGATTCTCAAGCCTCTTCAATCCAAGCTTCACAACCGTCTCCTCAGATACCATTTTTCAGTACTTCCACTATCTACAATAACCTTACAACACTTACCACTTGATTTACACATAGTCCGAAAAAGACTCTTCCTCTAAGTAGATCCAGTATCCTTTCTTCTGAACATAAGGGATTCTCCTTGCTCTGGTGCACAGTCAAATCTTTAACCTTCACCTTCCGGTTCCTCATTTGCCACACAACTTCTTGCCATTTCTTGTTTACATTCATAGAATCTATGTCCGATTTGTCCACACTTGTAACATTGGCCAAGAAACTCTCTACCGGTACTGCTACTACCTTTCCTTTGTGTTTTTCACTTTGGTTCTTTACTCCACTTAGGTTTTGACTCATCTTCCTCAACCAATTTCTTTACATTGTCACTCATACAACCTTTGAATTTCTCCTTCCCCCTATTCAGTTATCTTCTTCTCATCTTCTCCTCAGCCTTCAAAGCATACTGGTAAGCTTCTTCAACTGTGGAAACCCTCAACATACTCATCTCATCCTGAATGCTAAATACAAGTCCATTTATATACCTTGCCACCTTTTCTTGTCCATCTCTCTATGTCCAAATCTAATCAACACCTTGTAGCATTCCTCGGTATATTCCTTCACAACCATGTTTCTCTATTTCAGGTTCTGCATCTTCTTGAACAACTCCAATTCATAGTCTCCCAGTATGAACTTGGCCTTCAATCTTGCAACCATCTGTCTCCACTAGGTGATCTTCAATTCACCATTCTCCACTTTGTCTTTTTGCAATCCTTTCCACCATAAGGTAGCATGCCCTTTCAACTTAGTTTGTGCCAACCAGACTCTTTGCGGCTCCTTGACATCCTCAAACTCGAAGTAATCCTCCAACTCTCCGATGCAATCGATCAGATCCTCTAGGTTCACCGTTCCGAAAAAGTTGGAAACTTCAACTTTATGAACTTTATGAACTTGTGCCACTGCTCTCGGGAATCTTTCCTCTCTTTCATCTTCTGGTCCTTCAGCTTCCTCAAGCTCTTCACCAACTTCCTCATATTCATCCTCAGAATCAGGGTTTCTCCACAAACCAGCCAAAGCGTTTTGGATTTTGTTCCTCGCTTCATTTTTTAAGGCTTCCATCATCTACTCTACCCTCCGGGGGTTTGTCCTCCTAGGTGACATCTCCTCTTCCACTCTGATGAACTGCCTCAACTCGCCGATTTGACTGTCAGTTTCAATTGCCTCCCCTCGGCAATCTATTGAGCACACGCGTAACCTGCCTCCAATCAGCAATCTGTCCACCCAAAGTAATGCCTCAATGTTTGCAAACAATTCTTCCACCATCCAGTCCACAACCAACTCTGATACCACTTGATACAACCATAATCGATGAAACCCTCAAGAGAGTCAACCATCTTATGCAGCAAGAGCAACACAACGAAATCAGGAAGAAAACATAACCAGACTACATAAACAAATCATATTAATACCTTAGAACTTCTGGAAATCATCATACAATCATCAAAGAACATCTAGTAGTTAACTAATTACATGTAGGCTATCAGCCAAATACAAGCCAATCTGGAACTCTAAGAATCAACCAAATCACAAAACGTGAATCTCGATCCTTATTCTCAATTCTACTTCCTCTACCCCTACAAATGATTACATAATACCATATTTATACCCATTGGAACATATCCGGGTCAGCCTCATAAGATTATATTTACCAATATAGGAAAATGAAATGTGTAAATAGGTCAGCACTAAGAATTAAAGAAATCTTTCTAGAAAATAACAACCACAAAGTGCGGTTCAATAGGAAGGTCGACCAGACGCTAAAGGACATCGAACAAGACCCAAGATAGATCCACATGCCAAGAATCACACTGGTAATGAAGGAAAACCAACCGGTAAGCACAAGAACTATCCCGGAACCCATAAACAGTCAACCAGAAGCGATAACTGACCAAAAAAGAACCCAAATGAACTGAAAATCTAGAATTAAACACACGAACTAGCCTGGAAACCGAAAATAAGATCTGCCATGAAAAGAAAGCAACTACTAGTGCACACCGATAATAACATATAAAAACTGCATAAAGAACTAGACAAGAACAAAACTGAAAGGAAATATTTTTGGTTGATGCAAGATTGCTCATCGACTGGGGATGCTCCTGCATCAGAATACCATGAAGTATAATATTGAATGTTATACCTCAAGCTTGTTGTGATTGATGATGCAATTCTCTTTGAATGTGATCATGGTGCAAGTGCTTATGAAATAACACAACATGACACGACAAGACATAAATGAATCGATCATAAACACATATTTGGATGAAGATTGTTGCAATCTATTGCCCCATGATGCTTATATTTGAAAAATTCTTGAAGGATATGATGGGATTTAATTTTTCCTTGATGCTTGTAGATGTGAGTGGATGGTAGAATGAATGGATGATGATGATTATGGATATGAAAATGAATTGAAAGGTTGCTCTTATATAGGGTTCTCAAGGTATCTCATAAATTAGGCCAACCTCTAATGGTCATATTGATGTATTAGGATCAAGAATCAATTGGCGAGAACCAAGAACAAACCTATGCAAAATTGAGCCCAAATTAGGGGGATAAGGATGCCCAAACACCCTTGTCCAAGACAAGGACACCCAAATGCCCTTTTCCACCCAAAATAAGGTGAATCAATTGTAAAAATAGGAGCATTTAGTTACAGGATAGGGCTTTAGATCACAATATAGTAAGATGAGCTTAGTTTTATAGTACAAAGGCTATAAATACACATGTAAGAGATCTAGGAGGAAACATAGTAAGTCAAGGGTGCACAAAGTAGTGTACAATTGTAAAGAGTTACAATTTACAATGTTATAGGAGGATGTAAGGGAGGGCAAAGGTTTGTTGTTTCTAACAGGGAGTTCATGGAGAGATTCTTCAAGTTGTGCACATGGATGGAAGAAGGGTTTTTGTCACTTATGACTAAATAATTTGATGGATTTGAGAAATTTGGTAGATTTAAGGGATTAGATGATTGTGGTAACTTTGTATTAGTGACATGACACAATTACACAACTACATTTGTGCATGGGGGATTAGGGTCCTCTACTAATAGTCCTTGGAAGAAGTCATCAAATAATTGTGATGAGGAGGAGTTGTCGGATTAGGAGGGTGTGGATTGAAGGATTTTGGGGATGAGAAATCATAATGAGATGTGGAGGCTTTAAATGATTATTGGCTGGAGAATGAGGATATAGATATTAGAGAGGAAGTGGAGATGATGATGTGTATTATGAATTATGGTAGAGAATGGATTTGGATGGGTGGATGAGTTCACCTTGTCAAAGTTAAGAAAAGAATGAGAACTAAAGGATTGAATGAGGGGAGAGGATGGGGAAATATTGGGTCTAGTGCTAAGAAGGCACCAAATCATTGTAGCCATGTCTTGGATTAAAAGATATATTTGAGGATGGTATTTTCAATAAAGGATCAATGGATGATCATTTATTATTAGTGGTTGAGCTTGTGATATAATTCAAGGTTTTGAGGGAGGGGGATAAGGGCTTTTTATAATATTACAAAAGGAAATATTGTCCAAGGATTGGGGGAGAGTGTCTTTGTACATGAGACTCATTATCATCATAAGAATTATATTCAAGTTGTTCCTCAATGCTAGCCTCATCATAATCACTAGTCAATGGAGATATTGTAGTTTGGATTGGGTTGAGATATGAAAGGAAGATATAAAAATATGATACCTCACATGAGAGATGAAAATGGGTAGAATTTAAAAAGAAGAATTAGGAAAATGGATGGAATGATCATGCCTGGGTGAGGAGTTAGAGATGGCATGGGAGATTGCAAACATATTAAACAACAAAGGCACCAAATTATGTAGGTGTTTAATGATGAAGGTGTTAAATTGGTATGCGAGCTAAATGACAAAGCACATGCAATGAAGTAGAATCTCACAAAAAACTTAAGAAAAAATATGGGATAAATAATCAATACTTTTCTTTTCAATTCCATGTGTGCTGAATAGAAGAGGAAGCAATGTTTGTTGAGAGATTGATCTTAACCTTATTTATTCACTCTTTAAAAGTAGATCAGTGTTGGAGGAATCGAGGAATGCAGGTTTATTGTCAAAATGGTCACATGAATTTAGGATGAAAGTGAAAAATAAATATACAACATGAGGATATGATAAAAAGAGACAATTAAATGGTTTGGAAAGCCTTTGATTTATATATGTGAGTAAGGATTGATCAAGGGATATGATTTATTTTTAATATCAATGGTGGAGGTCACAAGATGTTGAGATTGATGAGAGGATGTCAAATGGAATCACCAGATTGGTGGATTTGGAAGAGGAGAGAATTAAGGAATGACCAAAGGCTAGGATTTTTTTGACCAAATCTAAAATTAAAGAATGAGTCATCTCACACATGTGAGAGGATGCATAGGGAAGAGGGACTGAGGACATGTGTCCCCTTGCAAATATGTGAGGGCATTTTGGAAGGAGAATTTTATACATTTTCCCTTTCATACATGTGTGAGGAAAATTTGGAAATAGAAAAGGGGATACATGTACTCTCATACATGTATGAGGACACCTTGGGAAGAGAAAAATGGGATAGTGACCTCTCACACATGTGATGACACCTTAGAAAGAGTAACGGTGATGTGCAAATATTCTCTCACATATGTGAGAGATCTCATTAGGAAGGGAGATTGAGACATGTGGTGCAGGGGCACTTAGCAATTTTTGTTGAGTTTGTTTCCAGGATGTTAGAATTATGTTTTTAGTTTTTTAATAAGTCCAATAGGCCATTGAGTGTGTGCTCGAATTATTGTAAGGGCCTTAAGAGTCTTTGTTTGGCCAATGTTGGCATATGAGCTCTTAAGGGTGCCAGGTAGAGCACTTAATAGGATAAGTTATTTTTGGGTTAATGTAGGTTGGTTGATTTTTCTTTGAGGTTGTTAAGGTCATATGAATCATTTGAAAGTGACCAAGTTTGGGTTTGATCAAAGTTTCTCACCTATGCAACAATTTGCAAAAGTTGCTCATAGCAACTTTGCAACATTTCATACTCCAACGGTTAGTTGGTTGACACAATTAGTTGTGAGCATTTGTAACTACTCCAAGGCCAATATAAGGCTTGGAAAGACCGATGATAAATAGTTGTTGAAAGTTGTTGAAGATCTGAAGGCAAATAAACAAGTTCTGGTCTCCCATTTGGTGTGTTCTTCTGAGTTTTTGTTGTTCTTTGCAAGTTCGTATGACCTGTACGGATTGAGAATCCCAAAACGGGGTCATGGATTGTTAGACTGGATTCTTACCTTCATTTTTTTTATTTGGAGTCTTGAAGTGTTATAGGTTGTAAATAATCTTCATTTTGTTGCAGGCGGGTTCAAGAGCCCTAAAAACCAGGGGTTTGAGAGTAAAATGGCTTCAACCTAACATTCCATGGTGGATTACCGCTCTAAAACCTTTTGGAATGTTAGGTTTCAATGTATTTTTGGTTTTGAGCAAGGGAAGCCAAATAAGAGATTTGCCACCATACCCTTAGCTTGGCACATTGAGTTGGCAAGCGTTAGGAATCATGGGTAACAGGCCCTAATTGGGTGAGTCTGGTGGGGAAGGAGAAGTATGATAGGTTTGGAATTCTATATGTAAGCACAAACCCCAAACTATCATCTATTCACTCAAGCAATCAAACCGGTGAAGGAGTTTTGATCAATCCCTATTTTTAAGGCCTAGAAAGGGGCAATTAGGCCTAGTTAACCGATGAGGGATAGATATGCTAGTGACAAAACCCACCTCTAGTTTTGAGATATTGTATGTAAACCCCAAAAGGGTGTCTGGAATGTCCAAGAGTTCATAGGGTTGTTCAAGAATTTTAACCAGCGAATGCAAAATACCTCGCTGATTGGGCTACTAGAATCGGTTAAGCGTAAAAGTGCAGACTGTTTGTAAAATATCAAACCGGTAAGTGTCAAAAGTTCTTGAGAAAGGAGTAGGGTTGGGAATCCATCCAAAATCATCCATCCTAATGTGTGTAGTGCGAGGAATGAAGATCCTATGGTAGAGGGGTTGAACTCTTCGGTTTAGTGTGAAAGAGAGTGGGAAAACAAGGTCTCCGAAGCAAGAAAATGGAACACACAAAACAACAAGAGCTTATCCTAGCCTAAGGACCTTGGAAAGGTCAGAGAGGGTAAGTCTTGAAGACCCTTGGAGGGTGTGAGGTGTAGAATCATTGGATGGTTCTTGTGTGGCTTGGAGGAGATACCTAGACAAGGTAGCACAAACTGGTGAGAGACAATCCACTCTACATCAACATGACTTATCACACATGTGTGAGAGGTCACATGAGCTAAATGGAGGGCGAGAATTCAAATGGATGGTCAATATTTCATTATAGTTTTTTATGATAAGTAAAATTAAGATGTGATTAATTGAATTAATACATTTAGGTGTGCAAAAGGGATTCACTTAGCTAATTAATACATTTAAAATGGAAAAGAGAGACTTAAATAAATGGTTTTCACTTACTTGATTCTTATGGTTATGACTATGAAATTGAATTTATTTAGACAAACATAAATTCATTTATTTAAATATAAACAACAAATATTGGATGAATTAATTAAATTAATATTTATTTAATTAATGCTTGAGATAAGGTAAAGTTTGGCATAGCTAGTATGGACAACTTTAGGTGTTTATACTTGCAAGTGCTCTCGCGCTCTATTGGCTCTTACCACGCAAGCAAGAGTGATCTGCCACTACATCAAATGTACATTGACAAAACATGTGATTCGTCATCTTTGACTTGCACATAGTAATGGTGAATTAGATTTGGTGATTATAATATCAAACATACCATATCACTTTTTCTATGTTAGGGTTGCATTACACGTCCATATTGAATATGTAAAATTTAATAGCTACCTCAAGAAAAGTATTATAAGTCACATTTTATAGAGGCAAAATCTCTAACCTTTCTCTCCATCTCTAATTCTTGTTTTTCATAAATTGAATTAACTCGCACTTTGTGCCCATTTTAGTTGTGTGACATAAGCAATCCATTATAGGTGTTTATTTTTATTTTGTAAGTTTTTATATAATACTCACACCAAGTAGCATACATGAAGAATCTAATAATGTTTTGTTACTTTATAATATATCATACATCATTTTTACGAGTGTCTCAATATTTACTTATCACGTTGTTTAAGAATGTCCATATACTTTATGGATTCTCATGATGAATTCACACATATTAAAGTGGGGGTAAAATATGATGGTGAAATTTGCATATTTGTGTAATCTTCCATTTTGTTTATGCCTAAAATATCCTAAATAAATTACATATTAACAAGCGATACACTCTTGTGCTAGGTTTAGTGTGTATCTTGATGCCCATCCATCTCTAATTCTTCCTACTTAAAAATACCCCTCCACAAATTCACCATATATTCCTCTTTTACTACACTCCATTTGCACTCAACACAATACATTCCATCCCTGTCTCAAAATTTACGATTTCATTGCCAAGGTTTATTTTTGTACTACTTGGATTGATACTAGTGGAAATAAACCTCAAATTTAAATTTCAAATTTGAATTCTAATTTTATTTTCTCTTGGAAATGTCTATTGTGAGTTAACTTGACACATGTTTGTGCAACATGTTGTTATGTCTTGATATTTAAATATATTCAACGTGTTGTTAATTCATAGGTTAGGCTTTAGGGAAATAAAAAGAACATCTCTTTAACATATATCAAATTAATGTAGTTATTTTTTGGATTAGATCGTGTAAAGAAATTTTTGCATCAACATTTTAGATCACACTCCATGATCCATCAAGATGATAAAGAGAGCACAAGGAGATAAAAATGTAAGATGCAGACCCAAAATCAGCCTAAATATGAGAGGGGAGGAAAGAGAAGAGGAGAGAGGTTGCATGAAAACCAAAGCACCAAGAAGAAGAAAAAAACAAGACAAATTCAAAGGTGTCCCCGAAAGATAACAAAAGAGAAACTAAAATGATAAAAGAGAAATAATAAAGAATAGAGAAAAATAAGACAAGATACAAATGCTAAACATGATAAAAAAAAAAAATTTAAAATATGAAAATAACCTCCTTATAATATAAGAGGTCAAGAAATCAAGAAAATAAAGTAAAACCAAAATAACAAAATAAAAAGAAAAAACTTAAAAACTGACAAAAAATGAAACATAGAAAGAAGAATAAACTACTAAAAAATGAGCGAGTTCAAAAAATTCTTTACACAATCTAATCTAGAAACAACTACATTAATTCGCTATGGAATGTGGAAACTTGATATCATTAATATATCAAAATTTTAAGGGACTAAAAATACAAATTTATATCATATGTATATGGGCCACCTACATACTATTGTATGTTACATTTAAATCTTCATTTGTAGTTGTAAATATAGTTGATTTATAGGCCCGACCCAGGTGAACTTGAGTCTATGTGTTTGTGTGTGTGTGTGTGTACATACATACATACATGCATACATGCATACATACATACATATACATACATACATACATACATACATACATGTACACATGAGATTGAATAGTTGCATTAATCAATTATACATATCATTATTATCGTATTATAGATACAAAAAGTAAAAATAAAAATCCTCTTATTAATTATCATTTTTTTTTTGAGACAGGGGCAACACCAAACTAAATAGACGAGTAATAAGGCAATCTCATAAGGAATTGAGGAATACTCGGATATGGATGAAGTTTCTACAAATAGGATAGAGTAAGTATAAACTAATAATTGAACTTTGGTGTGCAATGGGTAGGTTGAAGAGGTGTGAAAGGTCAATTAGGGAAAATTTTGGTCTAGTTTTTGCATATATTTGTGTAGTACATGGGGCGTAGTACCCCTGCCCTAATCAATTTCTTATCTTGGTTTATTCTTGGTTAGTGTATCTTAATATTATGATTATAGTCAGATGTTTGATTTAACACATAGCTGTTGATGTGGGTCCCACACTAGTTGTATGCAAGTTGTTTAGTGTTCCTATTTCGTGGTATTAATATCAGACTAACGCTTTCATTAAATTTTATATATGTATGCATGTATGACTCTTGGTTGCAGGAGATTTCAGGTACAACGCCGCATGAGTGCGAGGTTCATCTTCACCTGAATTTGCAGGTTTGAGTGTACCTCTTTAATCCTTAGAGTTGGATTAGGTGGTCGTAAGACCCTAGTTGACCCTAGTCGTGCTCAAGTGAGCATCGTCAGTCGTCGTCGGTAATCCCTTTTTGTTTGGGTTTGCGAGTCGTCTGTTTGGTTGACCTTCTCGATTTGCGTGCTTGGTGTGTATGGTTAAATTGATTAATTAGTCCTTAGTAATTATTTTGATTAAATATGTGTTTGTGCATTGAAGATTAATGGACTTGATTAATCGGGATTTCATTATGCGATTTTCGTTGATATTGGATTGCTCGTTTTAAATTGGGAGTAAGTTCAATTAAATAGCTGATTTTGAATATTAAATGCATTTTGTATATGCTGTCGAAAAAGAAAGTTTTGTATTTAATTGCCATAGATTTAATTGCATTCTGTTGGCTTTTGAAATTAGAAAGGGTAAATTGAATTAAATGAGAAAAAAATCGATTTTTAATTGGAAAGCAATTTAATTGTTGATATAGTTAGAAAAGAATTAATTTTGAGAATTATTTTTAAATAAAAATTTTAATTCCAAAAAATGGAATTTTGGTCAACTCTTCCATATAACCTAAATTTTGGGAAATTTTGGAGGATGGACATTTTTGGAAAATATTTTTGTTGGAGAAAGTTTTTGGTTGGAATTTGGGGGTTTTGGAAGGAAGGAGTTCTTCTAGATCTTGCAGGATTGGGCTCTCCTTCAAGTTCTTCCAGGAATGCATATGGAGGTAGGAATTACCTTCTTTGCCTCCCTTGTTGTTATGGAAATGGTCTGTTGGGTGAATGAAATTGCTTGTTGTCAAAATCCAATCTTTTTACAATTGTTATCAGATTGAAATTTGGAATTGTGGGTTTAGAACCATGCTTTTAGCTTGTGTTCTTCAAGAAAATTACATAGTTAAATCATTGTGTTAAATGGTTCTTTTTGCCATGTCTGGTTTTTTTTTAAATAAAAATAAATAAATTTACTGGGAGCTTTGATATTCCTCAATCTATTTTGGGTGTTGAAACCTATTTGTGTATGAAGAAATGAATACCCATAAAAAATGAGATAATACCAAGGCATATTTCTTTTTAACCTGAACTTGTATTAAATCGAAATTTACAATAACTCGATTTGGCGTTTTTTTCTTAGGAGTTTCGGACTGTGCATTAATTTTAAAAAAATAATAATAAAGAGTTTCATTGGTTGGGGTTTGGAGGGCGGGGAGCGGAGCTCCACCCGCCTCCTCCACCCCTCCCCTGCACCTTGTTCCGCTCGCAGTGGCTGCGGCTCACTGCAATGGCCGCGGCGGCCGCAAGGCACCGTGGAACCTGCGTGCATCGCAGTGGCGCCGCCGCCAAGGTTCTTTGCGGCTGGGGTTTCGCTCGCCCAACCCCCGCGTTGGGAGGTGGGCCCGGCCTTCCCCCCCCCCCCCCCCTCCTCCAATATTAAATGGTTTTTGTTAAATTAGTTTTTAAAAATGTGTTTTTTTTATGTATTTTTTTTAATTCAAAAATAAAATATATAATATTTTTTAATATTATTTAATGGAAATTTTTAATTAAGTTTTTAATTATGAGTAATGTGGCATAAATATATATATGCTGATGATTTTTTTTAATTAGATTATTATCCAAGATTTAATATTAATTGTGTATATTTTGGGTAGATGAAATATTGTTATATTGGAAAATCTTTTGAGTTAAAACATACTTTATTCACGAATATATATTGTTTGAAGATTTCAATGTTATAAGCCATCTGGAGATGTTAGAAATGAATATTTAAACCTTGGACATTATGAATTTAAATGATGTGCTTTTGGAAATTTAATTAAGTACCATTTAGGAAAATTGTTAGTTACTGATATTCTCATTTAGTAAAATGAATGATTAATTTATATTTTTCCTCTGTTTGAGAAATAGACAACGGTACTATTGCAATTTGTGGTATTGTACTCACCTGGTAACGGTGATTTTCCGTCATGCTTTTTGAGAACTTAGATCAATCAGAAGAATTGGATCAACTGTTATGCTTAAATCAATTTGAGAAAATATCGTCTTCTCCGATTATTGCCTATGCGAGTTTAATTTCTGTTTTCGCTTTTGATTATGAAATGGCAAGTCGTGCTTTGTTTGATAGGTCCCTGTCATATGGATTGACTTGGGGTACCTGTTTTCATCCTCGGTTATGAGTTGATTGTTGATTTGTGGTAGTGTCGTATTTGGTCATATCCTTTGTGTGGGTGTCGAATGATGATTCGTGTTTGACCAGTTGGTTGTTCCCTCTTTCTTGAACTCCGTTCGTCTGACCATGTGTATTCCCTGGTTTTGAGTTCGTCTGAGTATAGTTTAGTGTCGTAGGGGAAAGTGGCTTTCGATTGGGGGCCGCGCCCAAAGTGGCTGCTGGGTAACCCGTCGAAAGTAAGTCTAATAAGTGATAACCTAATAGTAGATTTGAATGTAATCTCTAAGTAAGATAATTGTGCCTCACACATGGGACGAGTGCTAACACAGACTCGACATGCTGTGAGAAGGCCTGAAATGGCAAACCATCATCCTTATCTTCACGAGAGGATGTGTGGGTCCACATGAGGCTTGGATGGGCCGGAGGCTCGGATTAGGTTGCCAGGGTAACCCAGTGTAGGGGGCCGGGACCTATGAAGACCTGCCATGGTAACCATACCAAGTTGTGTGATGACACTTGTCCCTACGTTCGCTAGTGTGTTGTCGTTTGTCCTGTTAGGAGTACCTTTGTGGGTCATCCTTTTGTCTCTGCCCTTGTGAGTATCGGTTTCATGTTAGACCTTGGGTGGTGATGGCTCAGTCTTGTGGATGCTCTTCTGGACCTTTGTATTAGCTTTGATTATGTTCAACTGGATCCTTTCTTTTTCAAGGATCGTTTATGTATTGATTGACCGATGTGGTCATGTGTATATTGTTTATTTTCGCCTTGATGGCCGGATTGTAATGGTGTAACCTCTTGTACTCTTAACTTTATTTTTATCAGAGGGGTCTTGCAGTTGAGCAGACCCGGAGATGTAGCCCTTTTAGGGGTGAACTCCGAGATCATTATGGTGTTATGTGATGTTATTCTCTTATGTTTCCTTTATTCAGCTTTATCATGTATGATTAGCTTATGTTAGAATGGATAAGTGGATAAATGGAATTAACTTTAAATGCTTATATGCAGTCCTATCTTGAATGCCATTTTGATCGAATGCTTAAGTGGTTTAGATGAGATTTATTGTAGATGCATGTATGCAATCATCTTTTAAAATGTATTAAATTGGAATATGAAAGAATGTAACTTAGAGTAATGGAATATATTCAGTTGTTGTTAAAGAAATTAAGTATGCTTGAAAAGATCTCATATGTGTATGATGAAATTCTAGTGTGTTAGAATAATAGATGTTTGGCTTGTATTTTTAATGAAAAGCTTGAATGAAGATTATGAATAGATCTTAATGGATGAATCTTTGCTTGTGATTTATATTTCCATCTTTTGAAAGAAATTATCCTGATTAAGAATTATCTCGTTATTAAGGTAATCGGCTTATTGGATTAATTGTGTGAGTTAGTGAATTGTGAGAATTTAAGTAATCTCATTGGGAAACTTCTTAGGTGTTAGTTGTGGTCTTCCGCTATGTAATCTGAATCTTTGATATCTTGTTGTATCTTATGTGGTGTAACTTAAAAAAAAAAATTATTGCACTCTAATCTTGTATTTTGGCTTATCCCTTTGGGGTTTCCTGGCGGGGCATTACATGGGGTCAATTAGTAGGCCATTTATTAAATGATGTTTGTGCAACAAAGGTCTCAATGGAGAAGAGAAAGCTTCAAATTAACTATGCATCTGCTTACAAGGATCCAAACAAAATTTAAATAAAACATTTGGAATAGGAAGATAATAAGACTCCATCACCAGTAGGCTCATGTTATGTTTGCAATAAGGAGAAAGGGAGATATATATATATATATATGAAAATAGAGGGAGAGAAAATGATAGAGAGAGAGATAAGGAAATATATGAAAGTAGAGGGAGAGAAAAATATAGAGAGATAAGGATATAGATTTAGAGAGATAAAGAGACATAGATGGTGATTGGTGATCCGACAACACTGTGTCTCACTTTTTGGTCAAAGTGGGATATTGAAATCAACATTTTTAACTAAATCTTCACTTTCAGACATCTATAGTAGCTAAACCATTAAGAATTTGAAGATGATATGAACTAGTGATTTGTGAGATTTTGTGTGGAGATTATAAATATATATTTACAAAAAATTAGAAATAAATTATGATTTTTTTTACGTAACTTCGAATAATTTATTTTTTATAGTAAACATCATTTTAAAAAAGTGATGTTTATGTTTTAACACATAAATTTTTATAGAAGGAATAAAATTCTAATTTTCAAAATATAGATTTGTATCACCAATATCTAGTGCATGGATGTTTTTCATAATTTTTTGTTGCATATATTTTTAAAATTTGAAGATAGAGTAACTATAGTCTGGTTAAGGCTTATGTCATATCATATAGTTTTTTGTATGTGTTTGAATTAACTTCCTTTTTTGTTGAAATATGGACATCAATGACTAGGGAATAGATATATTTTAGAATTTTTTTTCTCTATTTTCCCACTTTTACATGCATGAAATAAAGATCTTGATGTTCAGTAAAATTCTACATTCACAAGAAATGAAAAATAAATATAGCATTCAAATCAAATATACTCAAGATTCGTCTTCTTGGAAAGCTCATAATAAGGGACACATAATTATAAAACATAAATTTTTGCTAATGTTTTTGTTGAAATGTGGCGACTGATCAGCAAAGTACTGTACACTCAGCACGTATCCTCGTCGGGGTCCGGGGCCGGGTCGGGCCCTGGGCAAGGGTTCGAGGGCGGCAGCCCCCGAGAAAAGCGGGGGTTTGGGGGCGGGAGCCCCCGAGAATTTTTTTTGGGGGATGAAAACCGACTTTGTTTTTGCCCTAAAAATGCATGTTATAAGCGGCTGGGATGCTTAAGGCATTGTAAGGTTGATGTGCTATTTTTGCTGGATAATAAGAAAGATTGGACGGCTGTGTATGGTGGACGTAACCCATTCTGGGTGAACCACGTTAAATCTCTGTGTTATCTGTGTCCTATTTTATTTCTTTATCTTTTGTATTTAAATCTGCATATAATTGTTAGTTCATATTTGCTTCGGATCTGCTTGAAACCCTAACAATTGGTATCAGAGCGAGGTTTTCTGTAAATTGGCAGGACTTTTAGATTTGAGTGGGAGCAATGGAGGATTCCAAATTTAAGGTCGAAAAGTTTAACGGCCAGAATTATCAGCTATGGAAAATGCAGATGGAGGATTACCTGTATCAAAAGGATTTGTGGCAGCCATTGGAAGGAAAGGCAAAGAAAGCGACCACAATGTCAGATGAAGAGTGGGACATTTTAGATAGAAAGGCACTGGGATCCATTCGATTGTGCATTGCGCCGTCTATAGCATTCAATATAACAGAAGCAAAAACGGCTGTAGATTTGATGGCGACATTGGCTAAGCTGTATGAGAAACCCTTGGCTTCGAATAAGGTATTTCTTATGAAGCATTTGTTTAATTTGAAAATGACTGAGGGAGGATCTATAGCAGAGCACTTAAATGAATTTAATACAATTGCCAGTCAATTGTCTTTGGTAAAAATTACCTTTGCAGAAGAGGTTAGGGCTCTCTTGATTTTATGTTCTTTGCCAGAAAGCTGGAATAGCTTGGTTATGGCTGTAAGTAACTCTATCTCTGGTAAAAATACTTTGGTATTTGATGATATTGTTGGTATTATCCTAAGTGAGGAAATGCGAAGGAAAAGCACAGGTGAGTCTCCAACATCATCGGGTAGTGTTTTGAATGTGGAGAATAGAGGAAGATCAAAGGAAAGAGGAAAAGGCCCTTGGAATGAGAAGTCACGAGGGAAGTCAAAGAAATGACGCTCTCAATCTAGAGGAAAGAAAGATTGTTGGTACCACGGAAAGCCTGGTCATCTAAAGAAAGACTGTTGGTCTCAGAAAACAAAGAAGGAGATAAAAATGAAAATGACAGTAAGGAAGCTAATATTGCAAGTAATACTTTACAAGATGCTTTAATCTTATGTTTGGATAATGTTAATGATTCCTGGGTAATAGATTTTGGGGCTTCATTTCATGCTACACCCCATGGAAAATATTTTCTAGATTATGTTCAAGGTGATTTTGGATAGGTATATTTGGGTGATGATGAACCCTGTCAAATTGTTGGAAAATGAAAGATAAAGATCAAGCTGCAGAATGGAAATGACTGGTTTCTGCAGGAGGTAAGACATGTTCCTAATTTAAGAAGAAATTTAATTTCTGCAGGGCAACTAGGTAGTGAAGGTTGCATAGTTACCCTCTCAAATAGTATGTGGAAGGTCGCTAAAGGATCATTAGTAATAGCTAAAGGTGCGAAGGTAGGCACATTATATCTGTGTACAGGTAACACTTACTCTACCCTAGCTGCTACAGATAAAGTTACTGCAGGGACAACAACAATAAATGTTGCAAGAACATATTCGATAATGTGGCACCATAGGCTTGGGCACATGACTAAGAAAGGGATGAAAACCCTTCACTCCAAAAATCTATTGCCAGGACTAAAGAAGATTGATTTAGAGTTATGTGAAAACTGTGTTTATGGTAAACATAAAAGAGTCAGATTTCTCAAGGTTGGGAAAGAGAAGAAGAGTGAGAAGTTAGAGCTTGTGCATTCAGATGTATGGGGACCGGCTCAGGTATCATCTCTTGTTGGCTCTTGTTATTATGTTATTTTTATTGATGACTCAACCAGAAAAACATGGGTATATTTCCTAAAACAAAAATCAGATGTTTTTGAAACTTTTAAGAAATGGAAAGCTTTGGTTGAGAATGAGACAGGAAAAAAGTTGAAGTGTCTCAGATCGAATAATGGAGGTGAGTATTGCAGCAAAGCATTTGGAGATTACTGCTCCTTAATGGGATTTGAAACCAGAAGACAGTTCCAGGAACTCCACAGGAAAATGGTGTGTCAGAGAGAATGAATAGGACTATCATGGAACGCGTGAGGAGCATGAGATTGCATGTTGGATTGCCCTTACATTTTTGGGCAAATGTTATACATACTATTGTCTATTTGATAAATAGAGGACCTTCAACCCCTTTGGATGGTGGTATTCCAGAGGAGGCATGGACTGGTAAAAAGGTAAATTATTCTTTTTCTAAAAACTTTTGGTTGCGAAGCTTTTGTCCATGTTGATAAAGAAAACAGAACCAAGCTTGATGCTAAATCTTAGAAATGTACCTTCATTGGATATGGGATAGATGAATATGGCTATCGGTTATGGGATTTTGAAAATAAGAAAATAATTAGAAGTAGAGATGTTATATTCAATGAGAAGGTTATGTATAAAGAATAGATGCAGGAAAAGAAGCATGAACAGGACAAGCAAGAATATGTGGTGTTGGACGAGATTCCTGAAAATTAAATGCCACGGGTACCTGATGCTCAGCAACAACAGAATGTCCCACAAACTCCTGCAAGTGTTAGACATTCTATGAGGTCAAGTAGACCCCCTGAAATATTTTCTCCTTCTTTGTATTCTATATTATTAACTGATTTTGGTGAACCAGAAGAATATGAAGAAGCAATGCAAGTGGATGCCAAACAACAGTGGAAGCTAGGCATGAAAGAGGAGATGGACTCCTTGATGAAAAATAAGACTTAGGACTTAGTCCCTTTACTTGCAGAAAAAAGAGCCTTGCCTAACAAATGGGTTTATCGACTGAAGGAGGAGGAAGGAGGTCAGAAACGATATAAGGTCAAACTTGTGGTAAAAGGTTTTGCACAGAAAAACGGTATAGATTATGATGAAATATTTTCTCCAGTTGTAAAAATAACTTCAATTAGAACTGTACTTAGTCTTGTGGCTGCAGATGATTTACATCTTGAACAATTAGATGTCAAAACAACTTTTCTCCATGGAGATTTGGAGGAGGAAATTTACATGTTGCAACCACAGGGAAAGGTAAGGAGAACTTGGTGTGTAGGTTGAAGAAAAGTCTATATGGCCTAAAGCAAGACCCCGACAATGGTATTTAAAATTTGATAGTTTCATGGCTGAACACGGTTATCATAGATGTCATTCTGATCATTGTGTATATTTTAAGAGATTTGATAATGGCAGTTATATTATCCTATTGCTTTATGTTGATGACATGCTTGTTGTTGGGTCTAACATGCAACATATAAATGATCTTAAACAAAAATTAGCCAGGTCATTTGCTATGAAGGATTTGGGTGCAGCTAAGCAAATTCTGGGTATGAGGATCACACGGAATAGGAAAAATAGAACCTTGAATTTGTCCCAAAGTGAGTATATAAAGAAGGTGTTGAAAATATTTAACATGCATGATGCAAAAGCAGTTAGTACACCTTTGGCTAGTCATTTCAAATTGACTAAGGAGAGGTGCCCAAAGGCATAGGAAGAGGTTAATAAAATGTCTAACATCCCATATTCATCAGTTGTTGGCAGTCTGATGTATGCAATGGTATGCACAAGGCCAGATATTGCACATGCAGTGGGAGTTGTGAGCAGGTTTATGAGTAATCCGGGTATGGAACATTGGAATGCTATGAAATGGATTCTTCGGTATTTGAAAGGAACTACTACGAAGGCATTATGTTTCAAAGGATCTAATGCTGCTCTGAGTGGATTTGTTGACTCTGATCTGGTGGGTGATATTGATTCACAGAGGAGTACTACAGGGTATGTTTTTACTATAGGGGGAATTGCAGTCAGTTGGATTTCTAGGCTGCAAAAGGTTGTTGCACTTTCAACCACTGAAGCTGAGTATGTTGTTGCTACAGAAGCCAGCAAGGAGATGATTTGATTGCAATGTTTTCTGAAGGAATTGGGTCAGACACAAGAGGATAGCCCATTGTATACTGATAGCCAGAGTGCCATTCATCTTGCGAAGAACTCTGCTTTTCATTCAAGGACAAAGCACATTCAACTCAGGTACCACTTCATCCGGACTATTTTGGAGGAGGGTCAGTTACGGCTTGAGAAGATTCACACAAGTGAGAATCTTGCCGATATGTTCACGAAGGCAGTTCCACAGGAGAAGCTGATTTCTTCATTAGTTTTTGTTGGTCTTCTTGATTGATAATTGTGGAATTTATACCAGTCGAGTCCTAGTGTTTTATCCAGCAGATGTTGCATGTATAGTGGTGTCATGTAGTTGTAGCGTCGTAAATTGTATGCACTTGCTAGGGTGGTACAATTTCACACCTAGTTTAGCACCCGCCTTGGCGCATTTTGCATTTTGCATTGCATTTCCCCTTTAGCACTTAATTAGTCAAATTAATTAGGTCTAAGGTTCTATTTCATCATCTCCCACATCATAAAGTTGGGCCCTTTCATTAAAGTGTGCCCCTTTCATTTTATTCTTCCAATACATCATTTAATCAAAAACCCTAATTAGGTCCTATTTTGAACTTGGGGGTTTGATTTCGGGGGTCAAAACATCTCGAAATCAGCTGTAACTTCGGGATTCTCTCTAAAATCATCATATCCGACGGCCCTGAAAATTTGGTGAAAAGTTGTCGGGACCATGGCGCCCGGAGTGCACATGGTCCCAGACATTTTTCCCGAAATTTTAGGAGCGCAATCCAATCATAAAATAAAGCTTAACCCCAAGAAATTGGCGGGATATTCAATCTCTAGGTCGGCCAAAAGTTGAAATTAAGACCTAGGGTTTCATATATAAGAGCTCTCTTTCTTCATTTGAAAGGATCCGAATTTTGTTTTCAAGGACCTTCTAGGCAGCAAAAGAGCAGATCTTTGAAGACTTCAACAACATTCAACATCCTTCTATCAAGCATTTATCAAATTTCATTCATCCATTTAGGGCTTGGAAGACATTGAAGAACAATAGGAGATTACCGACTGAAGATTAGCTTGTACTCCTCCCTTGAGGGTTGGGTATGATTTCATGTTGTTTTCATGTCTTTGCATAAGCTTCAACATATCCTTTATTCATGCTTTAGATCACTTTGCATCTTGATTTAGAGCATTTACATTATCATTTATGAGCAATTAGGGTTTACTTTCTAGGTTGCTCTAGTTTGCTTACTTGCATCTTAGGACCTTGCACACACACTCGGTCTGCACACACAATACATTTTACAATACAACTTGGCTATTCGTGGAGGTGGAAATCACCGAAGCGGGGGTTTGACTAAGGCAAAACCCTATATAGCCGCCCAAACACCTTTTCAGATATAAGTGCAGGTTTCGGAATTTGGACGACGCCACAAGTTACAGATCCGGAAGAAGCAGACGGAGACCGAACTTCACACCAAATCTCAGAGCAAAAGACCAGGACAGGGGCGTGGGATGCCTTGGTCCTGCCAGGACAGGGGCGCTAGGCGCCCTGGTCCCTAGGACAGGGGCGTTGGGCGCCCTGGTCCTTATGACAGCAGTTTTCAGCATTTTTGACAACTTTGCAAAATAGCAGTTTCCGGAGCAGTTTCAAGGGCAGAATCAGGACAGTGGCGCCCGCGCCCCCGTCCCGAACATTTTCAGTCAGATTTTAACTCCGGGTACGCATTTGCATTCTTGTCTTGTCCTTGTGTTTACAACTTTCCATTGTTTAAGTTCAATTCTGCAATCTTGTTATTAGTTCATACTTGCACTTTGGGGTTAGGAATTGAACTTGCATCATTTTATCTTTCAATTACAACAAAGGAATAGAAATCCTAATAGGTAGCCCGTGGCTCTCTCTTCCACAAAAAGAAGTAGCCAATTGTGTGATACCTCTAGGCTCTTTCGTATTCCACAAATGTGTGATTGAAAGTGAGATTAGGGCATGTTTGCTTAGTGTCACTTTTTCCCCCACACATTTTGGTGAACCCGACGTGAATCTATCATTGCTTCCTCTTGCATTGCATTTGTTAGATCTAGATCTAGATTTAGTGTGTTTTCATTTCATCTTCATTAAAAAGAAAAAAGAAAAAAAAAAAAAAAAAGTGTGTTTCTTTGCATTGTGTGTTTAAAATTTTATGCAATTTCAAAATGTCAGATTTTTATTTGCAAGATGTTCATATTTGTGATGATTATGAGTTAGATGAAGCTTTAGATGAATTTTTGAAACCTAAATATACCAAACCTTCATTTTACCAAAAACTCATAAACATTGTTACTATGCCATTTCGTTGTGATGAGAAAGATAAGTTGAATGATTCCTCTCAAGGGTACATTCCTATCAGCTCTTCCACTAAATCTAGTGACATGGTTGTTTTCAATGATCCCCTCTATGAAGAGATATATCCTTTTGAATCAAAAGATAAACCTTTTAATAGATATGATCATGTTTTGTTGGATGATGCCCTTAATGACCTTGTGGCTCCTAAAAAATGCTCCCTTCATGAGGATCCTTTTGTGCAAGAAGATGACATTATCCCTACATTTCCTAGTGATGGCCTTTCCTTTTCCAACAAAATTCCCACTAGAGATGATGAATTAATGGTAAATGCTTACCCTTCTCCTAAAGTTGGTCTTACCCATAAGCATCCCTTAGAGAAAGAAGATGAAATAATAAGCAATTTCCTTAATTCTCTCTCCCCTATTGAAAATATTTTGAGGAAAGAGGATGAGTTTAACACATCTATTGATGCTCTCCCTCCTAAGGAAGAGGAATTAATAAACAATGTTATCTCCTCTCCCAAAATTGACAATACTTCAAACATTCCTTTCAACAACCTCACTATTTGGGATGAACCATTAGAAGAAGGTATAGATTATTCTCTACCCCTAGCCAAAGGGGATGAAATCAAGATTGGAAACTCCCTTGATAGTTTCTCCCCTTCCTTGAATCTCAATTATTCTCCCTCTAAAAATAAAGCATCTCCCTCTCCTCAACTTGGTTCTACTCATAAGGAAACCCTAGTTCAAAGCAAAATGGTTAACATCTCTTTCAAAGATCTCCCTCTCAAAAGTGAGACTTTAGAGAGTAATGTTGATCCTTCTCCTAGATAGTTTATTCCCCATGTAGATCCTTTGATGATAGAGGATGATATGACCTTTCCTAGTATTACTCTTCCTACTAGAACATCAATGCCTACCCCTTGTCTCTCTCCTAAAATTGATTTAATCTATGATAAGATTTTAGTGCAAGAGAAGACTATCAATAATTCTTCCAACACTTTTGTTCATTCCTCTAAACCATCCTCAATCAATTTGATACATGTGAATAAAACACCTAACAAACCTCTCTTCACTGTCCAAGGTGCTTGTCCTTCTCAAAATTCTCAACCTTTAAATAAGCCTATCTTAGTGGTTCAAGGTGGTTATGCTAATGATTCTTTTTGCACTCCTAAGAAACCGGTTATTACTGTGCAAGGAGGTTATTCCTCTAAGAGCCCTTATGAGTATGCTAAGCAATTGACTAGAGAGAGTTATCATGCGGTTGCCCATACTTATAATACTAGAAACAATAGGCAACCTAATCCTCCTCCAGTTATCCCAACTTCATTTCCTCCTTCCCAACCTATTCTTCCCCAAGCTCCACGTATTTCACAAGTTCTTGGTAAGGAATATGATCTCATAGAACAACTTAAAGCTACCCCTGCTAAGATATCCCTTTAGGATTTGATCCAAACTTCTTCCGCTCATCATGGAATGTTACAAGATGCCTTGAAAGATTTGAATGTTCCTCCACCTAATACATCTAGTAATATAGTGTCTTTGGTTAACTCTATGATGAATCCTAAAGCTCAAATTGTGTTTACTCAAGATGAGTTGCCTACTAGTGAAATTCAACATCAATATGATCCCTTGATGATTGTGGTTATCATAAATGACACTGCTATAAGACGAACACTGGTAGATAATGGCTCTGGCCTTAATGTGTGTAGCATTAATCTATTGCATAAGATGAATGTGGATACATCCCTTATTGAGCCTGACTCTCATCCCATTCGAGGCTTTGATAATGTGGCTAAGTCTTCATTAGGTATTATCACCTTACCCGTCACAGTGGGACCTGTTACTTTGCTTACTCCTATCCATGTTATGTCAGGAAATCTAACATGCAACTTGTTATTAGGGAGGCCTTGGATTCACAATATGCAAGCTGTCCCCTCTACATTGCATAGACAAGTTAAATTCATTTATAACAATAAGACATATACCTTGATAGGTGACACTAATCTCCAAGCTTGTTTGCAAACATCTAAGCCTTCCTCTTCTAGTAATGACTCTTTGAACAAGATACCTATGGATGAATCCTTACCCTCTGATAATCAAAATTCTTTGGATGAGTCTGAAGCCCCTGAAGAAGATCCTTCTCGACTTGAATATACGCATGAAAAGGCTTTTGATCCTGAGAAGGTTCTCGCAGAAGACGATTGGGGATCTCTTGATTTCAATCCCACCTTTGTAGGTGAGTATAGGGTTCCTCCTAGAGAGCTTAAAGTTAAAGAGAAGGAAGACACTAAAAATCAATCAATCTTACCTGAACCTATGAGCAATAATTTTGTGGCCGCTTCTCAAACTTCTTCTCCTCACACCTCTAATTATGAAGAGTTTGATTCTTTGTCTTATGAAAAACCACCTTCTCTTCCTGAAATGGCTGATCGTTATGGTCGTGGTTTTCGCATTTTTGCTAAGCATGGGTATCATGGAAATGGTTGTGGCGCTCATGAACAAGCGATAAAAGTTCCTCTAGAGACTAATTTTCACAATTATGCCTTTGGACTCCGCTATAATCCCTGCAAACGTACCAAAGCATCTAAAAGACCATCTCTCAATGTGAATGCTATATTTAGTAGCGATGATGATCTCACATCAACTAAATCATCTTCTACTTCTGTCAACTCTCATGCCCCTTATAAGGAAATCTTGGCGATGAACAAATCTCTTTATGACTCCCCTCAAATTTCTAAATCCACTTATGAATCTTTATCTCCTATTCATCATCAAGTCCTTTCCTCCAGGGATAAGGCTCTAATAAATTACACTCATTCTTCTTCTAAGATTTCTTGTGACTTGTCTTCTTCAATTTTTATCATTTTATACATGTTTTTGATCTCACTTATAGTTGAGTATTTAGCATGTCATGATCAAATACCTCATTCAGTCTATCATGTCTTTAAATAACATTAATGGCTATTATGTTGCTCATCATTATGTGACATTGGTAGCTCATTTACTGGGGGCTCATTGTCATTCATGATGGTACAATTTCAAGTGCAATCATATTTTTGAAGCAACATAATAGCCTAATTCTCTTGTTCCTATGGGGACAAGAGTGATTTCATACATCTCTTCTTTTTATGGTTAAAATTTCCCTTTGGGGTAATAGTGTGGAAATATTGATCATCTTTTCTTTAGAATCCTCGTTTCCTAGATATGGGAGAAGATGTGTATTCTCTTTCTTATCCTACCCACTTCTTGTGAGGAGAATTTTACATACACTAATGTCTTGCTTGCATGAACTCATGTGAGTATGTAGTACATTTTGTTTATGTCTAAATCTCTCCCTGGAAGATTGTGTAAGTCCTTCTCATTGACCTTATCCTTGGGAGGCAATGATCTTTTCTTATTTTTATCTAAGGATCCACTTTTTCCTATTTTGTGGATGGTGTGAACTTTATTACTTGATGTTATTCCTTGTATGCATTTGTTGTTGTTTGTTCAAGGATTCTCTCTTACAAGAGGTGTAAGTCCTTGACTACAACCTCTTTTGCACTTGGTAAAATACATCCATAACAAATTCACTCTCCCGATTGGGTTAAAGAGAGCGTCATCCTTCATTAAGGATCACTTTCACCTTGCAAAAGAAGGAAGTATTGCATTCTTATTCTCTTCTTTGTCTTATTCTAGAAGATGTTATATTTGTCTAAGACAATTTCTCTCAGGGATAGGTGTCTTTTGTACAAATATCTCTTCTCCTCTAAGGATCTCCTTTACACATACTACAAGATATCCCTCTTCAACTATCTTATCATGGCTTAAAGAGTGCAAAACTCTCTTGCTTGGATCTATGACATTGTTGCATTCTTGGGGTATCTTCTTTTGTGATGAAGGTAGGTATCCTTGTTCTACTTTGTTATGACATAAACATTACACCTTTTGAGCAATGGGTCATTCTCGGAACCAGAGCACAGACTCTTAGAGCGAGATGTCTCCATTTTTCTTTTATGCAAGGTGATTATTCTCGGAACCAGAGCACAAACTCTTAGAGCGAGATGTCACGCTTTTGTACTATACATATACAGGTTGTAGCATACTCGGGCATAGACTCCTATGAGATGCTTCTAACCTCACTTACACACACATGCACGAGGTTGAGTGGAACTAGCGGCATAAGGCTAGACTTTCTCACTCTCCTCCCTTACATGGATCACCTAGACAGACTCTAGGGGCTAGTTTTCCATGTCCTTTTTCCCATGGATCACCTAGATAAGATCTAGGGGCAAGAAGTCCATGTTTTTCTCTCTCATTATTCTTCTCATGGATCACCAATGTGTGTATTCATGCTTTTTCCTTTCTTTTCTTCTCTTTGCATTTTGTTTCTATTTACATCCTTCATCTTGTGTTAGAGAGCTCTCAAAACCTCACACTCTTTGTTGTGTTGGAATTGAGATTTAGTCCTCTTTCTTACCAAATGATTCTCCATTAGTTTTTGATCTCATATCAAATCTTCTTGTGAGCATTTGTCATCAATATTCTTTAACAATTCGAAGTGGTAAACATGATACCCTGTTTCAACTCACTAAAATTAGCAAGCCGAAACAGGGGGGGCATATAGCTACCCTCGAATTTTCATCACCTTCCTTAGTAAGCATTAGGTGATTTTGTGATCTAACATGTGGTTTTGTAGGGTGTGGTTCCTAACTGTGTACTGCAGATACCGCTGGGGGCTTCGTTCGACAGACTTATGGATATATCCTTTTTCAAATAATGTTTACTTTTCTGTACTTTAGCTTGCATATGCACGTAGTGTTCATATGACCGCTAAAGTGGGGGCTAAATGTAGCGTCGTAAATTGTACGCACTTGCTAGGGTGGTACAATTTCACACCTAGTTTAGCACCCGCCTTGGCGCATTTTGCATTTTGCATTGCATTTCCCCTTTAGCACTTAATTAGTCAAATTAATTAGGTCTAAGGTTCTATTTCATCATCTCCCACATCATAAAGTTGGGCCCTTTCATTAAAGTGTGCCCCTTTCATTTTATTCTTCCAATACATCATTTAATCAAAAACCCTAATTAGGTCCTATTTTGAACTTGGGGGCTTGATTTCGAGGGTCAAAACATCTCGAAATCAGCTGTAACTTCGGGATTCTCTCTAAAATCACCATATCCGATGGCCCTGAAAATTTGGTGAAAAGTTGTCGGGACCATGGCGCCCGGAGTGCACATGGTCCTGGACATTTTTCTCGAAATTTTAGGAGCGCGATCCAATCATAAAATAAAGCTTAACCCCAAGAAATTGGCGGGATATTCAATCTCTAGGTCGGCCAAAAGTTGAAATTAAGACCTAGGGTTTCATATATAAGAGCTCTCTTTCTTCATTTGAAAGGATCCAAATTTTGTTTTCAAGGACCTTCTAGGCAGCAAAAGAGCAGATCTTTGAAGACTTCAACAACATTCAACATCCTTCTATCAAGCATTTATCAATTTCATTCATCCATTTAGAGCTTGGAAGACATTGAAGAACAATAGGAGATTACCGACTGAAGATTGGCTTGTACTCCTCCCTTGAGGGTTGGGTATGATTTCATGTTGTTTTCATGTCTTTGCATAAGCTTCAACATATCCTTTATTCATGCTTTAGATCACTTTGCATCTTGATTTAGAGCATTTACATTATCATTTATGAGCAATTAGGGTTTACTTTCTAGGTTGCTCTAGTTTGCTTACTTGCATCTTAGGACCTTGCACACACACTCGGTCTGCACACACAATACATTTTACAATACAACTTGGCTATTCGTGGAGGTGGAAATCACCGAAGCGGGGGTTTGATGAAGGCAAAACCCTATATAGCCGCCCAAACACCTTTTCAAATATAAGTGCAGGTTTCGGAATTCGGACGACGCCGCAAGTTACAGATCCGGAAGAAGCAGACGGAGATCGAACTTCACACCAAATCTCAGAGCAAAAGACCAGGACAGGGGCGTGGGGCACCCTGGTCCTGCCAGGACAGGGGCGTTGGGCGCCCTGGTCCCTAGGACAGGGGCGTTGGGCGCCTTGGTCCTTCTGACAGCAGTTTTCAGCATTTTTGACAACTTTGCAAAATAGCAGTTTCCGGAGCAGTTTCAAGGGCAGAATCAGGACAGTGGCGCCCGCGCCCCCGTCCCGAACATTTTCAGTCAGATTTTAACTCCGGGTACGCATTTGCATTCTTGTCTTGTCCTTGTGTTTACAGCTTTCCATTGTTTAAGTTCAATTCTGCAATCTTGTTATTAGTTCATACTTGCACTTTGGGGTTAGGAATTGAACTTGCATCATTTTATCTTTCAATTACAACAAAGGAATAGAAATCCTAATAGGTAGCCCGTGGCTCTCTCTTCCACAAAAAGAAGTAGCCAATTGTGTGATACCTCTAGGCTCTTTCGTATTCCACAAATGTGTGATTGAAAGTGAGATTAGGGCATGTTTGCTTAGTGTCACTTTTTCCCCCACACAGTAGTATCAGTCTCCAAGTGGGAGATCGTTCGGTGTGGAGCCTGATCAGTCTCCAAGTGGGAGATTGTTGAAATGTGGTGACTGATCAGCAAAGTACTGTACACTCAGTACGTATCCTCACGAGGGTCCGGGGCTGGGCCGGGCCCTGAGCAGGGGCTCGGGGGCGGCAGCCCTCGAGAAAAGTGGGGGTTTGGGGGCAGGAGCCCCCAAGAAAATTTTTTTGGGGGTATTTTTTTTGGCATGAAAACCGACATTGTAATAAAAACCCTAAAAAGGCCGACTTTGTTTTTGCCCTAAAAACGCATGTTATAAGCGGTTGGGATGCTTAAGGCATTGTAAGGTTGATGTGCTATTTTTGTCGGATAATAAGAAAGATTGGACAGCTGTGTATGGTGGACATAACCCATTCTGGGTGAACCACGTTAAATCTCTGTGTTATCTGTGTCCTTTTTTATTTCTTTATCTTTTGTATTTAAATCTGCATATAATTGTTAGTTCATATTTGCTTCGGATCTGCTTGAAACCCTAACAATTTTTGGATTCGATAATGGTTTCATTTTTGCATCAACATTTTGGATCACACTCTGTGATCCATCATTAGGATGTTAGAGAGCTCAAGGAGTGGAATAATGGATTGCTATAGACCCAGGGTGACTAAAAAGATGTGGGATAGGGAGAGGGGAGGGGAGAGGCTATGCATGGCATGATGTGCTTGGATGGAAAAAGGAAGATGAAAATTAAAAGGAAAATTATAAAAAATAGAACCAATTTTCTAATTTTCCTTTTAATTTTCATCTTCCTTTTTCCATTCCATCCAAGCACATCATGCCATGCATAGCCTCTCCCCTCCCCTCTCCCCATCGCACATCTTTTTAGTCACTTTGGGCCCGCAACAATCCACATTCTATTCCTTGAGCTCCCTAACATCATGATGATGGATCACAAAGTATGATTTGAAACGTTGATGCAAAAAATACAAACACATTTGAATCTGGAAACATCAATAAGAAGCATTATGAATTATGAAAAATTAATATCATCAAAACATAACTTCTAAATGAATTCATTTGATCCCCCAAAAGGTAAAGAAAAAGTGATTTTTTGTCAGCATTTTCATAGGTGTAAAGGAGACTCCATTGCATGTATGATTTAAGACTAGAGAGATTCTACCCAAGGGGATTTGATCCGACCCTCTTCTATTAAGACCCTTTAAATGGGACCTCTCAAGGCTTAAATCATCATACTTCCTAAAAAATATGTGATTTTAGGCAAAAATAGGATGTCCCAAAAGTGGGACACATTATTGTCACAAAAGATAGAACGATTGAGAGATAAGGATATATAGAGAGAGGTGGAAAGGAAGAGAGAAACAAAGAGAGAGAAAATAGAGAGAAACTTACAAATAGACAAAAAGAGATGGAGAGAAGGATCTATCGAAATAGAGGGAGATAAAGATATATGGGAAGAGAAAGAGAGAGGAAGAGACATATGGGAAGAGAAAGGGAGAGAGAAGTACATATAGAGAGAGATATAGGGGGATAGGGAGGGAGAGAGGGAGGGAGAGATGGGGAGAGATAGAGAGATGGAGGGAGAAAAAAGGAAAGATATGTGTAGAGGAGGGAGAGAGAGAAAAGGGGAGAGAGAGAAAGAGATTTAGGTAGAGGAGGGGGAGAGAGAGATAGTAGATGAGGGAGAGAGATGCATAGAGAGACAAAGAGAGAAGATGGGGACAGAGGGATAGATAACTCAATATGTATAGGGAGAGAGAGGGAGAGATATATATAGAGGGCAGTATATAGAGATAGAGAGGGACAAGGAAAGAGATAGAGAGATAGAGACAAAGATGCAAAGATAGAGGTAGAAAAAGATATAAATAGAAATAGATAGAGAGGAGTGAGAGGGAGATAGGGATAAATAAAGATAGAGTTATAGAGTAGGAGAGATCGAGTGAATAAGAGAGAAAGGGAGAGAGAAGTGGGAGAAAGGGGGAGGTAATAATATATAATTATTATTTTAATTTATACCACGTACACATATAGTAAGTGTTAATTATAGTAATTTTACATTTATACTTCATAGTTTTTATTATAAAATAGAAAATATATAATAATAAATATAATTATATTATATATAATTCAATTAGTATTATATTAAATATATATTATACAGTAATTATATAATCTATTATATTTATATTTAATAATTTAATATAAAATAATACCTATTAATTAATAAATAAGCATAATAAGTGTTTTCAATAAAAAAATAGTAGAGGTTTATTCGGCAAAACATTTACTCGATAGCGGGCTAGTCAACAAAAAATCCTTGAGAATAATGTAATGGTCGCTCATAAATAATAGAGGTGATGAGTTGGATACATGGTTATCCATGACATCATAAGGTTAGTTGATAAGGAGTGAGAAAGATGCCATCTATATACCATTTTTCTTGTACAACAAACAAAGAAATTTCTTAACATCTTACTTGAAAACACTTTTTATGTTTTTCCTATATAATAAATGAAAAACAGGCCAAATGAAAAGCATGAAAATACAACAAATGAAAAAATAAATCCAAAGGTTCTAAATGTTTTAACAATCTTGCACCTTTTTTAATATATATGAATCAGCCATATCGAAAGTCAGTTGATTAATTTCATATAGGGAACACATTTGGCATAAAAATAATATGGGGGTAATTTGGAGGCTTCAGTCACTTGTACAAATCACTAACTCTACTATACCTAAGTGAGACAAAAGTATAAAAAATTGTATTCGATAAGAGAGAGCTTTGGTCAACTTCGAGGGAGATTTGAGAAATAAACATTGGGTTACTTCCTCCCACCCTTAACTCATATGAGTGAATATGACGATAGATAGGATCCACCTCTCTCCAATTCATTTGAGAATATAATAATTTTAACATCTACAAGATCAAAGAGAGTCTATAGAATAAAAAACCTTTTATGGGTCTAGTTTGTCGTTGTATCCTCATGAATAAAATGTGTTAGTGACTCCTCACTTGTTCGTGTTTGTCTCTCTCTTCTATTGGGTCATGGTTCAAGAATGGATGAGTGAATAATTTTAATGACATGCATGAGACCAAGGAGTACAAGGGACAAAAAATCACAATCCAAGTTATCTTCAAACTTCTTTCGATGTTAGATCTTACTATGGATCTTCACTAGGAGTAACTGTACACGTATAAATTTGACCACTTTCCTAAATGAATATTTAGTATTTATTTTAAACACTCTCCCCTTATTAATTAAATTTTATTTAATTAATTTCTTCATATTCATCTATTTGATTAAATAATTTACTTAATTTATTTAATTAAGTTCACCTAAGCCTTTTCTAACCTTTAATTAAATAAATCACTTTATTTAATTAATTCCCCTTCCTCCCTTTTTAATTAATTTTACATTTAATTAAATTGATCTTTGCAAATAATTAAATCTAATTTATTTATTTAAAACCCCCACTTGCATTCTCCTACATCTCCCACTTGCCTCCTAAATCCCTTCTAGATTCTTCTAATCACTTCCAATTTAGCCTAATCCATCTCCTAATTATTGTCACATTCCTAAGCAAAGAGAAGTCACTTCTCAAAGCATCCAAAGTCTTTGAAAACCATTAAAGGCTTTATGTCTTCAACAAGTTAACACTCAAAGTCTTCCTAACCATTAATGGTTAACTCAACCTTTTTGCATGATTAGAGACTTTCTCTCTAACTCAACCCTCATCTAACCCAAGGGTCTCATCAAGCATTCATGGCTTTAACCTAGGTTATCATATTAACCCTTGCACAAGAGTTTATCCCTTGGGTAAAGGCTTTATCCATTGGTTATACACTAACCTAACCATACCCTTACCTCCTAAGGTAACCTTCATGTCTTCTCAAGCATTTAATGTTTCTTTCATCTCCTCTCAAACAACCTTTTGTTGACAATTGTCACCATTTCATTGGTGAGAATTGTAAACATGGATTGATTAACTTTCAATCCTAGCCCTTGTTGAGACTATTCAATCTCAACCCTCCATTACCCTATTTTCCCTATAAATAGAGTCCATTCCTTCTTCAAAATAATCAAGTCTTTGTGCATCAAACTTATAGTCGCATAACATTAAGCATATTATCTCTCTTTGATAGAATAGCATTTTAGATCATTTTGATAGCATTATAATCCTAGATATATCATGTTAATCTCATATCATGTTAGCTTCATCTTAGTATAATTTTCATACTAGTTTAAGCTTCATATCAATATCTTACATCCTATCATCATCTAGTTTCATATCTAAATCATCACTAGGATCTTGGTTGCATTCCATTTAGATCTTAGAATCATTTAAATCTCGTTCTTTAGGTTGTCATCTTAAAGAATCAAGTGCTCTTCCAAGCTGAGAGCCACCTTGAATCTTGAAGATCCTTGGAGATGGAGGAACATGGAACGATTTTAAAGAGTTTGGATTCATTTAACTTGCTTTGTTTGGATTTCTAACCTCCAATGCAATGTTTCATGTGTGCATTTGAATTGTTTTCTCCTCTTGTAGGTTGATACCACATTACATGCATACATTAAATGTATAAACTTCCAACATATCAAAGCTCAATGATGACAAACAAAAACAGAGCACAAACAAGTGACTAACAGGAATGACAACGACAAAATTAAAGTGATCATTTAGCTGCATATCATTTTAGTCTTGCATTTAGTTGCATATCATTTTAAAATCATTTTAATCTTGCATTTAGTTGCATATCATTAATCTCACATCATCATCATTATCATACATCTCATTTTCAAGATAAATCTCACATCATCATCATCCTACATATCATTTTCAAGATACATCTCATAAATCAAAGTAATCAATGCACATACATCCTCACACTCTCGTCTCATCATAAATCATACATCATCATCAGAATCAAGAACAACATTATCTAAGCACCACATCATCATCATAGAATCATCATATTAATACATATCATCAATCATCATCAATAACACATGTGGATCAGAGCAAATCAGTGCCACATATATTATATCTCTAAAAAATGGTCGCAATGTACAAGGGATATCATGTCTGTCAAAATACAAAAAAATGATCAAAATACAACAAAGACAAGTCTCTCAGGTATGACTATCTCCTGAGGCTGACAGTCTCACAGTAGATGTCCCAGCCCTTGGATCTCCACCAGGTGGATCATGTCGGGCAAGCCCCATAACACCTCTACTCTATGTCCCCATATGATTGCGAGCAGATCGACTGGTTGCATAGCTGGGAGCTTTATGATCTCTAGGGACCACCTCCTCGTATAAACGCCTGTAATACTTGGCCTCCTTGGCCATATACCATATCTCCCTCAGCATGTCTCACATCAGGGCACCACCTGTCGCTCTCTCCAATCTCTCAGCAAGATCCTCTACCCGGCCCCGACACTCTCTCTCTCTCTGTATCCCGCTCTGCCACAATCTGCGTAATCTAGCGTTGTTGTGCTAGCACCTATGCCTGTAGCTCCTGCACTGTGACCTATAGGGCTCTAATTTGTGAATCCTATCGATGGGTGGGTACCCTAATCTAAATGGGTACATGTGTTGTGATACCACCCATACCTGTCCCTATCCGAGGCGCTGGTGAAGGTAAAACATCATATCTCCTCCTCTGGGCGGGTCTCCTAACATCCTCTATACCACCCACCATCGCTAGCACTGCACCTACCCTACCAACCCCACCAACACCAAGAACAAGCCCTCCTCCTCTCCCTCCATCTCCCCCTCATCCTCTATCTATCCACCACCTCCTTTATCTTCTCCTCTCCTCCCACCTCCTCCACCACCTCCTCCACCACCTCCTCCATCATCTCCACCTCCACCTCCTACCTCCTCTCCCTCCTCATCTCTCTATCTGACTCCCCTTTGCCTCTCTGGCTGCTCATCCTCATCATCATCAAAAGCGGGTACATCTCTGTCGGATCAGATATCTGTGCCACTGCATGTGCCACGAAGTACGTTGCAAACTCCTCTATCATCCCAGCATCAACGACCCCAGCTCCATAATCCTAGATCTGGCCTGCTAGTGTCATATACTCCTCTACCACCGCTACACTATCTATAGTGGGTCCCCACTCAGGCACATCCTGTCTCTGGCAAGCATATAAACATGCTCCCTATTGCATCCCCTGTTGTCTCCCATATTGCCGTTGAACACGATTGTGCAAAAATCGCTCAATGATAAAGGGCGTCCACTCGATCAGGTATCTCGACATATAAATATAGGGCATCTCTATCCTGTCCTCAACCCACACCTCACAATCCATATAGGGTCTCCAAATGATTGTATCGATGTCATCCAGTACCCTCTGCCAATGCTCTAGTTTGCCCAGCTTCCGTTGGACAACTATACCTATATAACCATAAGCATATGCTCACCCAACTGGCCTATCCCTGTCTACAAGTGGCCTCACTGTAGGAATGTGCTCCCATGCCCACACTTGTAATAATGTCACCCCCACTGATAAACTGTTGTATCCTAGATACACCACCTGGTGAAGCCCTTTGTAAAGGTGGGCTAACATACAAGACTCCCATGCGAACCTGCGTGACCATATCCTCCAACATCAATCCCCATCCCATGACTAGTCCCTTCGACTTACAATCGGGACACAAAAATCCACCAATGAAACCTATTAGTACCGAGGGCAATAGAGCATAATCAAAATCCAAGAACTCCTGCCAGGGGATCTCATATCCACTGATCTAATCATCCTGGAAGATAGGATAGAGAGCCTCTGTCCCACCCTCCTCAGTCTGCTCGTATGGCAACAAGGCCTCGACTATAAGAATCTGTAGAATGCGATAATAGTCCTCTAGTGTGACTATTATCTCATCCGTAGCCAAGTGGAAAGTGTTTGTGTCACTGTGCCACCTCTCTACCAAAGCTATCAACAAACCCCTGATCAATGATATACCGAGGCATGTTTAGTAAGGATGATAAACCGCATCTCTCAATCACATCTCTATCAGCCTGTGATAAGCGAGGAATCAATGACCATGGTCTTGGAAACTGCTCTCGAGACTGAAGCACGCCAAGCTGTGCCTGTAAAACAACAAATGTCCATCATCAGTTCCCACATCTATCCGATATATCCAATCAAAACAAAATCAACTTGAAACAACAAAACATCTCAAGCACACAAACATCAATCAAAGACCCATATCGCAAGCAACATAACGCAAGAAATCAAAGAACCATATAAAAAATCAAAGACCCATAATGCAAGCATCAAATCAAGACCCATATCGAAAATCAAAGATCCATAACACAAGCAATCAAAGATCCATAACGCAAGCAATCAAAGAACCATATCGAAAATCAAAGATCCATGTCACAAGCATGAAATCAAGACCCATATCGAAAGCAACAATCAAACATCATATCAAAAGCATTATTAAGACCCATATCGAAAATCAAAAGACCCATATCGCAAACATCAAATCAAGAATCATATCGAAAATCAAGAATCAAAACTCATATCGGGCATCAAATTCATATCACAAGGCAAAAATCAAGGATCCACATCAAAATCAAAATTAGGATCCTCATCAAAATAATCAATCAGCTTGGCACTCCATATCAAAAGCAATTTCAACAGAATCTAAATCATCATTATCAAAATCAGACATCATCACAACAGGCAAAACATTGGCTCAAGACCCATCTCAAAACACTCAGCAGGAACCTATCAACCCCTAAGCCATCTACCTAATCTATTCGACCCGCGATGCATTCTTCCAAGCCTTTTTCACCCACTTTGGACCCTACACGCTAAGCTGCTACTTATGCGCTATCCTTTTCCCCCAATGCGCTAGAACCTTTACCCTACGCGCTAACTGATTCCGCCACTGCGCTACCTTGCTAACCGTATGCGCTAATCTACCTGACGTGCTACTCTATCTACCCCATGCACTAACCTATCAACCCTATGTGCTAAAATGATCTATGCGCTAACCTAACCTACTAACGTGCTGTAGAAATCTACTTGGACACTAACCAACATAGGTTTACCCTACGCGCTAACTTGTCTATCGTATGCGCTATGCAAATACATCTACGCGCTAAAACGAAAAATTTTAAACCAAAAAATAAAGAACGTGATCAAAACAAACAAAATCAATACAAAACATGGCAAGTTTTGGATCACTTACAGGTGGGCCATACGCGACGGGCCTCTGGTATCGATGAACGCACTCAAATTGGTGCAAATCATATGGAATTGACATCTTCGTCAGAGCTAAAATGTCACAATCACAAGGAGACAAATGTGCAAATGATAAGAATCAAATCACTTTTTACCTTTTTATAGGGTAAAAGTCAACTAGGTTAATAAGTGAGGCATGCATTTTCCTCACTTTTTCATTTTTTTTATCTTATCAACATCATTTTCGGGAGATGAATCAATTAAAATGCATTCAACATAGTCAGAATATTCAAAATGCAATTAATTTAAAAACGCTCATCAAATCAACAAATTTTTCAAATCCTTGATTCATCTCCCGAGGGGGCATCATCAATATCGTTCATCAAATCTGGGGCATCATATCGACATCTCGACACACGACATCATATCGATCAAATTTTGAGAACATATCCGACAATTTTCTTTAAATCAACATGTGCACACACGTCACTTCAAAGAGGGGCAAAATGTAGACGTATAAATTTGACCACTTTCCTAACTGAATATTTAATATTTGTTTTAACCCCTTTCCCCTTATTAATTAAATTCTATTTAATTAATTTCTTCATATTCATCTATTTGATTAAATAAATTACTTAATTTATTTTATTAAGTTCACCTAAGCCTTTTCTAACCTTTAATTAAATAAATCACTTTATTTAATTAATTCCCCTTCCTCCCCTTATAATTAAATTTACATTTAATTAAATTGATCTTTGCAAATAAATAAATCTAATTTATTTATTTAAAACCCCCACTTGCATTCTCCTACATCTCCCACTTGCCTCTTAAATCCCTTCTAGATTCTTCTAATCACTTACAATTTAGCCTAATCCATCTCCAAATTATTGTCACATTCCTAAGCAAAGAGAAGTCACTTCTCAAAGCCTCCAAAGTCTTTGAAAACCATTAAAGGCTTTATGTCTTCAAAAAGTTAACCCTCAAAATCTTCCTAACCATCAATGGTTAACTCAACCTTCTTGCACGATTAGAGACTTTCTCTCCAACTCAACCCTCATCTAACCCAAGGGTCTCATCAAGCATTCATGGCTTTAACCTTGGTTATCATATTAACCCTTGCACAAGAGTTTATCCCTTGAGTAAAGGCTTTATCCATTAATTATCCACTAACCTAACCATACCCTTACCTCCTAAGGTAACCTCCATGTCTTCTCGAGCATTTAATGCTTCTTTCATCTCCTCTCAAGCAACCTTTTGTTGACAATTGTCACCATTTCATTGGTGAGAATTGTAAACATGGATTGATTAACTTTCAATCCCAGCCCTTGTTGAGATTGTTCAATCTCAACCCTCCATTGCCCTATTTTCCCTATAAATAGAGCACATTCCTTCTTCAAAATAATCAAGTCTTTGTGCATCAAACTTATAGTCTCATAACATTAAGCATATTATCTCTCTTTGATAGAATAGCATTTTAGATCATTTTGATAACATTATAATCTTAGATATATCATGTTAATCTCATATCATATTAGCTTCATCTTAGTATAATTTCCATACTAGTTTAAGCTTCATATTAATATCTTGCATCCTATCATCATCTAGTTTCATATCTAAATCATCACTAGGATTTGGTTTCATTCCATTTAGATCTTAGAATCATTTAAATCTCGTTCTTTAGGTTGTCATCTTAAATAATCAAGTGCTCTTCCAAGCTGAGAGCACCTTGAATCTTGAAGATCCTTGGAGATAGAGGAACTTGAAACGATTTTAAAGAGTTTGGATTCATTTAACTTGCTTTGTTTGGATTTCTAACCTCTAATGCAATGTTTTTGATTACGGGAAAAGCTGGTTTTGAAGGGATCTCGAAACCCTTTATAAAATATTCCTAAAAGATAAAAGCATTAAGTAGCAAGAAAAGACAAACTGCCAAAAAACCAACACAATTATGGGCAAAAATCAACAAAAAAGCCCAACAAAACCAGCCACATCCAACCATAACAGAAAAGAGACAAAAAACAAATTACTTAATGTTTTTTAGGGCATTAGCCAAATTTCCGCTAATCCCTTGCAAATCTTTAATATTATCCCTAAAGTTAGGGATTTGTTTGGAAGAGGCCACAACAACTTTTTTCATGCTTTCCCTTGTTCTTTTTGCTGCACCACCAGGAGCACTTTCCACTGTTCCTACCTCGATAGCATCCTCATCAATATCTAGATCCACGATAGGTTTGGGGGTGCTGGAACCATCGAGGAACTTGGTAATTTCCTCTAAATTCTTAGTCATAGAGGAAAGAATATCCGAAATCATTAGTAGAAAGTTTTTCATAATTGTTTTTCCTTCCTCCAGATTACCAATCTGAGCTTCCAGCTTCTCCACTTTTTCCTCCATTCCTTTATTCCACTATTCCTGGTTTATTTCAACTTTCTTCCCTTTCTCTTCCTGTTGCTTATCAATTTTTTCCAGATTCTTTATTCCTTCATAAACCCACCTGTCAAACCCCATACGAGCCTTGGACTGGTTTTTGAGTTTATCCAGAATTATCCCCTCTCCAGCTTTATCCTAATCCTTGCTCGAATTCTCCTTCTCCTTCTTCTGCTTAGTTTCCTTGTCCTTCTCCTGCTCAATTTCCATTTCCCTTTCCTCATTAATCTTGTCATGTTCCTCCATAGGCTAGCTATTAACAATTCCAATGCTCACATTGTGGGTCGGACTATTTTGATCAGAGACTTCCTCAACTCCTCCTTCCTCTTCACCCACTTCCTCTTCCTTCGAGCTCTCATCTCCTTCAGACTCATCAATCTCCATCTCACTGCCATCTTTTCCAATGTCCTCTGAACCTTTATCCTCTTGAATTTTCTCCATAGTATTTTTTTTACCTTTTTTGCTCTGTATCCCCTCATCCTTGCTAGACCCGCCTTCCTCTAGCTTCCTCTTTCCTTTCCCCAGTGACACCGACAATCTCTTGTTTTCCTAGATAGCCAGAATCTTGCAATGCTCATAAATGAGCAGAATAAGGCCGCAATGAAGCACATGTGAAGAAGGGTTCTTGCTGTGCTTATTCAGAGACGGTGACAAAGACCTAAAGAGGTAATAGGGCAAAGAAATCCTCTTCTCATGTCTAAAATGATTTAAAAGCATAAAATGGTATGTGTGGACCCTGGTAAAAGGACCCTCCACAATAATATATTCCATAATTGCATTAAGCACACAACCCCAGATTTTTTTAATATTGGAAGCATTATAATACTTCCCGTAGCTTTTCCTATTTTCGCTCTCTCCTTCTCTTTACGCGGAAAAAGCTTAATTGCATTATTAGACACTTTTAGGTCTCTAAAGAAGTTAAGACTAGAGTGGAGCATACCTGTAACCGTCGCAATGAGATCCACATCCAGCTTAAACCTAACACCATGAATTTTGAAGGAGCTGTTTATCCAGTTTTCAGTGACTTTGGTTACCGCTAGGTTAACTTTGCCTTTATCATAGTTGACCAAATTTTCCATAAAATTTGTCATGAATCCTTTCTCCAGCTTTGCCCAATCCTTAGGCATCTCCTTCCATGTAGAAATATTATCAGGTTCCTCTCTTCTTAGATCCCCCCCCATTTTAGATTTACAATTTCTCTTCTTCTGCAACTTCGGAGCTTTCTTCCCAAAGACACTCGAATTTTTGAAAATGCATACCCACAAAGTGTGTGGAGAATTAATATTCTTGATTAGGACTCTGCCCTTCTAACATGTCATCATTACCTTTCTAAATATTTGAATATTACTCATTACAACATTCATGATTAATTGTGTGATCCCTCTTTCCCCATGAATTTGTCCTTTCTGGTAAGTTCTTTAATATTAAAATCCATATTAACTTCCCCATTCCATATACACCGAGCTTCGGAATTTATGCCAAGGTTCGCTAACCCATTCACAACCCCATTTTTTTTCTAAAGGCATGTTCTATAATAATAGATTTAAAGCTAGCAATTATTTATGTAGCTTTAAAAATAATATTTTCTATAGTCCATGAAGGCTCAATTTCACCCTTGAGGCATGTAATTATGTTAAGTGAGTCTCCTTCCAACCATAGATTATCATGATTAGGATCTTTTGCAATAATCAAAGTGTTAAAATCTTCTTTAGCAGCTAATCCATGATTAGTTCCATTTAGACATTCAAAAATCCCCCTATAGATTTTATCCACCATCACTTCAGGGTTAGCACTTTTATCCCTAAAAATCATGTTGTTATGCTCCTTCTAAATATTCCATATTACATTAGGGAGAGTAAGTTTCCAAAGCTCAACATTCTTATACTTAGGAGAAGGACAATACCATTGCTGCCAGAACTCTTCCAAAGAGTTCGGGAAAACCCAACTCAACTTCCACCTACTAAAAATAATATTCCAGATTTCCTGACTGAAAATACACTGGTAGAGGATATGACAAGCAAACTCCTCCTCCCTGCAACAAAGAGAACACCTATTAGGAAAAACAAATCCACTCTTATGGAGATTATCAAGAGTTAACACCTTATTTTGGATAAAATTCCAAAAGAAGATATTAATTTTGGGCGTCAACTTCTTTATCCACACTTTAGCCCATAAAGGGATCTCGTCCGGAACTTTGTTGTGGATAGACATTGCCGAAGACACAAAATATTTCCCATCTGAAGTTTCCTTCCAAATCAGACAATCCTCAATGTTGTCCATAAAATTTTTAGAAGAAAGCAAAATCTCTAGAAATTTTAATCCCGGACAAAGCTGGCTGAACTCAATCCACTTCCCATTTCTCCAGTAGTCTCTAATAAAGACTCCATACATACTTTTGAACCAGTCTTTCCATTCCTTAAGGATAGGAATTTCCTCCAATGGTTTATCCATAAGCCATCTATCCTCCCAAAATCTAATAATTCTCCCATTCCCCAATTTCCACATTCTTCCAACTACTGCCCAATCTTTAGCCGTTTGATCTGCATTCCAAATTGCAGATCCTTCAACAAAGAAAGCATTTTCCATAAATTCTCCCTTAGATGGTTGCATGTAAAGGTATTTCTTTTTCCAAATTAAATTCCATTCTCTTTCCTCCCCTTTCATTCTCCAAATTTGTTTAGCTAACAAGGCATTATTCATAGTTATGATATTCCTTAGTCCCAAACCCCCATACACCTTAGGAGTACAAATATTATGCCAAGAAATAAGGGGGATTCTATTTTTATCTTCCACTCCCGACCATAAGATTTTTTTTTAAATTCTTTCAACTGCCTCCGCAAACTTTCTGGGGATTTTAAACAGACTGAGGGCATAGATAGGCAAATTTTGAAGGGTAGCTTTAAGCAACATCACCTTTCCTGCTTGGCTAAGGAGGGCTCCTTTCCACCCCGCCAACTTGGTATTGAATCTATCAACCAGCTTCATCCATAAATTCTTCGAAGGCTTTGGGCATAGAGGGAGACCCAAATAGGTTGAAGGAAACTCAACAATTTTGCATCCAAGGATTCTTTCTATCCTCCTTTGTCTATCCTCAGGGTATTGATAAAGAACAAAGAACTCTTATCCCAATTTTTTTTTTTCACCAGAAGCAGTTTCATAGGAATCCATAACACTCTTCATGTTTCTTGCTTCCCTAATGGTAGCTTCTCCCATTGTGATCGAATCATCAACAAACTGTTCACGAGTATAGGTTATGTTGGAAGATGAAGGTTTAAGGCCTTTGAGTTTCCCTTCTTCCATATTTCTCATAATAAATCTACCCAAACTTCTAGCCAAAATAGTAAACAAGATAGGAGAGATGGGATCCTCCTATCTTAGGCCTCTAGTGCTTTTGAAGAAACTAGAAGGGGATCCATTAATAATAACTATAGAGGTAGAAGTTCCAGTCAACTGAGAACAAAGCTGAATCACCTTTTCCCCAAACCCAAAAGCTTTCATAATTCTGAAAAGGAATTGCCAATTCACTCTGTCATATGCCTTAGACATATCCAACTTAAGAAAAAAGCCCTGTTTTTTAGCAGCAGTTAAAGAATAATTGTTCTCATGAACAAAAATAATAGAATCCAAAATCTATCTACCAAGGACAAAACCATTATGCTAAGCTGAAATAATGCGGGGAAGAATATCCAACATTCTAGAAGTAAGAACCTTAGATATAATCTTGTAAACAAAATTACAAAGGCTAATAGGTCTGAACTTATTAAGCGAATCAGCTCCAGAGATCTTAGGAGTAAGAATGATAAAGGTCGTATTGAGTTCTTTTAGAAGCCTCCTTGAACCAAAGAATTCTTTAACTTTATTATAAATATCATTCTCCACAATATGCCAGAAGTTTTGGAGAAAGAACATAAGGAATCCATCCAGACCAGGAGACTTATCTCCATGAAAGGAAAACATTGCCTTTTTGATTTCCTGACTCGAAGGGATCCGAGGTAGATTTTTGTTATCATCCTCATTAAAAATAGGAGGGATAGCTTCAGCAAGAAGATATTGATTTCTAATATCCAGTACATCCACCCCTCCCAACAGATTGCTAAAAAAAATCATAGCTTCCTTTCTTATTTCATTTTCATCTGATAAAATCCTCGTATTGCAGGATAATCTAGAAATCCTATTTGTCGCCCTATGCTTAAGAGTAGTCAAGTGAAAAAACTGGGTGTTTTTGTCACCTTCCTTCAAATACAATGCTCTTGATCTTTGTCTCCAAAAGGTTTCTTCATTAGAGATAATTTCATGGTATTTAGACAAGAACCCATTGTCAACATTTCTCAAATCCTCAGAAAGCCCTTCCTCTTGGATTTTCTCTTGAACATCTTTTATATCAGTCTTAATTTGAGCTTTAATTTTAAAGATATCTCCAAAAGTCTCTTTGTTCTAGATCTTGACTTTAGCTTTTATAATGTTAAGCTTTTTGGCAACTCTGAATAAGGAAGTTCCCTCAATCTCTGAATTCCACCATTCAACAACACAGACTTCCAGCGACGGGTGGGATAACCATGCTTTTTCAAATCTAAAAGGAAAATTTCACTCAGCAGAAGTTGAATTGGCAGTGAAAGAATAGGATAATGATCAGATCCAATCTTAATAATTGACGCTAAAGAACAGTTATACTTGGAAGGCCAATCAGAAGAAATAAGGGATCTATCCAACCTTACTTGAATAAGATCAGAACCAGTTCTTCGATTGATCCAAGTATAATTTATCCCTTGGAGATCCACATCCATCAAAGCTTGATCATTAATAAAATCCATAAGATATTGTCTACCCTCCAGTTGCAAAGGGAGGTCTCCCATCTTTTCATCCTCTTTTAAAGGAGTATTGAAATCTCCCATGATCATCCAACTTTTTTCAGCAAAACTTAATCTGCCTTCAGCCAGGCTCCTCCAGAATTTAGTTCTTCCAGCTTTAGAATTAAGCGCATAGACATTAGTGATAACCCATTCAAAGTCATCCTTAATAGCTCAAGCAAGACTGAGGTCCTATTGACCCCTGAAGCGATTTACTTACCTATAATAGTGTTCTGATTCCAAAAGACAGTTGTACCTCTTGAGGCACCCTTTGAACTAGTTCCCATCACCCCATTACTTTTGAATATTCTAATCCTTTCCACTTTATCCTTACACATCTTAGTTTCCTGAATAAGTAATACATCCGGTTTATTATCTCTAACAATATTACGCAACACATCTTGCTTATGGGGGCATTCAACCCTCTAATATTCCAAGAGATTATCTTCATACCTTAACCGGGGATAAGGCTGACTCAACAGAGCTCTGTGTTCCATTAGCACGATTCTTCCAGCTTTCCTGTTCCCTCTGATTCTTTAAGGAAGGTCTCCCCTGATTTTTGCTCTGACTTCCAACATCTGCCCCTTTCTTATTCTTGCTTCTAGTTGAGATACCTACATTGGGTCCTCCATTATTTGACTTGCCTTCTTTAGTACCGAAAATCCTAAGATTTCCCTCAATAACCACCATTTCCAAACTTTTAGGAGGAGTTTTACATTGGGAATTTATGATCATATGTCCATTCTGCTTCAGACTTCCATTGGTTAATAACAACAAAGGCTTAGTATCCGAGATATTACAGTCCTGCGCTTCATTAAAGACTTCCTCATTTTCTTTATTATTAGATGAAGTCGAAGCATCATCATAGGAACTCTCATCAACTTTACCTTGGATGATAGGACCAACCTTCTGATCTTCTGATTAAGATTTTTGAACCTTTTCTTCTTTCCCATGCTCTTCCTCCTTGTTGCTTTCTTTATAATTGTTATAACACTCACAAACAAATTTTCCAATGTTACTATTCACACCCTTCTTTTCCTCATTTTCCATCTCGGTCACTTCCTTCTCAGGGACAACCTCTAAAGGTAGTTCATCATTTTTCCCTTTCGTTTGCCATTTCTGCTTCAAGTTGCTATCATTTTTACTAATCTTACTCTTCTTAAGCGGGCAAGATTTCGCCCAATGACCCGACTTTTTACAATAAAAACAAACAAACAGGAGAGTTTCATATTCAATCGCTTGGGTCCATTTCCCTAATTTAGATAGGATCTCAATAGATTGAGGCATATCCGTCATTTGATTAACAGTCACACAAATACGAGCAAAAACCAACCTTGATTTAGCTGCTGTCATCGAGTCGATTGAAAGAAGTTCACCAAATGATCTCGCGATCCCTTTAAAGACTTCCTCATTCTAGAATTCCAGTGGAAGGCCAGGGAGACACGTCCACACAGGCACCGATACAAAAATGGACTCATCCAGTGGGAGGTTAGGAGCCCATTTTTGTAAAGCCAAGGTTGACTTGCCGAACATCCATGGCCCTTCATAGAGCGCTTTATTCATATCTTCTTCATTATTAAAGGCAAAGGAAAAAAAAACCCCAGGCAAAGCCGCCACATCCACTTGACCTTTGAGAATCCATTTCCTCCTTATGAAATTCCTTACAACATCAATGTTAGGTCTAAAACCAACAAACCTTCTCACTAAGGTCATAGCTAAGCCAGACACAGTGAAATCAACTAGCTTATCTAGAACAGAAATAGCAAAACCCCCTGTTGTCGAATCAGAGATATTTTTAACTTCTGAAAGACCAGATTTCACTAGAGGCCTGACTCCAAAAAGAGCAGACCATTTCCTTTTTTTACCTCTATCATGTGGGTCCCCAGTTTTGGAATCTTTCTCTTCCACCGATTTGACTGTCGTCTTGTCCCCCTCGGTACCCTGAGAAGCCTGGGGACCAACATGATTACCAGCTCCACCCACAGAAAGACTGCCATCCCCATGAATTCCACCATCCCCAGATTTGAAAATTGAATTTCCCTCTCGCCACTCTACTTGCCGCTCCTCTCCACCCATCCACTTGTCAAGTAGTGACACCTCTAATGCAATGTTTCATGTGTGTGTTTGAATTGTTTTCTCCTCTTGCAGGTCGATACCACATTCCAGGCATATAGTAACAATTGTGTTAATCCCCGCTTCTTTAAATAGCTTGTACAAGCAACTTTCTAGTTGTTGTCAAATTGAGTACAAATATCCTTTTAAGTTGTGCACTCCATAATAATGTGCCATTTCATCTCCACTACTCCCTTACCACAAAATATGCAAATTTTGTCTTCTAAACTTTCATAAATATATTCCATCTACTAGTTTCACACCTAAGATGATGCGATCTAGTTCTTAGTTATGCAATTAATAGCCTCACTTTTCTTTTAATAACCACCCCTTAATATGTTTTTCACCATTTTTTCAATTCGAGTTAAACATTTTGACATAATATGCTTTCTTCCGCCCAATTTACTTCATCTACATGATAATCCTAAACTTTCCCACATATTTTTAATTTCCTAGTCAATATTAAGACATTCATAAAAATTGATGTTCCACTTAACATTTATTATTCTCTTTTATTCAATTTTTCTTCCTATGACTAAACTCCTCCCACTATTTTGGACCATCGATGGGTAGCAAGGAGTTTTGTAAATGATAGGTCTAGGCGAGTAGAATTCGATGCCTCTTTGAGAGCGACGCAATTTATTTCATCACGATAACCTAAACTGGCTAAAAGAAATTATTTTTATATCTTTTGAAATATATTAGAGGGTTTAGAATTTTTTCTAAAGGTTTAACTCAGACCTCCCTCTGCAACTTCTCCTTTCGTCCATGGCTGGTGTGATGAAGAAACGAAAGGCAGGTGCAGTGAAGAAGGTTCATCCCAACACTCTTAAGAAGAAGAAAATTGCTCAGCACACTGATTCCGTTCCATCACGCAGCAAAAGCAACTTATTTGAAGAGGACGCCGCCGCTTCTGCCTCTCCCTCTCCTTCTGCGTCTGATAAGGAAGAGGAGGGATTTTATGCGAATGGCTTTGACAGTGATATTTCATCAGACGGTGAACCTCTAAGAGACGATTTTATCGAGGGGGACAAGCTCACCGCTCATGATTCGGACCAAGGCAAGCCATTCTAAAACTTAATATTATTATTGTTTTGTTTATTGGCAAGCTCATATTTATTCTTTGAATGCAGAAGAAAGTGAAGAGGAGGAGCTGGACATTGAGAAGAAGTCTCGTATTTTGGATGCTGAAAAGGAAAGAGAGCACGATGAAGCAGATGCTGAATTGAAGCTGAATATTCAGCAAGAGCCCGATGATTTCATACTGCCCACTGCTCAAGTCAGTAAATTTTATTCAGTGCTTGCGTCTTTCCCTGGGCTTATGGTTTAGTGCTCAACATGATCATAAATTTCATTTTTCCGTGTTGATTTTTATCCCATATTCTTTGGTTAGCTATTCTAGCTTCCTTTATATTTTGGTTATTCATCAACTTTAATATAATTTTTCGATCTCTCTGTGTCTCTTGGTTCGATAAATAATTGTGACTCTCTTACCTGTGTTTTCTCTTGTTGCTTGAGATGTAGAATGCATGAATTGAACATTTTCTGTAACAGACACCCACATATATGCTGCATGGCAGACATGTCTGCTTGAGCATTTATTAGTTTGTATACATGTCAAGGTGAAACTGAAAGTTCGGGGAACTAGGCTATGATGGTTCATTTCTTATTTTTTGCCTTTGTTCATATGTTTTATACTGACTTTCAGGAGCTTGAAGAAGAGGGGAAGCGCCCGCCTGATCTCCCAAACCTTAAGAGGAGAATAAAAGAGGGTATGCTTTAATTTTGATTGTTATTGCATTAATTTCTAGATCATAAGGCATCACTTGTTTCATCTATTTGGACTGTGTTTGATAGTGTTCATTAATGATACATGCCAATCCTTTGTATTAGTTGTTAGGGTCCTGTCCAATTTCAAAGCTTTAAGGCAAAAAGGGTCTACTCGGAAGGACTATACTGAGCAGCTTGTTGCAGATTTGTCTCTATATTATGGCTACAATGACTATTTGATCCAGACCTTCCTCGAGGTTTAAGCCTAAATTTTTGGAATTTTGTTGTTATTCTCTATTCCAGTGTTTTGTTTTATTACCATTTTAGCACTTTGTTTGCAGCTTAGTGATTTTCCGAAAAAAATTAAATGAGGTGATATAGTGCTGAATGACTCTAAAATGTGGTTTCCAAACTTCAGATGTTTCCTGTTGCTGAAGCAGTAGAGCTTATTGAAGCAAACGAATCTCCTCCACCTACATGCCTCCGGACTAACACTTTAAAGGTCAGTAGCTGGATTAGCTTATTTACATTTGAATAAAATACTTTTGCTCACCTGAGTTATTGAGCATCTGTTTTTGGATGTTCTTTTCCTGCATTGATTTGCCTAAAACAAACACAGGAAGTATGCATGAAAAGTATATTAATTTGCCTAAAACAAACACAGGAAACCATGCATGAAAGATATACTGATGTGTATAAAACAAACACAGGAAGTAATCAGACAAACTTTAAAAATAGGTACTGCTACAGCAAAGTGGAACACAAAATCTTATTTCATACCAACCTCACTGCTCTACGAGTAAACTTACCAATAAACTTCAAGGAAGGATATCCAACTTTCTCCTCAGATTTTACAACTTCCTGTTTTCTAGAGTCCCCTCAAAGATTGAAGCAAATCCAACTTTCTTTTCATACTTAAAGTCTTTCTGCATTGACAAGTTTGTTCAAAGATTAAAATAAAGATTGTGTTCTCTTCGTTTTCAAGATTAGGAGACTTTTTACTTAAGATCATTCACACTTGCTATGTAGTCTTGTTACTTTTAGCTTTCCATTTTCCATGTTCAACAGTGACATGTCTCTGCCCTTTGTTCCCTGGTCATTCTCATTGTGTTCCTACCTACCTCCATTCTTGTTATCCTATTCTAATTTTATTCCTAGGATCTGGGGGTACTTTTAGACATTTCCTCATTGTGTATCTGAACAGCTTCAAATGGTTGTCATCTATCTAGGATTTGTAACCTATACCATATTTATAGATATTGCTGAGGTAGAAGAATGTTTTAGGATTGTATTGTGGTGGATGGCTTTACTTATCAGGGCAGCCTTGAAGGGAGTTTATGTATTTAGGACTTGGAACTGATACCGACTTTATATATATAGCTGGGGTGGAAGAACATTTCTAGATTGGAATTGTGGTAGATGAATTGACTTGTCATAAACTTCAACATTTACCAATGGCTCATTTGCAACTGTTAACTTTTTGATAGCTTTTGCCTTCTGATTGGGTTCTCTCTTACATGTTTGTGCTCTCTCGTGATAGGCCAACACTGGGGTGAGGAATAAACTAGTTTCAGCTTGGTTTAAATGTCAATCCGGGGTTCGTAAGCTTGTGAAATGTGTCGGGGCTATATGCCACAAAGGGGTCAAAGTCGTGAGATGAGTGGTTATGAATGCAGCTATGAAAATAAACCTACAACAAAGTAAAATAACTCCAGCGACAGGAACTGTCACTTCTTGGTGACAGGAACAACATTAAAGCATTTCGATCTAAGAATTATTGTATTGTTAAACGATTTAACAAATAATACCATAATTCATGATTGAATTACAATCAAATTATTCGCAGAAATAAATCACTCTAGTCAATAACAAGATAACGCTATAGAAACACACAAACTGAAATAAGAAAATGTACATAAGTCACCGAGCTTCCCCAAGGAGTGGGCCCTTGCTCTTGGTTTGCGCGGTGGACAGAACAAGAGCTTTTCTATGCTGTCGTGATCAGAAGATACACTGTTTTTATTATCAAAAAATGATACAGAATTCTGCGTACAATAATCTGTCTTACAGTTGCTAATATATAGCTCAGGGCTATAACAACCGTTATGTAAGGTGGCATAAAATAACATAGTTTATTTTGGCATGTAGCCAACAAAATAATGGCTTACGTGCAACCTTGGCTTCTGGCCACAGATTGAATTTGGTTTTGTTACAACAACATATAAAAATAAAGGACGTGAAGATATGCAGTTTTATCCTCCAGCGATTTACCATACATCTCCACCACGGGTTGATTTCTCCAGCATAACATTGACACACCTGGAACCTTGGTCAACTTTATTTTGCTTTATTTTTTGCTGGACACAAATTAAATATTGTCTTGTTATAACAGACAATTAAAATAGAAGATTTTTGGTTTCGTTTATATAGCTGGCAAATGCATCTCTAATCAGATTTATTTATCAATAATCTCACGGTTGCTTGTGCTTGTTTGGATTTGGTACATGGTCAGCATGTGAAGAGGTAACTGATGACAACAATTCCTGACTTGAAAGTGACAGGAAGTTCTTGTGAAATAGGTGACAGGAAATATGAATGCTCCAAGCTATATTTTTGCCAAGGTGTAAAGTGACAATGCTTACTAATAAAAACAATCAATAATTAATTTTCATCTTTTTATCCCAAAACGATATTAAATATCACTTATACATATTTAATCATATGCAACGTAAAGGATAAAATGATATGAAAATGGAATAGAAATGAAATGGGGAAATGGTTATGAAGGTGTATGAAAAGGCATAAAGTATGGCATAAAATGGAACATGATTGGCTCTCATCATTCCCCACAACTTAGCATATTGCATGTCCTCGTGCAATCATTAAAATTGAGAGGTCTTTGATTTGAATTGATAGCCTTTTGGATTTATAGCATTCGCCTTCTCCTTCACCCTTGACTACATGTTCTTTCAATTTTTCTATCAATTCCTCTTCATAGAAACCTTCATGTATTACTTTCAATTATTTTGCACCATCTCTTCATAAAAAGCTTCATGTTTTTGCTCAATATGCAATCCAACGTTTAATTTTTCCTCCATTCTTCTTTCTTTTTTTAACTTTTCAATTTTTTTTATTCTGCGCAACATCAATTTTTCAAATGCTATATATAGGAGGTATCATGGAAAATTATCTCCACTTCTAGGAGGTATCATGGAAAATTATCTCCACTTCTAGCTATGTGAAATGGGTGAAATGATAAGCAACATGAAGAATGAAATGATAAGGAATATGAACGGCAAAATGATAAGCAATATGAAATGATCATGCATGGTGAACTATGAAGGGATGATTAAGGATAAAGTGAAATAATGGGTGAAAAGATAGGTAATAAGGATGGTATACCTCCTGCAACTTAAAAGGTTGACCGTCCTCAGGAAACCAGGAGAGAAGAGGTATGGATGTTGCACATATGATTAATATAATAAGAAATATTAATAAAGTTAGAGATAAAATAATGAAAAATAAAATTGATTGTTTTACCAACTTGCATGTCCAATTATGCCAAGGTCAGGTAGCCAAAAGCACTCAGCAACCGTGAGCCGCTAGCAAGGAAGGAACCAAAAATTGTGATTGGCAGTGCAACTCCATGAAAGATCACCCTTTGACTGAAGCATTATAGATCAAACTGATGGGAGATGAATCCATTGTCGATAACACCTCAACTGAATGTGTAACACTTGCGATAGGCGATCAAAGTAACGGTGACCACAACAAACTAGAGCATAATTGCACAAGGGAGCGACAGGAGATGCTAGAAACACCCAAAGAGTGAAACTCCATAGAAGCATCTAAGTGTTCCTGAAAAATGAGTAGCTCAGAGGAAGAACACCAATTATTGCATTTTTTTTTAATTTTTAATTTTTTCATTTTTGATAACGACAAGTGACCGCTGGCAAGCCAGTTTTCAATCACCCACTGCTCAGTAGCTCTGTAAAAACAGTTTTCACCACTAAGAATTTATTTCAACTACAATCCACCAGAAACTGGTTTTCAAATTGTAGTTGTCTAACAATGCCTGAAGGTTTTCATTGTTAGAATTTATTGCTTTTTTCTTTTTTTTCTTTTTTCTCTTTATTTTTTCCTTTTTTTTTGTCTTGTGAAAACCTGCATATAATGACCAAAGAAATTAAAATTTCGTATGGATGCTGAAGTGATACCATCCAAATCTAGAGTTCCTTTGGAAGCCCTTTGCATGTAGAACTTGAAATGATGACCAAAAACAAGAAATATACCTTCATCGAGATGGACCATGCATATTCTCATAGCATGACTATGAAAAATCCATGATCCCGTTTAGCTCATGCCACCATGTCTAAAAGCTGACTGTAGAACTGTAGAAGACATGCCAAATCACTTAGTTGAATGTACTTACGAAAGAAGCAATCTTCCAAAGATAAGGCAATGTAGTGAAAGACTAATGGTAGTCTCCCAACAAATCCATATAGCTTTAGATAGGTAGATGAAGCAATTTGTATGATGAAGTGCAATAATCTGCATTAGAATATACTCAAGCTCCTTGTAAGGCCCCCCACATGTCTTCAAGTTATCCTTGGATGTGTGGCTTGTGAAAAATTAGCCAATGAACATAGTACTGCAGGATTCATTGTTACACCAATTTGCATTGTGTCCTCCACATGGTCTAGCAACAAGGATGGTGAAAAAGAGAATTTATGTCCATTAATTTTGAACACTTGGCATAAAAATCCTTTTGTGACCTCCAAGAGTGAAGCACAGAAGAAACTTGCTTGTCACCATCTAGTTAGCAAGGCTAACAAAATGTGTCTTTCGATGTGCTTGTAGAGAAGTATCCTCAATTGGTACTGGTGCAAAGGTGTCGTCATAAGAAACTTGTAACCATGTTCTCAAGACCAAGCATATCAAGTATAGTAAAGAAATATCATCCATCCAATACCTCCATTATAATAATTTTATATATGAGAAAATGAATGGTAGAGTTATATGTATGAATAAATACTTAATAATAATAAAATTGATGAATTACAATGAATGCTTGTGTAAACATGATATAAATTCAATTCAAACTAACACAAGAATGCATACCTTGATTTTGTCCAAAGCTCACACATGTGGTTTTATTAGAAGCACCAATGAAACAATCAATGAAGTCTTTGTCAAGAATCAACCAAGGATTTCCAAAATTCAAGGGATTTCCTCCCCCCCCCACACCCCCAACTTAATTTCATACTACACAAAATTTCATACTACACAAACTCATGAGGGTGGTAGGATAATCCAAGGGATCAAGAAATACAATGACACAGTAAACGACACCTTGAGCATGTTCAATGAATGGTCATTGCAAGATAATCCAATGAATCAAGAATGAAAAAGATATGTATATGTTGAAACCTTGATTCTTGTCAATGAACGGTCACAATATTGTATGTGTAGTATGGTTTTTAATCCATTCAAACTCATAGAGTTGTGCTTAAACAATTATTGGTGGGCCTAAATCAACAAGTATGTGGGTAATGCACATTTTTACTGTAGGCCTCCAAAGATCTATATGTTTGAGTATAAAAGTATTAAAAGATAGATTGTGTAGGCATTCATTCCCCACTCCACACAATTCTTGAATCATTAGAGCACATAGTTGAACTCTGATTGCAATATTAATTTCAGCACACATATAGATGAGTTCAATGATTAAGATAGATTCAAATTGAAATGCTTCTTTATATGTGTGAATATCTTCTAAAAGTTGTGATGTATTATATAAAGAAGATGTAAGAACCTTAAAAGGCCCTCAACTGAGACAACTGACGTTTAACTGAACCTGTTGCGTTTCAAATGTGTTCTTTGCAAATTTGTAACAGCAAATATAATTTTGACAAACTTAAGCACAAAAAAAGCAACTATGGGCATTTGCTGGAAATCAATTTATAACTCAACAATACTGATCAAACCCTTATTACATTTGCTCATTATTTATTGATGCTCAATACATAAACAAACAAAGCTAGAGAAGAACTGATAAATACCAGGACATTCTGTTAAAACCCTTATTTCTTTATTGCTGGTCATACACAGGTTTTTTATGACAGCAAGCTATAATTTATTCCCAATTGACCTGAATCACTTGCATGTTAGCCCGATGGAGAGACCTAGGCAAGGTGTCCCTTCTGCTATTCTTTTATATTTATTTTGGTTCCTCCAATATGAAAATCGTAGCCCTTCAAGTGTTTGGCGCTACTTTCCAGGCAGCCGTACAACCACTGATAAAAAAATCTCTCATGGATGCCTCTGTTTCCCTCTTGCTGCTGCAGCCTAATACTGGAGAAAAGGCGGTGCCTCTCTGATTAATAAGCACAAACTTGGCTCCTGAATGAAACCAACTGGAAGAGCAAGATCAGCTGATATTTCACAACCCCTGATGCTGTTGCACAAGAATCCCACGTTTTCCCGTACCGATACCTCTGATCATTGCAGAAGAATCTTCTGCTGAAACCCTAGGCCAAAACTCCTCTCAGAGCTCCAAAGCAAATTATCCAAAAACTTAGCATAATGAAAGAAGACCTAAAATCTTCTTTAATCATCTCCATTTAGGGTTGGCGCGATTCCCAAGAAAGATGCGATTTGGCCTTTAATAATGTTTTAACTTTTATTATTTATTTTTGACTATTGAAGTGTCAAAAAATAAATCATTTTCCATTTAATATAAAACTGGCCCCATTTGATGAGAAATAGACCCTCACTTAAGTTATAACTTAAAGTGACTTTTAAAACATTAAAACATTAAAGTTTGCCATCTAATATTTAATTAAAAATAATTAAATATTAATATCTCTCTAAGTATTCATCAGAAATGCCTACCGTCTGAACTGGAGACTACCAAACCATAATCTGTCCTTGCCCAACCTATTGGCTATAAATAGCAGGACTGCTAAAAATAGAAAGTATTTCAAACGGAGTCTTGGAGACCTCAAACGAAAACTAGACCTGGAGTGCTCGCTCTGAAGATGGTGAATCAAACTCTGGAGGACCCTCTACCCAACCTCATCAGCCTATGAGGGTCAGTGATAGGCTAATCTACTCAGCTGACAGATGTCAACTAGAAGGGGACATCACAGTCCGCCCCTCGTGAAATTGCTTGTCCTCAAGCAATCTCAACTTCGGATGGTGTAAAATTTCCTCGCTTTCCCAAGTAGCATCCTCTACCGGCAAATCCTTCCATTTCACCAGGTATTCTGTGATAGTTCATCTCCTGAAATTCCTCTCCCTGAACTCAATGATAGCCTCAGGTACGAGTATCAACTTCCCCTCATCATCCAGGGGTGGTAAGACCGTGGAAGGAACAATACGGTGTCCCAACGCTTTTTTGAGACGTGACACATGAAACACATTGTGTACTCTGCTATCTGCTGGTAAATCCAACTCATAAGCCACCTCACCTATACGCCTGGTTACTCTGAAAGGGCCATAATATCGAGGCTTGAGCTTCTCTGCTCCACTCCTCTTGAGAGTAGATTGTCGATAAGGCTGCAACATCAAATACACCATGTCTCCTACCTCAAATGACCTTTCTGTCCTCTTCTGATCAGCATATTGTTTTTGCTGATTTTGTGCCTTGGCTATATTTTCCTTAAGAGTCTTCACAATGTCTTGACTCTCCTGTACCATGTCTCCCGCACTAGGCACCCTACTGTCACTCAGCAATAAGTCAATGAGACTGGGAGGTTCATACCCGTAGAATGCTGTAAATGGAGTCATCTGAATGGACATGTGGTGAGTGGTATTGTAACAGTACTGCACTAGGCACCCTACTGTCACTCAGCAATAAGTCAATGAGACTGGGAGGTTCATACCCGTACAATGCTGTAAATGGAGTCATCTGAATGGACATGTGGTGAGTGGTATTGTAACAGTACTCATAGAGGTAAATCCACTTCACCCACGCCTTTCGCTGCCCTGAAATATAGTTCCTGAGGTATCCCTCCACCCATTTGTTAACTATCTCAGTCTGGCCATCAGTCTGAGGGTGGTAACTGGTGCTCGGTGTAATCTCGGTCCCACATATTCTGAAAAGCTCCTGCCAAAAGTGGCTCAAAAACCGCGTGTCCCTATCACTGACAATAGTTCGAGGCAACCCATGTAATCTGAATACCTCTCTGAAGAATAACTCTGCTACCTGAATAGCTGAATAAGTGGTGGTGATCGGATAGAAGTGAGCATACTTCATCAAACGATCCACAACCACAAATATGCAATCACGTCCCTGCGCTCTTGGTAACCCTGTGATGAAATCCATAGACAAACATTTCCACTTCTTGTCAGGAATTGGAAGTGGCTGAAGTAAACCAGCAGGGTATGTATGCTCCTGTTTATTCTGCTGACAAACAGGGCACTCTCTAACATACTGTAGAACATCCGCCTTGAGCCCTTTCCATGTGAAGCGCTCACGACCCTGTCTGTAGGTTTTGAAAAACCCGGGATGTCTTGCTATCGGTTCATCATGACAAAACCGCAGTACCCTACTCCTCAACTCCGATCCTGGGATCAAGTACACTCTCCCCTTGTAAATGATCAATTCATTTACAACTGTATACCTGCTGTCCACTATTGACCCCTCTATCACACTTGCAGCCCAGCTATCTTTGGCGTACTTTGCCACTATAATATGCCGCCAATCCTCTGCTATTTGGACCATAGAATTCAGGTGGGGATGACGTGACAAGGCATTTGCAACTACATTCTATATGCCTTTGATATAGGAAATATCAAAGTTGTAAGCCTGAAGTTTGCTGACCCACTTTTGTTGCCTGTCATTTAAGTCACGCTGCCCAAGGAAATGTCTCAAATTATTGTGGTCAGTCTTAATGCAGAACTTGCTGCCCACTAAGTACTGTCTAAACTTGGCCAGTGCATGCATTATGGCCAACATTTCCTTATCATAAATGCTGTAAATTCTCTCAGGTCCACGGAGTTTCCTACTCTCATAAGCAATAGGGTGCTTGTCCTGCATAAGCACCGTCCCAATGCCCTCACCAGAGGCATCACATTGTAACTCAAATGACTTCGAGAAGTCAGGTGTAGCAAGTACTGGACATGAAGTCATGAGCTCCTTGAACCTCTCAAAACACTCCTGGGCCTTAGGAGTCCATAAGAAGGCACCCTTTTTCATCAAGTCTGTCAAAGGTGCCGCATGGCGCGAATAACCGTTAACAAAATGGCAGTAGAAACCACATAGGCCCAAGAACCCACGCAACTGAGTGAGGTTCACTGGAGTAGGCCAATCTACAATAGCACAGATCTTCTCGGGATCCATCCGCACTCCCTCTGCACTGATAATATGGCCCAAGTACAATAACTCAGTCATTCCAAGGTCACATTTGGATTCCTTGGCATACAAGGATTCCCTGCTCAGAATGCTCAAAACTGTCTCTAAGTGACTGAGGTGCTCCTCCCAAGTACGACTGTAAACCAGTATATCATCAAAGAACACCAATACTGATTTCCTCAATTGATGTCTGAAGACTTTGTTCATTGTGGACTGGAAAGTAGCAGGAGCATTGGTTAGCCCAAATGGCATAACCACAAACTCAAAATGTCCATAATGACAATGAAAAGCAGTCTTCTCAATATCCTGCTCACGAACACTGATCTGGTGATAGCCTGATCTCAAATCAATCTTTGAAAAATAACAGGCTCCATGTAATTCATCTATGAGCTCATCAATACACGGAATGCGATATTTGTTTTTGATCGTCCACTTATTAAGGACCCTGTAATCAATACACATCCGCAATGTGCCATCCTTCTTCTTCACCAAAACAACTGAAGAAGCAAAGGGGGACTTACTAGGCCGAATATGTCCCATGGCCAGAAGCTCCTGTATGGTTTTCTCTATTTCATCTTTCAGGCGCTTCGGATGTCTATATGGAGTAATCATCACTGGCTTCGCTCCCTCCTCTAGCTCAATGATGTGCTCAAAACCCCTATCTGGTGGCCTCCCTGATGGTATGTCACTGAAAACCTTGCTATGTTTGGTTCTCAGTATCTGAATGTCAGGATGATATTCAACTTTTTGAGCGTCCTGCTGTATGGGCATGATCATACACTCTGCTGCCCACTCAGTCTGATCATGGCGTACAAGCCTCTCCATCCGCCTGAGTGTAATCATTCTGAAATTGTTGTCCTTAATCGCTTTTAGCACATGTGTTTTCTCATTAATGGTGAAAGACATCTCCATCTCCTGCAAGTTAAGTGTAAACTTGCCTAGTTCATGCAACCACTTCATACCAAGGACCAAATCGGTGTCTCCCATCTGAACCTCATAGAAATCAGTCTTGAATTCATAATTGTTTACACGTAATGGGAGTTGTGTAATCATCCTATTACACTTTAAAGTGTAACCATCTGCCACCCTCACACGAATGCCCTCAAACTCCTCTGTTTGGATTCCTCTCTTCTCCACCAACCTGGCATCAATAAAGTTATGTGTGGCTCCGGTATCCAGCAGTGTAATAACTTTCTGACCAGCAAGTACTCCTCTCATTATAAATGACCCTTCCTGTTGAATACTCGTGAGAAGTGCCTCCTTAAGGTGCTCATCACCTTCTGCAACCATTTTGTCAAGTCTCGGAGGCCCCTATGTGTCATCTTCAGCCTCTAAATTCTCATAACCAGCAGGATGACCTTCATGATCAGATTCAGAATCTTCATAATATGCCCACATTAAGGAGGCACTTAATGTGGGCATATTATGGACCTTTGCAATAAAAACAGAGTTTCTTTTGCCTTAAATCATTAAGTGTCTCCTGATCTAAGGGAGGGGCTGCTGGCTTTGGCTTGTAATCATTTCTAAAGTCTGATTTTTCTTTCCCTTTGCTGAAATTCCTATTATCTTTGAAAGATGTTGACCCGTTTGTTCCAAATTTATTTTGAGTGGCTGTCACATCCATACTCTGTGCCTTTTTAATGGCAAGTAGAAGTGTTGGGGGATCAAATGCCTTTACCCAGCCTCTCAAAGGCTCCATGAGTCCCTCTATAAACAAAACTACTAATCGCTGATTTGACATGTTATTTACCATGCATGACAGCTTCAAAAACTCTGAAACATACACCTCCAAGTTCCTTGTTTGTTTCAGTTGTGCTAACTCCCGGAAGTATGACTCAGGGTCTCTCTTATCAAATCTCTCTACTAACAAATCACCGAACTCCTGGTAGGTGGTAATCTCATCATGTTGGAGGGTGATGAGTCCATTATGCCACCACTCATGTGGAGTACCGTCCAAATGTAAGGTTGCAAACTTAATTGCATCCCTTTCAATCATGGGTCTCAGTGTGAAGTATGTATCCAGTTTATGGATCCAAGTTCTAGCTGTAACTGCACCGCTGCCATCATAATAAGGTAAAGTGAGCTTGCTTGTGGCAAACTCAAGATCTCTATGTTGGAAACGAGGCCTCCTCTCTTGCCTGTTTCTCTCTACCTCCCGTTTTTGCCTCATGAACTGATCAAAATTCAGATTCTGCCTCACATCAGGTGGAAGAAGACTCCACTCATCATGTACCGTCATAACATTATCAACAAAGACAGGCTCTGCCTCAGCTCTGGCAACATCCTCAGGTTCTTCTGCCAAGAAATTAGGCCTTGAAGGCCTGTCGACTGTGCGTGTAGCTACCTTGTGAGGTCTAGGAATATTGGCTACACTCCTATTGTCCTCTTGTTCTTGATTGTTTCGGTTTGGAGGATTCATACGCTCCATCATGGTGGTGAGTGCCTGTAAAGCCTGAGCAACCTGTTGCTGCCCCGTAGCCATAGTCCTAAAAAATTCTCGTCTCCTCATCCTCAGCTCTGTGACCTCTGGTTGGGCTGCCTGTATGCCTTTCACCCATGGTATCTGACTGCCTGTTAAGACTCTGTTCTCCTTCACGAAAGGCTCTGCTGCGTGTGTAATACCTGTGTGAACCCGTTTCCTGCGACTGCATGTAATTGCTAAACCCTTATGATGGTAGGATTTAGCTCTGATACCACTGTAAGAACCTTTAAAGGCCCTCAACTGAGACAACTGACGTTTAACTGAACCTGTTGCGTTTCAAGTGTGTTCTTTGCAAATTTGTAACAACAAATATAATTTTGACAAACTTAAGCACAAAAAAAGCGACTATGGGCATTTGCTGGAAATCAATTTATAACTCAACAATACCGATCAAACCCTTATTACATCTGTTCATCATTTATTAATGCTCAATACATAAACAAGCAAAGCTAGAGAAGAACTGATAAATACCAGGACATTCTGTTTAAACCCTTATTTCCTTATTGCTGGTCATACACAGTTTTTTTTATGACAACAAGCTATAATTTATTCCCAATTGACCCAAATCACTTGCATGTTAGCCTGATGGAGAGACCTAGGCAAGGCGTCCCTTCTGCTATTCTTTTATATTTATTTTCGTTCCTCCAATATGAAAATCGTAGCCCTTCAGGTGTTTGGCGCTACTTTCCAGGCAGCCGTACAGCCACTGATAAAAAAATCTCTCATGGATGCCTCTGTTTCCCTCTTGCTGCTACAGCCTAATACTGGAGAAAAGGCGGTGCCTCTCTGATTAATAAGCACAAACTTGGCTCCTGAATGAAACCAACTGGAAGAGCAAGATCAGCTGATATTTCACAACCTCTGATGTTGTTGCATAAGAATCCCACGTTTTCCTGTACCGATATCTCTAATCATTGCAGAAGAATCTTCTGCTGAAACCCTAGGCCAAAACTCCTCTCAGCGCTCCAAAACAAATTATCCAAAAACTTAGCATAATGAAAGAAGACCTAAAATCTTCTTTAATCATCTCCATTTAGGGTTGGCGCGATTCCCAAGAAAGGTGCGATTTGGCCTTTAATAATGTTTTAACTTTTATTATTTATTTTTGACTATTGAAGTGTCAAAAAATAAATCATTTTCCATTTAATATAAAACTGGCCCCATCTGATGAGAAATAGACCCTCACTTAAGTTATAACTTAAAGTGACTTTTAAAACATTAAAACATTAAAGTTTGCCATTTAATATTTAATTAAAAATAATTAAATATTAATATCTCTCTAAGTATTCATTAGAAATGCCTGCCGTTTGAATTGGAGACTGCCAAACCATAATCTGTCCTTGCCCAACCTACTGGCTATAAATAGCAGGACTGCTAAAAATAGAAAGTATCTCAAACAGAGTCCTGGAGACCTCAAACGAAAACCAGACCTGGAGTGCTCGCTCTGAAGATGGTGAATCAAACTCTGGAGGACCCTCTACCCAACCTCATCAGCCTACGAGGGTCAGTGATAGGCTAATCTACTCAGCTGACAGATGTCAACTAGAAGGGGACATCACAGAAGAACTATTTTGCATATATTTTAATTGATCGCTTTGTTCTTGTAATTCATTTAAACTAAAATCACATTCTTTAGTTATATATATTATTATTACAAATTGCAATTGTGATTCACCAATTTCAAGCACATTAATGAAATGTAAAGGGATCCTTGGATTTGCATTATAATATGTAGTTTCAACCACCTTATTATGTACTGTTTTATTAGGCATCATGGTTGCCTTTGGTGGATATGGTGAAGTGGATGGTATATTATATGAATGGTATAATGAAAGTGGTAAGAATTGTTGTGGATATAGAGTGGGTGGGATTAAGTAGGATGGGCATAATGGAGATGATAATGCTGGAGGTGGTAATGGTGGATATTGTGGTTGTTGTGAGCATCCATTTTTCCATTCTAGTTAGTATGGAGATTGTTGATAGTCACCATACATACTTGAGGGAGAAGCATTTACTGAAGAAACATGTTGCCTTTCAAATCCAGTAGAATGATAAGACATGTTAACATCATTAATCATACCTTGATCTTCCCAACTTGATATGTGAAGTTGCCCTTGAGTTACAAAGAATACTTGTGCACTTTCACCTTTGTCATGTCAAGGCTCACTCATAGCTTGTATATCTATCACCACATCCTCTTCATCAACCGAGCATGTGCACTTAGCTTCTTCCTCACAACAATTAGAACAATTGGTTAAATTTTCATGAATTGATTCATTTGCAAAAATCCATTGTCCTTCTAAGAATTCATCAATTATTTGTTCTTGCTCAGACATAGGAAGAACATTTGTAGATGCATGTGACAATGATAATGGAAGATTAGGATAATCTATATTGCATTCATTAGATAGAGGAGAGATAAAAACATTACCTTGGTTCGATGCGATTTCCCCACCAATTTCTTCTTTTGTTTTTAAATTTGAAAGCAGGGGTTTGGGGGCAGCAGCCCCCAGCGGGGTCAAGGGGCAATGCCCCCTTGTGGGGTCCTGGGGCAGCGCCCAGGGCGCGCTTCCTCTTGCGTGGCATTTAGATTCTTCATTTCTGAAGCATTTTTCATCCCAAATTGAAATGTTTGAACTCTCTTGAAAATGCAAGATTTTTAATGTTTTTGTGTTGTTTCTTCAACTTATTGCTTTCTTTTCAATTGACTCATAACAATGGGTGTGGATATATATAAATGATGAACTATCTTCTAAGATCTACCTACAAACAATGCATCTATATGATTTAAAACAGAGCAAAACAAGGTTAATCACCTAGGGAAGGTTGACAATTGCGCGAACTTTCACCTTGGTGCATTGGTCCTAACTCAACTCACCAAGCTAATAGGCCTTTGACACCTCTCCCCGGCAATGGCACCAAAATGATAGGCCAACATTGGGGTGAGGAATAAACTCGCTTCAACTTGGTCTAAATGTCAATCCGAGGATTGTAAGCTTGTGAAAGGTGTCGGGGCTATATGCTACAAAGGGGTGAAAGTCGTGAGATGAGTGGTTATCAATGTAGCTATGAAAATAAACCTACAACAAACCAAAATAACTCCAGTGACAGGAACTGTCACTTCTTGGTGATAGGAACAACATTAAAGCATTTTGATCTAAGAATTATTGTACTGTTAAACGGTTCAACAAATAATACCTAAGTTACCGGTTCAGGTTCAGATTCGGCAAAAAATAAAAATTCTTGGGTACAGGTATGGGTTCGTCCATACATATATTATATATATGTTCAATATATACAATCCATACAAAAATAAAATATACAATGTGACTTTCCATACATAAATGATAAATGATAAATGATAAATCCATAATTGCCAATGCCAATAAATATTCATATATCGCAAATGTAATCAGTAAACTAATAACTAAAGTCTAATATCATATTCATAATTTGCAAAAAAGATAATATTCAAGTTCAAGTTTCAACTGATTCAACTCCTTTTTTATTGTTATTTATTCAAGTTTCAAGTTTCAACTGATTCAACTCTTTTTTTATTGTTTTTTATTCAAGTTTCAAGTTTCAACTGATTCAACTCTTTTTTTATTGTTTTTTATTCAAGTTTTTAATTGTTTTTTTGATCCGTGGGCCTTGTATTTGGGAACCCACGGGCCTGGGTTCACGCGGGTCCTCCTAGGTTCACCTGGGTCCTCTTGGGTTCGATCTGGGTTCCACTCGGGTCCTTCCCAGGTGGATGCACAGGGAACCCGGCCACCTGGGAAGGACCCAGGTGGAACCCAGGTCGAACTCGGGCCGAACCAGGACTGGGCACGAACCAGGACCCGGACCCAGGCCAAAAAGGGAAGAACCGGTAACTTATAATAATACCATAATTCATGATTGAATTACAAGCAAACTGTTTGCAGAAATAAATCACTCCAATCAGTAACAAGATAATGCTACAGAAACACACAAACTGAAATAAGAAAATGTACAGAAATCACTGAGCTTCCCCAAGGAGTGGGCCCTTGCTCCTGGTTTGCGCGGTGGACAGAACAAGAGCTTTTCTACTCTGTCGTGATCAGAAGATACACCGTTTTTATTATCAAAAAATGATACAGAATTCTGCATACAATAATCTGCCTTAGAGTTGCTAATATATAGCTCAGGGCTATAACAACCATCATGTAAGGTGGCATAAGATAACATAGTTTACTTTGGCATGTAGCCAACAAAATAATGGCTTATTTGCAACCTTGGGCGCTGGCCATAGATTGAATTTGGTTTTGTTACAACAACATATAAAAATAAAAGACGTGAAGATTTGCAGTTTTATCCTCCAGCGATTTACCATACATCTCCACCACAGGTTGATTTCTCCAGCATAAAATTGACACACGTGGAACCTTGGTCAACTTTATTTTTCTTTATTTTTTGCTGGACACAAATTAAATATTGTCTTGTTATAACAGACAACTAAAATAGAAGATTTTGTTTTTGTTTATATAGCTGGCAAATGCATCTCTAATCAGATTTATTTATCAATAATCTCACGGTTGCTTGTGCTTGTTTGGATCTGGTACATGGTTAGCATGTGAAGAGGTTACTGATGACAACAATTCCTGACTTGAAAGTGACAGGAAGCTCTTGTGAAACAGGTGACAGGAAATATGCATGCTGCAAGCTATATTTTTGCCAAGGTGTAAAGTGACAATGCTTATTAATAAAAACAATCAATAATTAATTTTCATCTTTTTATTCCAAAACGATATTAAATATCACTTATATATATTTAGTCATATGCAACATAAATGATAAAATGATATGAAAATGGAACAGAAATGTAATGGGGAAATGGTTATGAAGGTGTATGGAAAGGCATAAAGTATGGCATAAAATGTATCATAATTGGCTCTCATCATCTCCCTTTTCTATGCCATAGCAAAATGAACCTACTTTATTTTTGGGTGGGAAGATGCCACATCACGTTTATTTTTATGTTTCCACATGTGAAGTTCTAAATTACTGGTATGTCAGACTGTACATATTTCCTCACAATATAATGCACATATTTAAGTGGTTTGGGTATTTTCAATTTCATTACAACTGAGGTGAAATTTCTAATTGTATTTCTAGTGTGTTTCCAATCATTTTTTCTAGAAACAAGAGAGATAAGTTTCAAAGTTTGATGCATATGGAGTTGAACGTAATGTTAGGGAAGTAGGCTTTTAAAATTTGGGAACAATGGATCAATAAAATATTAAAAGGTCTTGTTTCTTGCCAATACCAAGGCCCTTTTTAAGAGCTGTCTTTTTTCAGAATACAAATGGAGCTCACAAAAGGGCTGTTTATTCAAGATAAATGGTTGTGCTTTGCTTTAACAATTTCCAGGGTTCAAATACAGTATTTAATGGATGGAAGACTTGGAAAGAATTCATTGCAATCGCATACTAGTAAATCTTGGAGAAGAAGAATGACTTATTCACTTTACATGCATGTAGGAGGAAGATGTTACATTACTTTTATTTCTCTTTTTCCACACTTGTGAAGTCCTCATTATTGGTATGCCAGACTGTACAAAAATTTCACACAAAGTGATGCATATATTGAAATGTTTTTGGTGTTCTGGATTTCTCTACAACTGAGATGAAATTCCTAATTGTATTTACAGTTTCTGTACAAAAATTTCACACAAAGTGATGCATATATTGAAATGTTTTTCGGTGTTCTGGATTTCTCTACAACTGAGATGAAGTTCCTATTTCTATTTACAGTGATTTTCAAATCCTTTTCTCTACAAACATGAGAGTTAAGTTTCAAAACTTGATTCATGTAGAGTTGAAGGTAATTCTAGGGAAGTAAGTTTAAAATTTGGGAACAGGAATCAATATAGCTGTCTCCTTTCAGCATGCAAATGGAGTTCACAAATGGGCTGTTTGTCAAAGATAAATGATTGTACTTTGCTTTTTACAAGCTTTCCAGTGTTTAAATTTAGTATTTAATGGATGGAACTTGGAAGAGTTGGAAATAATTTATTGAAATTGCATGCATGTAGATTTTGGAGAAGAAGAATGACTTATATACTATGTAGAAATGTAAAACAAAATGATGAAATTACCTGTTTATACACACTGGAGGAGGGGAAATTACATACACATTGACTAAAGAAACATTAGATGATTGGAAGGGCTCCTAAAATTCAGTTTGACGCTTTAACTCGCGAAGATTCTCTGAAGGGTCAGAATCTTGGAGCACTTCAAGGCTCCATAAATTCTCTTGGAAAGAGACTTGTAGCTTTTTGAGAATTGATAGATTCAATTGCAATCTTACTAATGAAGGTGTGATGTCAGTTGTGAAACATTGGCCGGGCACTTGTCTTGAACATCCCTACAGAATTGCATTATCCTTGTTTGGTGTTGGCTATTTTGGTTTGACAGTGGATGGTTGCTTGGTTTTTTGCCTTTGCCCCTTTTTGAGATTTTTCACTATAAAGTTTTAAACTAAAATGTCATCAATTCTAACTACTTTATAGTAGAATCTTAGATGTTAGGTAAACAGGTCATAGTTTTTAGGCTAAGAAAACATTTGGATAGAATATCAAGACCATCATAATTGGTTCTTATTGTGGATAAGGTCTGGAAACTTGTTTTGAACTTTTGAGTCATGTATGAAAATGCATATTGGCTTGTAATTTTGAAAAGAATGTTCTTGCTATCTTTATATCTATATTGCGTAAATAATATTATAAAAATACATTTCTGCAGACTCGGAGGAGGGATCTTGCTGGAGTTTTAATTAATCGAGGGGTAAACCTTGATATTCTGGGTAAATGGTCCAAGGTAAAATTCTCTTGGATTTTTCTTGGGATTTCAGTACTTGTTTTTCTCATAATTTTGACTAATGTGTACTTCATTGCAGGTTGGATTGATTGTATATGATTCACAAGTGCCTGTAGGTGCTACTCCAGAATACATGGCTGGTCATTACATGGTTTGATGCTACATTCATAACCTAACCATGAAATAAAATATTTTTCAACAGTTTACTAACTTGGAACAAATAATGAGTTCAATTAACATTATTGAAATTTAATGATTTTGTGTGTTTGAGTTTATGCCATTTTATGATACATGATTGCAGCTTCAAAGTGCCAGTTCATTTTTGCCAGTGATTGCATTGGCTCCTCAGGAAAAAGAGCGAGTTGTAGATATGGCGTAAGTAATGTTGTTTCATTTTATTATTTGTGTAAATATTGTTATAATTTGTCACCATTAATTTATTCAGCTGGTTTTCCATGATAGAGAATGAAATGTGAATGTTAGATTTTTGAGTTATTTTTATGAACATGAGAAATTGCTAAAACAACATAGAAAGTTTACCACAGCTGGAATGCTTGTGTTACATTAAGAAAGGAATTAATAGATGATTGAAATTTCAAATCAAGACAACTAAATAATTTGTGTTGTGTTGTGACGTTTTCACACATTGCCCCATTGCAAATGGGGACCCCCACTTTTTCGCTTTTAGGGTAGATGTTTTGCTTAGATTGCTTTGGTTTAGCAATAATTTTCTAGTGTTTGCCTTTGCTAATGAGAGGGTGTAGGATCAAATGTGTTTAAAATGTCAAATTGTTAAGTGTGATCCTAAATTTTGTCTGAGTTTGAGGTTGCAACAAGTTTTAAATTTGATTGTAAATATGTCTAAATGAGTCTAGGTTGGTGATATTTTTGTGCCTAAACGTCAAGAGGTCCTTTAGGAGTTGTTTTCCCGCTTCTAGTAGGTAAATTAAGTCAAACTTGCACTTTATCCTGATGGAATCCCAATTTTCTTACTCAGAATCTAGTTAAATGGTGAATATCCTGATTTATAACGATGAAATTTGACACGTCTGGATACTTAGTGGTGTAAAAATCATCATATTCCTGATGGAATAATATAATTGAGGTCTAGAAGTCAGTCATCCTGATGGAGGACGTTTCTCCCCAAGCTTTTTGTACAAATTTCTGATGACCCATGATTTTCCCCCACTCAAAATCTTGATGGAGGGTGTTTTTTCCCTCAATTGTCCTGACATTTGTCCTGATGGACCACGTTTTTCCACTGGGAGGCCCAAAAATTTGTGTAAGTGTTGGAAATTATCCTGATGACCCACGTTTTTCCCTAGGAATGAGGTATGAACTTTAATGCAGTTGAAATTGCTTATCCAGATGAAGGTCAATTTTCCCCAAGTCAGTTGATGAGCAAATTTGATGGATTTTAGTGTGGATAATTGTCCTAATGAGTGGTAAATTTCTCCAAGTATGTGTTGTGATGATTTTTGATCTAGATAATCATCCAGATGGGGATTGATTTTCCCCAAGAGGTGGATTTTTTGACTTAATGAGCAAAATGAAGAGATTTTATGTATCCAGATGGAAATCGATTTTCCCCAAAAGGCAATTGTGACGACTTATGGTGATTTTTAATATGGATTTTTATCCAAACATGTGGCCTTTTTCGCCAGTTGGCCCAAATTTGATGAGATGGAACAATTTTAAATGCAAATGTGATTGGGATTCAATTGTTTTTACCTTGGCAATAATTATTTAAAGATCAAAACAATTATTTAATGCCAGAAAACTATTATTTAATGACAAATTAATTATCCCAAGGCAAATTGATTTTCCCCAGGCAAGTATAAAGGTAAGTTTTAATGCCACATTGCTTGTGTGGTGAAGTTTCAAGTCCAAAACATGAATAAGTATACACAGCCAGCATTAAAATAATAATATAAGTGGCTGATGTGACAGTTAAGTGGCTGATTGGAGGCAAGTTGAAGGTTCCTGTTGATGTGTTTTTTATGCACATGCGAGCACAAAACAAAATACCCAAAATTATCTTATCCTCTCTTGAACAAAGTTTCTCAAATGGTGAAGATTAGCTTAAGGATCACTTGAGACAACTCCAAGGTTCATAAATGTCAGGTCTTGATGTGTGGATAAGCTCTGTTGGTTGATGTGATTGCTGGTATCACAAGGGGACTTACGTTGAATTGTCGAATGCTTGAATCACTGGAACTTAGATCATTTGATGTTGCAATCTTGTGATGTTTTTTTGTCCTAAACTAGATCGAATTGAAAAAAAAGGCAAAAGATGAAGGGTTGAGAAAGTCTATTCTAAGGCCTAGAATGTAAGAAGATGGGGCGTGGTCTCACCATCAACTTGAACAATTCGACACAAGCTCAATGCAATCTTCTAAAGGCATTTCAAAGATATTCGAATCAATACCATCAAGCATTGATTACCATTCAAGTTAATGCATAAGCAATGGATGTGTAACAATTCGAAGTTAAGCTCATATCATTCCAGTTGACCACACAAGACACTCTTAGAATCAGCAAGAGGCTAGTGGTATGGACTAAAGGATTCCACACAAATGCATTCAACAAATTCTTCCATTCCATCTAATCAACATGAAAACAAAATGAGAAGTAGAACCATGAGGCTTGTTGAAATAACAAATTTCACCACAACTTCAATGAAAAGAGTATCTCATTTACAAGTTATAGCAACAATTCTTCCTTCTCCTAATTTACTCCAACTTCTATTCTATTCATTTCCTACTACTTTTTGCTAACTATTAACCTTTACAAATGAGAGATTTGAGCCTTTTATAGTGTTCTCAATACAATTCAATGACTCAAATTAATTTGAGATCAATGGCCGAGATTTTACAATGAAAACCCTAATTAGGGTTTGCTACAACAAACTCCATTTTGGCCAATGAAATAATTACAACACTTTGGCTTGACCAATAGATGATAAGGGTAGGTGCCTCGAAGTTTGTGCTTTGATGTATGAGTCGGGTACATTGTATCTAGACATGCTGATGTGGAACTCCTTTAATTGGCGAGTGGTGACTGGGATGCTGACTAGGATTCCATCTTTAACTTGCACTTGTGGGCTTGATAGATCACCATAAATGAATATTTCTTGATACTCAACATTATCCAGCTTTTGCGATGATGATGATGATGATGATGATGATGATGATGATGATGCTAATGATGATCTTCTAACTTTGATTAACTCTTCTGAAACTATCCTCTTGAGGGCTTCAATTATGGAGGTGCAAGGTGTGGATCTTAGTTTTGAAGTATTAATGTTGCTTTGGAACGAACTCGTGATGTCACAACTGCTTCTCTTCTTTGGAATTCCTTCTCTGTGACTCCCTGGTGCTTGTGAGAGTTGAGATTCCTCTTGGGCATTCTATGCTTGTAAATGAAGTTTTCTTCCTTGGATGGTGATGTAGATATTACAATCTTTCTCCTTTTGCTTTGCAATCACTATCCTCATCTGCAAAACAAAAACAAACATGATATCAAATACATACTACATAACTTTGATAGTTCTTCTAACTTAATATATCTCTTGATTTTATGTGTTTTACAGGTTTGATAAGAGGATTTAGAGAGAATTTGCCTTCATGAAGGAGTTATTGAAGTTGTTTTTTCGCTCCAACTCTTGTCTTTGAACTTGCTCCTTCATTTGTCTTCATTCTATGGGTTCCAATGTTGAGCCTTCCCACCATTTATTGATGCAAATATGATGAATTGCCCTTAGGGAAGACTACTAGAAGAAATTCGCTCCCCCTGCTCAATTTATGAAGTTCGCTTTCAACTCAAAATCATTATTGCTTTGCATATGAAGTTCACTCTTGGAGGTCATCACATGAAATTCTCTCTCAAACTCATTCTCATGAAGTTCACTCTCCATCTACAAGAACATGAAGTTTGCTCATCTACCTTGAGTTGTGAAGTTTGCTCATCTACCTTGAGTTGTGAAGTTCGCTCATCTACCTCAAGTTGTGAAGTTCGCTCATGTACCTCAAAACATGAAGTTTGCTCATTCCTTCTAGTTCATGGAGTTAACTTCTAACTTGTCTTTCACTATTTAAAATCGTTCTCTCTTGGGCATGCTAAAGTATCAAATTAGCTCTAGGAAATAATCTATTAGCTGCCTTGTATCTTGTCTTGGGCAAATTCGCTCATCTCCTCCAATTTGTGAAATTTGCTCATGTAGGCTAATTCCTAAAGTTCGCTCATGTGCTTGAGTTCATGAAGTTCAACATGTAGTTCGCTCATGTATGCCAAAACATGAAGTTTGCTCATATGTCTTGATTCTTGAAGTTCGCTCATATCTATGCTGATTTGTGAAGTTCGCCCTTAGGTGCTTGAATATGAAATTCACTCATCTCCCTTGAATCTTGAAGTTCGCTCATATGCCTTCATTCTTGAAGTTCGCTCATCTCCCTTGATGACATGAAATTCGCTCTTGTACTCCAATTTGAGAAGTTCGCTCATATACCTTGATTCTTGAAGTTTGCTCATGTCCTCCAGTTCATGAAGTTTGCTCATGTAGCTTGATTCCTGAAGTTCGCTCATTTCCTCCAGTTCATGAAGTTTGCTCATGTACCTTGATTTGTGAAGTTTGTTTCAAATTGAATCAACTCAAGGTAAATGCTTTCAAACCTCCTTTAGTCTTCCGTCATGAATTTCGCTCATCTACCTCAAATCATGAAGTTCGCTCATCTCCCTTCATTCTTGAAGTTTGCTCATGTCATTGAGTTTGTGAAGTTCACTCATGTCATTGAGTTTGTGAAGTTCGCTCATGTAGTTGAGTTCATGAAGTTCGCTCATGTAGCTTCAAACATGAAGTAAACCTCTTGAGGGCTTGGAGATGAAGTTTGCTCCTGAGGTTGAGCTTATGAAGTGGATTTCAAATCAAGACTAAACTCTCCTTTGCTCACTTTCACTTACTCTCTCAACTTCAATACATGGTAACATTCTCAACATGAGGTCTTAGGATGAGTTTTTACTCTGTGGGAGAAGTGCAAGAAGTTCGCTACATAAGGGGTGCACATAAAGTGAAGTTTTCTCATCAAGAGGAGCACTTGAAGTGGCCCTCTAATTAGCAATCCTTCTTCACTCATGATATCTAGACTTTACAAACTTACTCACTTCACACTCATACAAGGCTATCCACTTGACTTCTAGCTTTTTTGACCACCTATACACCTCTAATGCAAAGGCTAATAGCTGAGGACTCTTAACACTATCCTAGAAAGCAGGAAAAAAGTGGGGGTCCCCATTTGCGATGGGGCGATGTGTGAATACCTCACAACAGTTCCCAGCTGGGTGATTTTTGCCAGTGTCATTTTTTGACACCATTGTTGAAGAAAGTTGCAGATTTGAGGAATTGTTTGCCCAATCAGACCTAGGCGTTGCCATTAAAGGAGAGCTACAGAGAGCTTAGTGGCTGATCAAGCCACATTTTTTTGCGAGTTTGGAGGTGGTGCCATTATTGGGGAGCTGATTTTGTTTGGGAGGCTGATTGCCCCACATTTTGGGCATATTGTTAGGCGCCATTGATATTTGGAGGCTGCAATCACACTCAGATCTGAGTTGGACGCCACAGCTGGAGGATGTTGGACACCATTGTTGGCTGGAACTTTCATTTCTAGACTTAATTTTTCATTTCCAGCCACTCCTACACTTAGGCGATTTTGTTTGGGAGCCATTTTTGGTGAGTTTGGAGGCATTTTCTGAGGACTCCATTGTTGTTACAGTCTGAAACTCCATAGTTGCGGGTTGTCTTCAGACTAAAGTTTTATTACCAGCTCAGACTTAGCCATTTTTGACCTTGGAAAGGTAAAACAGTGCAAATGCAAGCATTCTACATGGTTGTGGCTACTTCAAGTCACTAATTTTCACCATTTGCGGGTTGTCTTCAGACTGATTTTTCATTTCCAGCCACATAGTTGTGCCCAGGCGTAGCCATTTCTGAGTTTTGAAGGGTGAAATAATTCAAGTGCAAGCATGTGACATGGCTATGACCACTTCCAGCTATTAATATTGATCATTTTCTGAGTGTCTTCAGACTTTTTGGAGCCATTTTCAGACTTTCAGAGGGTGTATTCAGACTTTAACATCAGAAAATTAGAATTCAATACACCATTTTCCGAGTATTTTCAAACATTGGAGGGCGTATTCAGACTTGGTCCTCAGAAAATCAGACTTTTATTACAACTTTGATATAAAAAACCAGTCATTTTCTGAGTGTTTTCAGATCTCCAAGTGATCTTTCCAGACCTGGGGATACAATTTTGGGCTCCAAATATTTAATTATCTGGGTTTACAGGGGTGTCTTCAGACTTATTGCTTTCAGACTCGAATTAAGTCTGAAAATCAGGTTTTTTGAGGACAAATTTTCCAGATTTTGATCAAATCTCTTGTATTTTCCAGAATTTGTGGTTATCTAATGTTGAATTTTTTATTTTCATGAGTTTACAGGTCTGAAAACTATTTGAAATCAGAACCTTAGTTGATTCTGGAAAATTATTTGTGAGGACAAGGTGAGGAACATTGAAGTGTCCTGATGGGGTTCAAATTTCCACTCCATCAAATGGTGATCCAATTGAACAAAATTTCAAGGACAATGAGTCTCAATGAGTGTCGGATTTCCACTTGAGGGTGGAATTACAAAGGAAGGGACGAATCAATTCAAATGAAGATCTATAACAAAGTTGTCCCTATCAACATCAAATTTCCACCAAGTGAAGAAATGGATAGGGATAATGCAGATGTTTTGAGGACTGATCGGTTTGTATGCGGATGGATTTCCCACCAAGGTTAAAATCAAGTTTATCTTATAGAGATTTGATTCAATGTTTGTTTGTTTTGCAGGAAGGGAAGCACGATGATCAAGGCTTGAGGAGGATGCATATTGCAAGGACAACATCACAAATGCGGATGAGGAAGATCAACACTTCAAAGATTGGAAGAGGATTTGTAGCATGCATTAACCTATGCAAACTAAATTACAACCTTTACAACTTGAAGCAGAAAGAAAGGAAAAACTTGCAGTTTTTTTTTCAACATTAATTAACTGAAAGGAAACTTGAACTTAAAACTAAAAACTAGAGTTCCACAGAAACGTGTTTCCTCCTCCAAGTTTAAGTCCCGTCACTGGAACTTTTTCCCTTTGTCCTTCCATTCCCGAAGCCCGTCCCCGCGTCTGCCTGTCGGCTGTGGAACAATGCTAAAAACTTGAATTGAACAGAGTTCTATGCTATGAGCAAAAATAGTAGATACAAATGAAATCTTTAACGTTTCAAATTAAATGAGTAGAGAGGTCTAGAAGATACATTTTCTAGATGCCAAATTCTGATCTTTCATAACTTTACCAATAGACCATTGAGGAGGGAAAGTATCATCAGGGTGCTTTTTCGCCCAACCACGGACTTACTAGTCCCCCGTGCCATGTCTAGCTGGATTGGTTCGACCCTTCGCAGGGAGGTTACAAAAAGTTGAACTCGTGCCATCTAAGACTGGTGTATAATCCTACACAGCTCCCTAGTCAGTCATACACTATAGGATACACCTAACTAGTATGACCTCTGACTGGGGTGTATATCTAGACTATTGAACTGACTGACGCTCTTGGTATGAGTACCACCTTGGCCAAAGGTTTTCAAATAGATGCAATCACACTTAAGTGTGAAGTCAATATTCCACCCTTCTCGGGTGCAACATAGGGTTCTAGGGCATAGGTTTGGTAAAAGTTTTAAACTTTAAGGTTGACCATTTCTGTTCTCACATAGAGACCTGTTGCCACACATGAGTGTTACGTGAATTTCATTAACAAACGCTAATTCCCTTTTAAGGTTTTCTATTTTATTCCTCTCATAAATCATTGTAAAGTATTAGAAATGTGACTAACCCCTTGCTTAGGAAAGATAAAATGGCTTAAGAGCCGTCAGTTTCTCATGCACTCTTAAAGTTTTGTATGAATATCATGCATGACATGTCTCTGTTGTCACTGCAATATCTAACTACATTTTTTTTTTACTGATATGCTTACTGCATTATGGAGTACTGCTGTTCTCCTCTTGTCCGTTTTTCTTTCCTAAAGGTAAGGTTTAGTTTCAATCTCATGCATTTGGTGATTAATCTCAGTTTGTATAATCAGCCTCACAGCTGTGGTAATTCTACGTTTAGTTAAATTCTGAAACAAAATAATAAAGAAGAGGATTTCTCAGTTATACAAGTTTATCTGGATAGGCATATCCCAAGATTCTGAGCGGTATTATTCTGCTTTTTTTCCTTACCAGCTATATGCTCACCATGATTAACAAGCTATAATCCATGTATATATATAAACAAAACATCATGTTTCAGACTTGAATTTGCCCTTCAGATAAGGCTACGCATGTTCTTTTTTCTTTCTAATTTTTGCTAATAACAAAACATAACTGAACCCTGCTGTAGTTCGAAAAGAACATTTAACAGTTTGCAAGGAGAATTGTTCTAACCAGCAGCAGTAAGACAAGAACAAATACTGCATACCCATAGCATAGAATTTCTTCCTTTCTCAATTGAAAACCAGGGAATGAAATTTTTTTTTAAGGACATTCGAAGTATATAACACATTATACATGTAGCATGAACTGCATACTGTAAATTACTTCTAGTTAACATATTCTTCCTTTACTCAACTTAGAAGAAGGAATGTATGCTCAAGCCTTTCTAGGCTTAGTTTAAGTAACATGACTTGGTAAGTGGAGAGAAGAATCGATGAATGTACTTCAAGCTCCTACGGAGAGATTCCAGCAATCTTTCAAGCCTTTTCTTCCACTGTGGCTGTTAATCTTCTAAGAGAATTTGACTGTATATTTGCAGAGCTGTGAAGAGCTCATATTTTTTTTCAAAACCAAACAAAGCTGAAGAAGTCCTTCATTGTGTTCCCCAAAATAAATTATATACCTCTCACGATATGAGACGGTTAATTAATTTTAACCCCATTTCACTTGCATTTCAACAAATTTCATTACAAATAAACACACCAATTTTCACGCCCTTTTCTTGAGGGAGAAGATAACAGTCATGCCAAAATGGCTTCCTCTATATTCTTCTAGAAGGATCGGTTCTTTATCGGCTTTATTTATTCCAATTTGAATTAATCTCAAATAAAAAATCAAAACGTGCCATGTATTCTGACTTGCCTCCACGATGGTCTCAACAGGCTATCCACTCGCTTATGCCAGCGGTGAAAGTATTTATATTTTCCCCGTTTAAAAACAATACTCGCACAAACAACTTATATCGATACCATCAATAATAAGTGTTAATATATATTAAATAAAAAGAATAAGCTTTCAATGGAAGTCTAAGTTCTTATATATATACTAGTATAAATTTGATGCTAATGAAACTTTTCATTAGACTTGCACAAGTGGCATGGCACCCGCTAATGAATTCGTAAAAGACCATATCGAAAGATTGGTCAAAATATTTAATAACAATATTATACGATAAACTAGGTGTGAATTAATACTTATATTTATATACATATATATTATATGCATATCTCTCTATACAAGCACTTATATGTATGTATTCATTAATGTCTTGGATACATACATATACGTACTTATATATGAGAGTATACGTATATAATATGTATATATATTAATATATACATGTATAAATTATATTAATGCATGAGCGATAAAACAATTAAATTTCATAATTATAATAATAATAAATTAACTTGGAATACCAATCTACAAATAGAGTTGTAAAACCCTAAACTCCTATTCAGACCAAATTAGGGTTACTTGACACAACAGGTTGACGAAAGACATGGTCAACATGAGACAACCTGACTCAACTTAGGGTTAGGGTTTCCAGGTGGCATGAGCCCTCTTTCATTACCTCCCGATTTGATGATACTTTCCCTCCCTTCTCGAAGGACGACGAACTCCTGCACACACTTGGCCAATTCAAATAGTTAGCCTGAAATCTTGTCATAACATTTCAAAAATATTATCAACAAAAGTAAAACATCTTAAATGTCATCATGTTAAATATCAAAACATCAATTTAAAAGTTGCGTGTCATCATTTCATTATACTGGGCACAAATAACATCATTCAATTATAACATGAAACATCTAGGGCACGATTAACATTGCGTAAATATAGCATATAAACAACTAGGGCACAAGTGGAATGTAACAGGATTTCAAGATGAGGATTTCCAAAGTCAAAGATGTGGACTAGAACAAACATGAATAAGACTTCACCTTGATGGTGAACAAATGAAGGAAAACAAGTTCAAGACATGAGCACAAAGGATTTCACATCAAGAAATCAGGAACTACATCAAGAAATTTCATAGTCCTAGAACGTTAAGGAGGAAATAGTCCAAGGAATTCCTTAACATAAGGATGCAAAGTATTAGAAGGAATTCCAAATATCATGAGGGATGTTCAAGGATAAATTGATTAAGTCTACAAGGCAAGCTGAGCTGGCATTCCAATCACCATTCGTTCAATCAAAGGGTACCAAGTCAACATTCATTCAAGGAGGGAACCAGTGACACGTGGCACCACATCAAATATTATTTATCTTACCTACCCTCATCTCTCATTGGTCAATGTAATCGTGGTTGTAACAAACCCTAATTAGGGTTTTTATCTTTCAATCTTGGCCATTGATCTTGAATGGATCTGAGCCATTCATTGTAATGAGCTATCTATACAAGGTTCAATGCTCTCTTTTGTAAAGGGGAATAATAGAAGAACAATTAGCAGTAGAAGAGTAGAAGGCAATTAGGAATTAGGAGTAGAGTAGGAGGAGAAAAGGCAGAAATTGTTGCCAAGGCTTGTAAATGGATACACTACTTTCATTGAAGTTATGGTGAATTGTGGCGTTCTTTTTACATTTTGCATGGTTTCTTGTTCTTTAACCTCACAATTTTGATGAAGTTCATTGATCATGATGGAGAAGTGCAATGGTATTTGATGAATTCCTTATGTGTTTATACTTTTGGTAGTTTGCTGATTATAAGCTACTATGCAAAGTTAGCCTGAACCATATGATTGCTAAGTTCAATTGTGGATGTTTGCTCAAGTTGTGCCAGTATTGGGTATTTGAACGAATGATCCTCAATATGAAAATCTTTCGACTCCTTAGAAGATCGCACTAACTTGGTGTAGTTGTTGCTTGTCTTGGCGAAGCCAAATTATGTTAGGGGGAATTTGTCTATCAAAGCACCATCTATTATCTTCATTGTCCTTAGGATTAGATTAGATTCTCTAAACCCTTTCCTTTTGATCTTTCTTTGTTAGATGAGTTAATCCCACGTTCCAACAATGTCCAAGTATTCAAGCATTCATGTACAACGTAAGTCCTCTTGTGATTCCAGCATCATCACATTAAACCATTGAGCTTATCCATGAGTCAAGACCTGACATTTCATAACCTTGGAGTTCTCATTTGATCACGAAGCATAGCATTTGAGAGCCTTTGTTCAAGAGAGGATAAGATACCTTGGTATTTGTGATGTCCCCATCTAAACAATAAAAAACATGATAATGCCCGCTCTAAAATAAAATTTAATAATACAATTAATTATATAAAAATATAAAAATATATATATAACTAAATAAATGAATAGAATGAACTAAATAAAATCTTAATAATAATAATAAACAAGATTTAATATATAATTTATATTTATTAAATATTAATATAAATTTCATATTTATCAAATATAAATTATCAAATATCAGTAGCTATCTGCATAAAGAATTGGATAGCAATGAAAGAGAGTAATAAAGGCAAAACACATATGGAACATAAACGAAGACATATGGCCAGCCACGTAAGCAATATCCAAAAGTAAATTAGGCCAGAGGGAAGATTATAATCCCTTCGCTCATAATAAAATTCCGCACAAAGAAACAAATGCAGATCGGTGGAGTATTGAAAAGTATTGGGAAGTAAAAGTCTACTGAATAATAAAGTTAAGATGTAACGTACCCATATACGATGATCATACAAGAATATCATCAACCAAGGCAAGAATAATAGACGATGCTGGGTATAAGAAATGCGATAATACCCAGCCAAACATCAGAAATAAATATATCCAACTGTTATATCGATTGGAAAGAGAAGACCATCCATCTTTGAGGGATACATGATATTGTCGAAACATAAATTATATTCATTGATAAGTGGACCAGTTATATTAATCACTGCAAGATTAATTATACAAGTGATTAACATAAGATGGATGCAGCGGATAGCATTAATTATGAAAGGTTATGATTAGTATGTGTTAGGAAGGAAGGTAATCACAAAGAGAGATGAGACATGCCTCATCCACGTGACTTCTCATCCTAAGTGCATGGTATAAGAGGGTATTCACAATCTCTTTATTCATCATCAATTTACTTTCTGATTCTTTTACAACCTTATTGGGTCAAGGGAAGAAAAACGAGAAGAAGATTAATTCAGAACTATCATAAAGTTTACAGACAGCAACTTCCTTGTTATTGGTGGTATGCATGGGATGTGTTTAATAAGTATGTTTAATTAATGAAGTCTGATAATATCTTTATGCAGAATTTGAATAATAATATTAACATAGACTGAAGTAGGCACTATGGTAATACATAATTTCATGAGTGGCAGACCAGATCTGACATGTGTCAGTTCTGTTTACCATTACCAGCCATTAAATATATTAATAACTAATAATGTTTTAGCAGTGATAGTATTAATAATTGATATAATAGGCTATCAGAAAATACATAAACCATAGGTACTATTATTTAATTCATTTATTTGTTTATGTATATTTATATACTCAAATCAGAATAAGGAATAATATAAAGGTTAGAAGTGTAGATATTGATATAATAATAGATATTAATACAATAATTATAATTAATATAATATCTTCTAGAAACTACTCTGGAGAATAACATACAGTATAACACTTTATGAAAATAAATATAAATGTGTGTATATATATATATATATATATGTCTCAATTCAATATCAGGAAAAATATTATGTTATCACTGATTTTTATTCATGTTAAGATAGATTTGTCTCCTACTCAAGTTATTTTTAAGTCAAAGTGTATAGAAGTAGATTAATTATGGTTAAACAGGCCTAAACTTAGTAGGGGACATTACGGTATTTTATTCTGTGTTCTCATGTGCATAAAAAACACATCAACATGTTGCACAACTGAACTATGACTACATGGTATCCAAGTTTTGCATTGATGCTGGTTGATTTGCCCAATCTCCAAAAGGAGACAACAAAGGGAGTCTTTCTCAAGCTTGGATTGTATAAATAGGCAAGGTTATTCAGGTTCAGATTAACAATTACTTTTTTATCTGCAATGCATAATAGTTAATTCATCATCCTTTGTGGCTTCCTTTGATTTCACTTTGAACTGTATGTGCAATGGTCAATTGGTGTTTGATTATCAGATTATATAATAGGAATGTTGTTACTAGTGTTACTGTACTAGTATCATTCAATTGGGCCATGCAAGTTGGTGGATTTTAACATCCAGCGCAAGGCTACTAGGATTTTGAGGTTTCGTATGTGCTGCTAGCACATTCGTACATGATATGAGTTTTGGTAGTCTGACATGTTCATATTTGATCTACTTGTCATATATTCTCTGCTGGCCTGCAACACTTGGAATTATAGAGCTAGGCATAAACTTGGCATCAAAGGGAAGGAAAACTACGTTTATGCAAATACCTATATCTATGACATCAAATGACATAAACTTAAAGTAAATACCTATATCTATCATCTCTTTATCTGTCATCTTTCTTTTGTGCTGACAATAGATAACAGGTAACAAGATGCCTATGCTGTGCTTGAATATTAGAACTGGTACGCTATCAGTTGAATTTCTAAGATAGCAACCCTTTTAAGTTGAATTGTTATGGTCTACAGACTTTGTAAAATGACTTTGGATCTATATGCACATGCACGATTATACAACCTGCTACTTTATAGTATAATTTTGACGCTTCCATAAATATAAATTTAAGTCTGCTTGTTCTAATTCTAATTAATTTCTTTGATTGAGGACAAGTTAAACAGGATGCTTCAGATGTTGGTTCTTTGTAAGAAGCCTTTTTGTTGAGCTGGAAAAAGCTGCATGTATTTTTAGTTTTCTAGTGGTTTAACAATAATTTAATAGGTGCACTCTTGATTCCCAGAGCTGCTCCTGGAGGCAAAACAACATACATCGCTGCTTTAATGAAAAATACAGGTAATTTTCGATTTTTCTTGTGGTGCTCTGTGCCATTTTACTTCAATTTTTTTTATTGCTAAATATGAATACTAGAAACTCTTGGTGATTTCATTTACAAATATCTATGATATGGTTTACGATATGAGAAACACATGGATACTTTATTTAAATAAACATTTTGAGGCTTGTAAATGGAAAGTATATTGGATACAACGTAAGGATATTTTACAATATAAAGCTTGATAGAAGTATAACTACTTGTCAATGCATGTCAAAACTTAGAGTGCAAAACTTGAAAATCAACTTTTATAATCTCATGCTACACAGTTGGTTTTGTAGTAAGGTTTTTAAATCAAGAAGCAGTATATTTTTTGAAACTAATTGCTTTAGAATTGACAAATTGTAAAATTTAGAAAATGAGGTAACACTCAGAAACAATTTCAAATCTTGACGAGCTTGAATAATAATTTTTGAAGACCATTACTCAATATAGTTGGTGTTTTATATGATATATATCAATCAAATACGTAACACTTGATGATTTTTTAATGTAATAATCGCTAGATGGTCCTTCATAATATCTTAACTAAATTTGCACCCATGAGGATATTGAAAATGGTATAAAAGGCCCATAAGGGGCTAACCAGATGTCTTGAAAACCCTAGTTTAACATTTCATGTTGTCAGAAGACAACCATCTCTTTCTGGATTGGTGTTGAAAGCTTATAGTGAACGCTTGCCTTGAAAATCTCTAGTTTGACATTTCATGTTGTCAGAAGACAAACATCTCTTTCGGTATTGGCATTGAAAGATTATGGTGAATGCTTTCAACAAATTAGAGAAAATATGATATTCTAAGAGATATAGCGACTTCTAAATGTTTTAGAGTGGCCAGTCTGGATGAGTTAAATCTCCCAGGGCTCTAAACTAAAAGGGCTCTCATTTAGAAACCTTCCTTCCCTGAGGCTTCTGAAAGAGGACACAACACCTTGTGTGTTCATAGTAATCTACTGGATAAAGCTGAAGAAATGCTCTTGTAGAACAATTTTCCCCTTGTCAAAGATTTGGTAAAGAGGATATGATATTACAAGATCTACAATTTGCAACAGTATAAGGCCTTTGGGAATGCCAAATTTGAATTTCCAACATTGTCTGTAAAACTGGTAGAACAAAAATATCAAAATCAGTAAAGTGGCTAAATGACAGCACACTTGGGAGTTTTATGGTGAGAGATATGTCTTAAACACTGTGTAACAACTGCAAGACTGCAGCAACAAAGCCATGGATTTGCCTTGAAGGGAGCAGGTCAACCTGGTTGTGGACAGGCCTTCAAAAATTAGTAAGAGGATCAGTGAGAAGGAGAATGAAGGCATGAACACTGATGGAAACTTGAGAAGCAAAACCCATTAGTAGGTAAAGGCACATTTTAGTCTTAATATTTTTAAATGCTTAGTTTTCTAAAAGATAAAACTAGTAAAAAATTATATACAAAGATAAAAGTAGACTTAAAAAAATAAAGGCACAAAGATAAAAAATTAAAGGCACATGAGCAACAAATAACTTGAAAACTAAAAAAAAAGCAAAAGTGGCTAGGAGAAAATACAAGAAGATTCATTTCAAACTAAATCTATTTATAGATTTAGTTTGTATAATGTCTCTCCAGTGCGACCTAAATAAAACCAGTAAAGGGGAGCTCGTTCAAAACCATAAAATATTGGTCCTTTATACAAGACGAGTATGTGCAATTCCATTGCAATGCAACCCATCACTATGCTAAGCTTCTGCTAAAACTCTTGTAAGTTGCTGGATAGCTTTAGTGAAATAAATGAAAATTGTGTGAGAGCTTTGCAATTTCTTCAGAGATACAAAAGCTTGAGAATTGCATTTTGAGCCCACAGAGCTGAATAGGCGAGGTTGATTTTTTGGGGCATTGAAACTTGGAGTCCGGCTATGGTAATGAAATTTGAGAGTTATCAACTTTCTTCTAGCCTCTCTAAGTCACTTAGAACAATTCAATTGATTATTTATTTGAGACCCCGTTTTAAACTAGTAGAGTACTGGAGACTAAGTCTATTTTAAGACTGACACAATTGTAAAATAGCAATTAGAGGATGAAAGTCAATCTATCCTACATTATTAAGCATTTAATTTTGTGAAAAAATCCTATATTTTTATAAAATAGTATATTTTAATTTGCCAAATTTTTGCTGAGCAAAGTCAACTTAATAGTCAGACTTCCTGAGCTTAAACCTTGTTACGAACTACCAAGCATATCATAAAAAACCAACCTACTTTGAGGAACACAATTCTGCCAATGACAATTGCACCTCTATCCTTGGGACAAGCAAAAAAGACAAAATATCTGAGAAAGGAAAGCCATTTTTTTCAAAAAGGAATTAACACGGTGGAACATAGTTTGCAAGGAAAAGCAAATATCCATGAATCTGCAGAGGGCTTAAGTAGCTAGGGCAGGCATCAATATTATCATCCATTGAATATTTTTAAATTTTTTTAGCATGAGAACCTAGTTGAAGACCCTGTGAAAACATCCATTGACCAGGCTGTGGACAAAAGGAACAGTTTCTTGTCTATTACAAGGAATGTCAGCAATTGTGTCATAGGAAAAGCATTAGGCTAGTAAACCCAGCTGATACAGTTCATGGACCCATAAGAAGAAGTGGAAAAGCCCTTTTTCTTGAACTCTGGTTCCTTAGTGCTGCATTTTTTATTAGTGATATTTAAACTGTCATGATATTTTCTTATTGCACTGGTTTTATTGTTTTAAACTTTATAATTATTGAATACTTTCATAAAAAAATGCTGTTGTCAATGCCTTTTGATTTATATGCAGGAATGATCTATGCCAATGAATTAAAGAAGGAAAGACTCAAATCTTTAACAGGCAATATTCATCGGATGGGTGTGACAAATACAATCGTCTGCAATTATGATGGCAACGAGGTCTTCATTTAATGCAAATGCAATTCTTTCTTTAATTTCAGAATTCAAATGTTTGCATTTCTTTCCTGTATGAGCAAGTGATAATTTAAAGGAGTTCAGCATTATGTACTACTATTCCCAATGCTTTTCCTAGTATTCCATTCCTTAAAATAATATAAATGATGGATGTATGATGCAATAATGCTACATATATTGATTATGTGCATTTGATTGCAGTTGCCAAAAGTATTGAGTCTAAATTCAATGGACAGGGTGCTTTTGGATGCACCCTGCAGCGGCACTGGTGTGAGTTTCTCTGGAAATTGCTTCTAGTCGACAGCCTTTCTAAACATAGTCATTTCTGAAAGTTACTCTTCTTATTATTTGTGTTTCTTGGTTGTGTGATTTTGTTGAATGTTGTTTACTGTTTGGTTGCAGGTCATACGGAAAGATGAAAGAGTTAAGACTAACAAGAGTGCTGAGGATACTTCCAAATGTTCATTTTTGCAAAAGGTGCATGGTGCATGTATTGAGTATTCAGAACATGCCTTTAATTTTTGGGATATACTTTTGTTGGCACTTATTTTGGTGAATGTTTTGCTGCTTGACGCTGAAATATTGTGTATATCCAGTTAATATATTCTCCACAGAAAGAACATTATATTCAAGTTTTCTAAGATTCAGTAATTTTGTGTTAAATAGGAATCTCAAACTGCCTATAGTTTTTGAAGACCCTGATTTATCTTGCTGCAGTTCATTCTACACATACTTGAACTTTGTCAAATCTAGGAGTATGTTTCACTATTCAACTGTAAGCTATATAATATTCTATCAAATGCTAACCAGACTAGACTAGACTAGACTGTGCTGTCGCTCTCAAGCACGCCAAACCTCCCAAATGTAATATGCCCATATCTGAGCTTTGGGCTTTTAATCATTTTTTTAGCCATAATGACCTTGTTCTCTCTAAAGCAGACAAAGGCAATGCCGTAGTCATCGTGAGCAAGTGTGACCATGTCTTTAAAATGCTCGACCTTCTCTCGGATAGGAGCAGCTACAAAATTTTAGATTCCAACCCCAATTTCAATATTACTAAGAATGTAAAGATTTCCATATTGCATTCTTCCTTCGATGAGGCCACCAAAAAGAAGTTACTCCCATCCAAGGAAGTAACCCCTCGTATATATGCCACTCCTAAAATCCACAAGGCTGGTATCCCTCTCGGTCCAATTGTTGATACCATTGAGTCACCTACTTACAAGCTTGCAGCTCATTTAGCTAAACTTATCCCCCCCCTCACTGGTCATTCTGATTACCACATCAAAAACTCTGCTCTTTTTGTTGATTTCATCCTTAGTTAGCTTTGATGTTGTCTCTCTTTTTACCAAGGTCCCTATCATTGAATCCATTGAGATTATCAAACGTAAGTCTAACTTTGAGATTGGTTCTCTTGTGGAGCTTTGTCTTTGTTCTACCTTTTTTACCTTCCAAGGTGTGGTCTATGAACAAGTGGGGATGGGGTTGCCACGGGATCACCTCTTTCACCTATTGTAGCCAACATCTACATGGACTATTTTGAAGAAGTAGCTCTTCACTACTTCCCCCTCAAACCAAAGTAGTGGAAGTGCTATGTTGATGACACCAATTTTTGTTGGCCCCATGGTCTTAAGAACCTAGAAGACTTCCACCCGCACCTTAACAACATAGCTCCTTGCATCTCTTTTACTGAAGAGTTGGAAAAGGATAACCAACTTCCCTGTCTTAACATTCTTCTTATCAAAAAACGCGATGGTTCCTTAGCTCGCCGTGTCTTTTGTAAAGCAGCCCCACACCGATCTCTATCTTCACTCTTTCTCTCACCACCAGCCTACTTAGAAAGTTGGTATCCTAACAAAAATCTTGCCTCTAGAGCCTTTATGATTTGCGATGATGAGAACATAAACCAAGAGATTGCTCACTTGTCGCGAATTTTTAAATTAAATGGTTACAAAAGTAAACACATTAGTAGGGTGATCAAGCAAGCCAAATCCCGATGCACTCCCAATCATGATGTTGTTTCCTCATCCCTTCCCTTTGTCATCCTTCCGTATGTCGAAGGTCTCTCAAGTAAAATTTCCAAAATCCTCCTCAAAAAGGGTCTTCGTTGTTCCTTTAAGCCCATCTATACCCTTTGGAACCGCATTCCTTCCCTTGAAGACCCTCTTGACCCTTTCCTTAGCCGGGCCTTTCTATAGGTACTATAATTAAAGAACATGATGCTGACTTAAGACATGAACGTGCCCTTAAGTCCGCCCTCACAGAGCACTCTACCAAGACTAAGCACCATATTCCCTTAGAGAACACCAAAATTCTTGCTAAAGAAAACAACTTCAAAAGAAGACTCAAGGAGGCCATTGAGATCTTCAACCACCCAGCCAACCTCAACCGTGACAGTAGTTGGAATTTGAGCCACATGTGGTATCCCTTCTTAAACCACCTCAAACTTGACATCTGCCACCCTGTCTAAACCCACCCTTTGCATTTCTTTTTTTATCCTCTTCTAACCCTTCTATTTATTTTTATTTAATTTTTCTTTTCAATTTCTGACCCTTTTGTAGTTTTATTTGTTCTTTTCTCCTTTGTTATTTGAATTTTCGTTTTTTCTTTTTTTTTTGTCTTATATCATTTATTTATTTGTTAATCTTATTTTTAATTCTATTTTGTTTCTTTTAAATTTTAATTTCATTTTGTTTCCTGTGTTATATTTCTTAGTGTGTTGCTTTTCCTTTCCTTTTTTTTTTCCCCCTCTTTATTTCTTTATTTGTTTGTTCTTGTATACCTTATTTTTTAGTTCTTTATTACATTTTATTTTTTCAATATTAAATTTATTTATAATTTGTCATATCCTATTTAGTTATTTATGTTCTTTTGCCTTCTTTTTAATCTTTTTTGCCTTATTTGCTATGCTGGTATTCTTCTTTATTTGTGTGTGGATATATATATATATACTAAGTTGCAGGGTTAGCCCCCCTAGACCCCTGGTACTAGTCTGGTCCAGTCCTGGTCCGGTCTCCCTGTGGTCCGGACAGGGTCCATGATTCACAGGCCTGGTTCAGACCAGGTCGAACCCAAAAGGACCCAGGTCGGACCCAAGGGTCTGATGGCCCAAAAATGGTGTTTTTTTTGCAAATTTTTTTTATTTTTGAAAACCACCACATAAAAAATTTAAATATAACCCTAAAAGTGAGTTTTAAAACATTAACTTGCTCATTTCACACAAGCAACATGACTACAAGCAAGGGGAAAGTTGAAACAATGATACTTGAATATTAATAAACTAAACTAATAATTGTTGAAATAATAATAATAATAATAAACTAAACTAATAATTGTTGATAGTTGAAACAATGATACTTGAATATTTTGTCATTTTGATATTAGACTTGATGTATATGATGCTGTTATGGTATGATCATGATGCTATGATTACAAGTTTATGTTGGTTTTGTTGTTTATATAATGCTATGTGACATGCTAATCTTAATTCATGCTTATAGGCTGCATATATGTATATGTTTTTGTACTAACGAACCCAAACGAACCCAAACCCCTTTTCAAAATTTTGCCGTACCGGCGTACCGGTTCTTCGAACCCAAACCGGTGCTTGAACCCGAACCGGCAACTTAGTATATATATATATATATAACTTTTCTCTTAAAAGTATTGTCTTTTAGTATTTTCATTTTGGCATTGTTATTTAGTTGTAGTTCTTTTATGATTCATCTTAATTTTATCTCTTGTTTTTTCTTTTTAACCTTTTTTTCATTTTTTACTCATTTTCCTTCCTTCCTTCACCTTGTTCTAGAACCTTCTTCCTCTATCTTTTTAGTCTCCTTGGTCTGTTGCTACTCTCATAATTCTGCTCTCTTGCTTTTCATCTTGATGATGGATCATGCAGTATGATCCGAAACGTTGATGAGAAAAATCTACACAGTTGAATCCAGAAAATTACTAATGATCTTCATGGACTGTGGAAGCTACATGAATTTAATTAAAGAAGCAGACAAATATTTACTCCTCAGGATTCATGCCATGAATGCGATATCCTGTGTTTGGGTTTTTAGTTGGGGTCCATTTGTTATAGTTCTGCTTCTATTGTGGTGTGGCTGTCCATTCTTTTTATAATGCCGCATCTTTTGATTTTCTGTAACAATGCCTTTTATGTTTGTATTTGGTTTCACAAATATGAAATATCACAGTTTTCACTCTCCAACTTGATCATGATGCCTTCTTTGTTTGTTGTGTTTATAAAGGGAGAATCTCAAGATTTATTTACTACCACTTCCAATAGTTATTATGCACTCAGAAAACGGGAAGCTACAAATTACCGTTTTTTGATGCACTCAGAAAACTATCTTTCAAATGCTATTAGCATCTGTCTGGTACAGAGGCAGGATCTCTAGGCTTATTTACTGCCAATTCCAATAGTTATTCTTTACTAAGATTTCAGGGAAGTTATAGCTTACAGCTTTCTGATGCACTCGGAATTTGTTTCAAATGTTGCCAGTATTGTCTGGCAGAAAGTTGGACATTATCATGTCCATGTAGAAAAGGGAGGTTTGAGGATAATGACTCTTTCAGATATATAAAAGAATTCAGAGTAAACCTTTTGTGTCTGGAGTGAGAAAAATTAGAATTGCTACTTGCCAGTGGCCAAATTCACATTTGTTGTGTACTTAGGGACAACCTACTATTAGGATTATGTTATGGCCTAATTTTTGTTTAGATCTGTGGCCTACGTATTAGTAAATGATTATGTTGTTTTTTTATTAATGTTTTCTTTCCACTTGGGTTTAAATAAGAAAAAAATTCCATTCGCTTTGTACACTGTTATGTATTATCAACTACATTTGCTTGTGTAAATCCATATTGTGCGTGTAGGTGTCCCATTGTTTACATTTCAGTATTTTGTTTCCAAGTTTCTGTTCTTCTAAGAATGCTGCAGTGTTCCAACAAACAAAGAAAGGGTATTTCAGATTTTTACAGAAACAAAGATACACTAGTGTAACAGACATGTTAAAAGATAATATGTATTAGTATGACACATTTTTAATTGATTTTCTTCCTTGATTTCATACCAGCTATGCATGAGGATAAAATACAATTTGCTTAAGGTTAAACTTTCCATGTTGGGTATCAAGTCCTTTTCTTGTAAGATGCACAGGAAATGAATATGATAATTGCCTTATTGTATAATTTTTGGATGTTTTGTTTGGATGCTTGAAAGCCATTATTACATTAATTCAAGCAATCTACGATGTGGCTCTGAAAATGTGCAGCTTACTGCAGCCCTCATTTTCTGTTATTTACTCCATTAATGTTCTAGAATTTGAATGCTTGATCATAGAAACAATCATCAATCTAAATAATTTAATAAATATATTTTGATAGGTCCTACAGATAATTTGGCCTTAGGGCAGTATAATTTGTTATCATTGTCATAACAATAACCATTTGAGCAATACTTTTAATAAATGGTGTCTTATAATTGATGGAAAACATTTTTTATATTAATTTTTAAAATACTATTCATTGCCTTATTGGAGAATAGTTTTCACTGAAATGTTAACTGTTGAAATTGTGACGTTTTTAGATCTTTTTCTTTGTTGCCTACAGAAATTAATTTTGGCAGCAATTGACATGGTGGATGCAAATTCAAAAACAGGGGGTTATGTGGTATATTCAACATGCTCAATAATGGTTGCAGAGGTACAAAGATATGGAGATTTGTATAGCATGATGCTTTTAAAAAAAAATAAAGCAGCTGTCCTTTTATAGCAATCTTAAATAGCAAAAAATATTGTGGGCTATGCAATTCAAGTTCAATAATTCCTAGTTTTTAAATTCATTGTTATCTTGACCTGGTTTTGCAGAATGAGGCAGTTGTGGACTATGCACTTCGTAAGCGTGATGTAAGAGTTGTCCCATGCGGTTTGGACTTTGGCCGTTCTGGGTGGGTGCTATTGTTTCAATTCGTTATAGAGATTCTGTCGTGCAACTTTTTTTTGATAAATTTTGGGATTCTATTCAGGGTCCCCAGCCCAAAGTATACCATTTAAACTACTACATACTTAACAATAAACCTGTATAAACAGCTGAAACAGGCTGTGTAATAGGCCAAACTGGCAACATTTACTATGCAACAAAACAGGAACAACAGAAAACCATAACAGGAAACCAGTATAAATAGCCTTCACAGGCTAATGTGGGCCTTACATAACTTAGCTACAAGCCATTCCAACACCAAGCTACACAAAAGAAACCTTTTATAGCATCCACAGACATGGCAACCACCAGTCACATATTCTTGGACACTCCCTACTCTGCCTAGCATGGCTGGAAATACCATCTATCATAAACATTATTCACGCCCACTTTCCCAGACACAGCCACCGAGTGCACGTTCACTTGCCCTGCCATCCTATCCAAATTCCAAACCTTCAAACAACATTAAAAATCTCCTCTGCACCACCCTCTGCAAGATGTCGTTTTCAAATCTTGGAAGTGTAAGGCTGCTCACAACCTCCAACAGGCCCTTATTGTGGGAGACTACCATGTGCTTGATGACCATCCTTAAATCTTGCATGAATTCTGTCCGAGTGCTAACATCTTTGCTGAGTGCTAAAATCTCTTCTCTCATGGCTTTAATAACTTGTGCTACTGATGTCTCCTGGGTTTGATAATTTCATTCTCCTTACAAACCAAAATCTCTACTAGGCACTCACGGATTCTTGAATTCTAGACAGTGATTTTCAACTTATTCTGGAAATCCACAAAGATGTTAGCACAAGATCTCAACTACCTATTATATGCTCTCCTGTCCTTGCTACATTCAACATTGCTATGTAAGGGCATTGAAATGTCTTCTGTAGGTGATGATCTGACAAACCACCCTAGTGTAGCCAGTTGTGCAAGGAACCAGCAGCTTGACCTGCTATAAAACCTAACATCATGTGCGGCCATGAAAACCAAACCCACACGTGCCAAACCTCAATGAAGCCAGCAGGGAGAAACCTGGTCACCAGCAGTATCTGATGCCCAGAAAACAAATGTAGAATAAGAATCCAACCCCATCCTTTCGCCATCAATTAATATGCTTGCCAGAGAGAAACAATCTTCTTAAGAGCTTAGCACATGTAAAACATTCCTTCCATTCCATCTCTTAATACAACACGAATACCACAATAATTACCAATTGCCTCTATGATGAATGCCAAGTAGAATAATCTTTGTCCACTAGCCTTGGTAAATCTTCTCACTTTGTCACCATGCTACCTTTGAAAGAGGAAATATTTGTCAATTTTATGCCATGGTCTGCCAAGCAATTTGCATTTTGATTTTGCTCCTTGCAGCAATGCCTACTAAGTTTCTTTTTCCATAGGAGAACTTCCTGAAGGATAAGAGCACGCTCGCCAATTTGGAAAGGATTGTTTTTTGTTAGCTTTTATTACTAGCTGTGAGTGCATTCCGCAATGATTGCTACAGTATTCAGCCAAAAAAGTCTTTTCTAATCCAGTAAGAATGGCCCTCGCACACTGTCATTATTCTTTTTGTTGCCCAGATTCTGTGAGGCCTAGCTAAGTTACCCTCTGTATCTCTTAGAACCTAGCTAGCACCAGTCTGGGCTGGTTTCCCTTCCTAGGAATTACCAAAATTTAGTTTTCATCCTCCAAGTGGATCTTTCCATTTTTCATTTCTGCTAATATTTTTATGGATAATTAACCCTCAAATGGGAATTCTGTTGTGCAACATTGCAAATTATATCAAATTATTATAGACTCATTCTGTTAAAAATGGTTATTAACCATCTGTCATTAACTTTTCTTAAACAGATTTGTGCGTTACCGTGAGCATCGCTTTCATCCTTCTTTGGAAAAAACTAGGCGTTTCTACCCTCATGTACACAACATGGATGGCTTTTTTGTTGCTAAGGTAAGTGCATGAGGGTTGTAACATTGTGTTTGTTAGATTAGAGTTAAATTTCTCCACTTCTTGCTGGATATTCACAGGTAACATTGTGTTTGTTAGATTAGAGTTAAATCTCTCATCTTCTTGCTGGATATTCACAGGTAACATCGTTTTCTATTTAGTGTTTGCTATATGAGATTCAGATTACTGGTGTGTGGGTTCCAAAAGAATTGATGTATTATAATGAATGATATGCTTTTAAATGAAACACAACATTTGCCACCTTGTGTTGAATGTGCCTCTAGTTGTTTGATCATGGTGTGTGATACTGGTATTCGCCATAATGATGAGTCGGGCAAAGATGAAGTATTAATTGTAGCTGTGAAAAAACATAGTTAAATGACAGTTCTAAATTTCTAATGTGTGTAGCATAAATATGTAATTAGAGTTGTATAATACTCTATAAAAAAGATATAAAAGATTTATGGAAACAAGAACAAGGCTGACATAACTTATTAGTTTTGTGAATACACAAGTGCCTGGTTTTAAGAGAGATTCTGATATGTATATTCTGATAGTGTAACATGTAGAATACTGAAATGGGAGTTAAAAAGTGCTCTCACTGCAATCAAGAATGTAAAAGGGATATCCTTATTATGTTGTGGATACGTTTGATAGGTAATGATATGAGGATTATTTCAACATTTGAATATTGACTCCTGTTAGGATAGGGTCTTTTGTCATAGAATTTTTAAAGCAACTCAATGAATTTTTTCATAATATTGTGAAAGTACTTTTTAAAGGATTAGAGAATGAAGATGGGGAAGAGGCAGTTGAAATTGGCATGAAGAAGGGTGAATCATCCAGATCAGTGATGACAAAGCAATTAAGTGAAATTTGCAGGAGCTAACATAAAAGAAGAGCATAGGAAAAAAATTAAGTTCATTGTCAGCATTTGGAGAATTGTGTCAGGTAGTCTTGAAGAGTTCCGAGTCATAGTTTTGATAGGAGGAAACCTCAGAAACATATTTCATTTTCGAATTAAGCTTCTTTTTATGAATATCAAGATTGCTAAAAAATACTTTGACAGGAGCCCTCTCTGTCTGAGATAATATTTGGCAAGTACTTTAATTGTAATAGGATATATGCTAAAATCATGATAGATATGGTGATCAATGATCATTTTTGTACTCGTGAATAAGTTTTGTTTGGAAGGTGATTTAGATTAAAAACAATTATAGGAATGGTATAGAGGGTCATTATCTTTTCATAAGAACAGGGATGTTATCCCTATTTTTCTAGACACCTCAACCAAAGTCAATTGTGTTAAATAATCAAATACATCATGCCAAATATCCAATAAAAAATCTGAATGGAAGAGTCCATGACTTTTATGAGTCATGTTAAAAATATTATATTCGGACAGTATTTATATAGATTAAAGACATGTTTTGCTAGCTATAATGAAAATTGTAGCCATATATTCTCTTTTGCACAAAGCATATGAAAAATGAAAGATTTAATACATTCTGAAGCAGCAAGTTACAAGTACTGGTTAGTCATAGACAGAAATAACCATAAGTGGCATTGAAGGTAGGTATTGATAAAGACGTGTAAGAGTAGTTATTCATGAAAGACGTGTAAGAGTATTTATTCATGAAAATCATATAGTAATAGTGTAATGTTTGTTTTGTTTTACTTAGGCATATAACAGGTATTCTAGAATCCTCATATAGATCTTTGATGTATATTCATTTTTTAATGTGGCACAGCTTAAAAAAATGAGCAATGGTATCCCAATTCCAAAAGATGGAGCAGGAGCGGAAGATCTAGGTAATATTGAAAATGGAGATGTTGGAAAAGAAGCCGATGATAATGCTACAACTAAGAGTGAAAAATTAGATAATATAACTTCTGGAATCAAGAGAAGTTTTAAGTCATCTGAGATTAAAATGAAGAAATCAGATGTAAGGGACAAACCAAAAGGAAAAAAGAAATATCCACCCAGAGAGGAAATTTCCAAAGTCAGGTAAATGTTCTTACGCAGAAGCAATGCTTTTGTGATGCATTCTATTGTTCTTTACATTATTGAAATTTGCATTAGTGATACTTCGTAGCTAATTTTACTATTTGATGGTAATTCATGTACAGAGAGGAGAAAAGGGAAGCGTTGAGAAAAGCTAAAACAGGCAGGCAGGAAGAAAAATCCTGACAAAAGAGAACGAGTTGAAGACATTGTCTAGTAAACTGTATCGGAGACAGAAGACAAGGCAGTTGAAATACGCAAAAACCAGGGAAGAATGCTTTAATGTTGAGATACAATGTGTTGTATGATTGCCATCTTTGGCAAAAGGGGGTCTAATTTACATCTTTATTAGTGCCATTTTTGTATACTTAAAAAGAACTGTAACTTTACATAATGGGTTGTTGAGCTGTGTTATGATCAAACAGCATCCCAATTACTTGCAGGGTAATTTTTCTGGTCTAGCTGGATAAAGATGTACTCAGGGATTACATGTAGAGGGGTATTGCTATAAATATTCTGAGGCAAAGCAATTTGTCATCATCTATTTTTTGATTTAGGATTTTACCATGGTCGGTGTGTTTAATTTTTGGTTATTTGACTCAAAGCATATATATAATGGCAAGTTGCCGGTTGTCCTTGACATCATTCAATCATTAGATGTATGACTATAGAGACAGTGACAGCTTGAGTTGTTTTAAGTGATTCTGCAGAAAATTGGGCTGTATAAAGCATCATTATGTTAACCATATTTAGATGAGATAAAATATTGACATTAAATGCATACTTAACGGTGGCATTCTGCCAGTGTGTGCTGAAATTTGAACCCAGGGGTCTTTGTATGATTTTTGTGTAACATGCAGACACAGATGGAGCACCTTCCAAGTAGATGACAGTATTTAAATCCCTAAAGTTTCTGCATCTGCAGCCTTGAATTACAGTAAAGCAAGATAATGAATAGTTTTCTTTGCACAAAACTGCATATCATATGAACACTAAAAGAAAGGTAATATCTCAAATACTGAAGCAAATAATGTCACTGATAAATTTGCATAGATGAAGTGTAATAGAACCGACTAGCTAACTTGACCTTATTTAGTTTAATTGAGTAAAAGTTGCCAGTCTTTCATATTTCTTTGGTGATTTGGGTAGTATTCAATATTTTTATCATTTGCTTGCTAATGCGCAATTATAAAAATGGTCATATAGCTCTGCTTTTAAAGAAAAAGAAAAAAAGCTCATCAGATTTAGTGAAGATTACAAAAGTACAATTTTATTGGGATGGAAATGATATTTCCTACAATTTCTGATCACAAAAATTGAAATAAGCTCCTAGGTGACAAATGTTTGCATACCGTTTTGATTGACGTAAGTTGGTGTTGAAGGGGGCATAAACCTTGTACAATAGATAGAATAGTTCAAATAAAAAAAGTTCCCAGAATAAAAGAATTACAGCCAAGTTGCCAAGCAAGAACAAACACAATTGCAATCAAGTTTTCAAGTGGCAGATCAAAACCAAGGATCTAATCTAACAATGCTAGATCTTGGAAGACCTTCATTTCGCCTTTGAATAAATTGTCTAGGCAATGTTATCTTTTTAAGTTCTCGGATTTGGGAAAGGGGGAAGGCACGATAGGAGGGGAGAGGATGAGATCCCTAGAGGATACATCAACAAAGGAACATCTAGCAGGAGATGTAAACAAAGGAACATCTAGCAGGAGATGTAAATTGTTGATCAATCATCTCAGGAGCAAACAATTATGTTAGCTGAAGGAATGACAGGGAAAATGAAAATAGGAGGTTGAGCAACAGAATAAGAAGCTAGGTGAACTTCATTAATAGGAGCTGAAGGAGCTGTAATCGGATACACTAGATTTGCTCCAACCCCAAGTTAAACCCTCTCGGGAATGTTACTCTGTAAGGTTTCTATATATATATATTTATATATATTTTTTTTGGTTGAGGATCTCAGTTTTTAGGCTGTGGTCTATTCTAGAGTAATATTGATTTGCCAATTTTTTATGTCATTTCTTAAGTTTTTCCATGATTTTTAAAAAAGGAGTTATTATTTTCTGTTGTATTATTATGCTTAAAAATTGATACAATTTTTTTGGCCCAAAAAGACAATAAAATTAAAATTTTCAAAATTACCATATAGGCCTAACAACCATGCTTAATGACCATCTCTTGCTATTTTAGGACAAATGTTCAGTTATTTACATAAGCAAGTTGATAGAGATAAAAAGATTGATATGGAGTATTGATTACCATATGTTCATTAAGCGATCGGGTGTGCATATTTTAGAAATGAAACATATCAACTATTGGCATGCATATTAGATTTGCCCATGGTATTATTATACTCTAAACGTCGAGTATTAATTTGAAATTAATTATGATCCATTGCATTTGGGATTGCCCTTTCCCAAGTATTTTTTAAAGTTTTCTAAAGAGTCATGGGGTTGCCGCTACAAATTGGGCTCCATGATGATAGCACATGCTATTTTACAATCAATGTTTTATTTTTTATATATTTACTTTTAGGTTTTGAAGTTTTTGATACAGATAATCTTTTGGCTCTGTGGGTGAGGATGAGAGCGTTTGCGCAAATATATATATATATATATTTTTTATATTTTTTTTTTAGGTTTTGAAGTTTTTGATACAGATAATCTTTTGGCTCTATGAGTGAGGATGAGAGCGTTTGCGCAAATATTTGTTCTTGGGTGCATAAGAATTTCTTTTTTTGTAAGTCCTTTTCTGGAAATGGACTTTGCTCTTCCTACGTTGCTTATGGATTTTGCGTTGTGATTTTGTAAAAGGGTTACACCCACATGAATCAATAAAAGTAGGGGCAATCCTTTGTGCTTCTTGTTTTGTAAACTTTTGTTGATATTTACAACCATTTATAAATTTCAATATATGATCTCTAGCAAATTGAATCAAATCGGTAATAGGACAATCTTGTAGATTAAGATTGCATAAATCAAGATATCCCATCACTCTATTTGAAAGATTGTATCATAATCTTTCAAGATATTTTGTTTTTGCCATTTCAATCTATTTTTCATCCCTCAATTGATATAGAAGTTGTTTGAAATCATTTGAGTATTCTATAAAGTCTTTCAAATCACAACATTTCATCTGCAAAATATTTTTTATAACTATTTCTTTTTTGTTGGCAGTTTCAAGACAAAATTCATTAACCATTTCATCAATTAGGCACTTAAGAGGATCAAGATGTTCTTGCCTATGGGTAGTTTGCCCTGTTTGAGGATCAACAACTACCTGGGTTATGACCTTTTGATAGACTTTTGTATCCTTTTCTGAATTAGATTTATTGGTCCACCAATCTCTAACAATACCCCACAAATAATTGGTAGCAAATTTACAAGTAGTTGCTTGATCAGTTTCTGAAAGAGTTCCTATTATCAGAAATGTATTGGTCCAAGCTTCTATTTTTTGGTGAGGATTTTCATCTTGGTCTATGTCTAAATACCAAGGTTGTATACTGCAACTTGCCGTCCTCATCATCAATCTATCAATAGATTTTTTGGCTCTTTTTTCTTGAATTTGCAAGAGATTTGGAATTACCAGAGTAGTTTTTTCTCTTGATTTTCCAACCAATCTAAAGAGACAGTTAAATCATTCAAAGAATGATCTATGTCATCAAATCTATTGATCATTGTTTTATTTATGACCTTAGAATGTTGTGCATGAGTAATTACGATCTACATATCATCACCTGTCTTATGGAAATTATTTAGAATCTGATTAGACTAACTTTAATTGTTCTAGAGATGTTTTTATATTTTTTCAGATTTTCATGGTTTTCCACAACAATGTTTCCTATTTTCTGTACATTATTATGTAGTATTGTCATTGAATTCTTTAGAGCTAACATATATGTACAAAAATCATCTACATTTTGCTGCAAGTGTTCACAAAACCTTGAAATGTAATTTCTATGCTTGAATTCATTAGATGGCTCCTTTTCTTCTAAAGTACTTGGTTGGAAGGCATACTGAAAGATAGAAACAATACCATGTTCTGTTTTGAAATTACCTCTAATGGGCGACCATCTTCCATTTTTATAATAGGATGTTTCTTGCTCTTTATACCATTCAAGTGTTTCAGCTCTAGGCAATGTATAAACCATGTGACAGAAAGGATGATTCACCTTTAGTTTTCCTTTATTTTGTGCTGAAATTCCCCTTAAAGGATTCGGTCCCTTATTGAGGGGGACATCATCATCTTCTAATTCCACAAATAATTGAGCCTTGTTTATACTAGATGAGGTACTGAAAGATGATCTAGCACTTTGAAATGTTTACTCATGTAAGGAAGTTAAGTAGCGGAAACAACTTCCTACACTAACCTTGAGAGGAGGGTAATGCAAAACTTTTTCAGATCGTTACAACAGTTACAGAAAACAGAAATAGATATAATAGCATTCATACCACAACACAGTGATTTACGTGGGGAAAACCCTTTCGGGAGAAAAACCCCACCCTCCAAAAGCAGCTCAATATTTTATTCAGCAATCAAAAACAGATTACAACATACTTGCAGAGCAAGCTCTTCACATGAGTACCACTAATCAGAGATTCAGAGGCAACTCAATAGCCATGAGACTCTTACACACAACCTCTATCTCACACACCTCATAAATAGGAGATACAATACAAGAAACCGTCAAACGGTATTACAAAACCATGGGCTAAAACCACCCAATAAGGTGTACCCGACCTTATCTCCCTTCTATGACATGTTAAAGCACACATCAACATGTGTTGCTCCCTTTTACAACTCATTTATGTATCCGATACAAATTATTTTTCCTATTTCAGGAGCACAAACTTCCGGAGGCCATAACTTGAGAACCGGGTGTCCGATTGACGAACCGTTTGAAACGCCGGAAAGCTCGCGAAGTGCTCTATCACCTCGTAACCCGCTTCGCCGGTTACGACCACTTTTTAGGGCTTTTCGGAGCCTCTAAAGTCCCCAAAATTAAGTTTAAACATTTTATTGCACCCCTCCAAGACGAAAACTTTAATATCTTCAAAACTAGCTGTGACCTTGCGACGCAACTTTACCGGAATGCTTATCTAGCCAACCAGAAGCTTCAGGGAGAGTTTCGCACCATTTCGTGCTCAAATGAAAACTTACTATAAATAGCAACCTCACATAAATGCAAGGTTGAGACACCATTTTTCCCAACAACTCAAAAGGGTTGTAGCTACTGTTGGTTGACAAAGATCTAGCCAGTATGCTTATGTGGTTCTGAGACACATTGTGAACAAACTTAGTAGCTTCTAGCAATTTAGGAGCTACATGTTGCATCCAGTCAATTTTACATCATGTTGGGATATCAATAGTATTGATATGTCCTGTTTGTAACTGGATGTAACCCTACTTTTATTGATTCCTATGGATGTAACCCTTTTACAAAATCACAACGCAAAATCCATAAGCAATGTAGGAAGAGAAAAGTCCATTTCTAGAAAAGGACTTTCAGAAAAACAAATTCTTATGCACCCAAGAACAAATATTTGCGCAAGCTCTCTCATCCTCACCCATAGAGCCAAAAGATTATCTGTTATATCTATAACAAACCAGGACATAAAGAACTAGATTGTTCTTGTAAAAACAAAGCAGTAAAAACAGTATATTCTGATCCTTCAGTAGCAACATGGTGGGATAGATGAAGAAGATCTTTATCTGCAAGATAATATATATGAACCTATTATTGAAAAAATCGAAGAAGTAGATGAAGAAGATGAAGCTACTTTAGATGACCTTGCTACTACACTACAAGAAACTGAAAAGCAACTAGAAGATGAAGAGCCTGATGAATTGCCCACTATATTGATGAACTAGACAAGATGAGAAAAAAAAGGGGATATCAAGGAAGAGGGTTCAACAACATATATAATTTACCTTTTTAGCAACAAAGGCCTCCTATCATGACTTACCAACCACCATTCCAACAATCAACCCTACAATATCAAGACCTCCAAAGAGAATTTCAAGAATTCAACCCTTTCGAAGAAGAGATTCCCTAGGTATGTGGAAAACCATCAGTATTTACTCATTTAATAGCAGAAAGAGGAGAAAGGAAATTCAATAAAAAATCTATACCTGAGGATCCTATTAGACAAGCTATTTCTCAATTCTCTCAAGAACAACCATGTCTTAGAATGTCTGACTGTGATATTCAATTTTGTCCATCTGTGATTATTGAAGAAGAATTAGATGTACCTAGTACATCCTACTTTGGTCTAAACCATAATCAATTTATTTCTCACATCCAAGAAGAATATGAAAATGGAAATGAACAATTCCCTCCATTTATAGAAGATCCTGCAAATGTTCGAATGGTTATGTTGGTCCTACCAAAACCCAAGCCACAATTAGAGCCACAATATTTTGTACATCTCCTTACAAGAAATTTTTCTCAGTACACAAGCGTGATAATAAATGACAAATAATATAATGCTCAGATTGATACTGGAGCATCTCTATCCTTTTCTAAAGAACAAGTTCTCAACAATTGGGAACAACTGACTCAAAAAATTGTATACACTACTTGTGATGTTCAAGGGAATGAATTCAACTGCGACAAGTACATGCATCAACAAGTAGTAGAATTGGAAGAAAATAAATTCAAATGTGACTTCTTTGCCATGAAACGGATGCCTGTAGATGTGCTATTAGGAAGAAATTTCATTGACATATATACACCTTATGGTTGCACCAAGAAGAGTATCATCACTAGCTCATTTGGGTGCATTTTTCGATGAACATTTCCGACGAACTATGAGATTTCTTTCATTTTTTCGGGTCTTAGGAGGCAATTTGTGTCAATTTTTTTTAAAAAAAAAAAAAAAATCTTGCTTGACGTTCATCGGAATTCCGACGAAACCAACTGTCGTCGGAATCTTGCCTGACGTTTGTTGGACCTTTAGAGGCAATTTGTGTCAATTTTTTTTTTAAAAAAATCTTGCTTGACGTTCGTCGAAATTCTAACGAAACCAACTGTCGTCGGAATCTTGCTCGATGTTTGTCGGAATTTCGACGAAAAATAGAAAAGTGAAAAAGTAAAAAAAAAAAAACCCCTTAGGGTTAGTCAAGTAAATAATATAAAAAATCACGCGGACAATGTTTTCCGTACTTGCGACATCATTTTGCTTGGTTTGTGAAGGTTATAGACTGAAATTTCCATAGCCCGATTTTTTTGCCTGTGAAGAAAACTCATGTCAGATAATATGAGGGAAGAACAAAATAAGGAGACAAATGCTAGATTGTGGTCTAGCTTGAAAAGAAAAGGTGATGGGAAATGTTATTGTCCCTGCAAAAATTGTAAGGGCTTAAAGACTAGAAGAGTTTTAACCACAACAACTGAGAAACATTGTAGGCAACATGGTCACATTGAAGGGGGGCATGATTATCATCCATTGGTAAGTTGTTCACTATATGTGTTTATATTGATTGCATTTGTAAATGTTTATATTGTTTTAACAATTTATATACATAAAAAATCACTTGTTAATGAGATCATGATCATGGTTTATTTATATTGATCATTTTTATATAAGTGGGGTGCCGTAGGGCACATGATATGGACTACCACGACCCGAAGAATGTGGTTTTCCAAGTGGATGAACATGGAGGTGTGAATATCGAAGTTGAAGATAATGATCCAATGGAAGAAGATGATCATGCACCAGAAAACACAGTTGAAGATGATGGTACAAATACATTGATCCATGACACATTTAGTACTGACGCAACTGATCATGATTATCAAGATGACTTTGATGTTGTTCACGATTTACCTATACCTGAGAAGGCATACAAGCCCCTTTACGAAGGCTCCCAAACAACTCTTCTCTTTGCTGTATTGTTGTTGGTGAACTTGAAGGTTATGAATGGTTTATCCAACATAACAATCTCATGTATGTTAAGGTATGTCATTTATGTCATATTTTTTCATCTAATTTTGTTGTTATTTCATCACTAGTAAATAAAAGGTGAAATATGTACCATTAATATTCTTGAATCTTTATATTAACAAATTATTTTTTTCGTTCTAGATTGATAGGTGATTTTTTGTTACCACCATCAAATATTCTACCTCTCTCATATCGAGAATTATTTGCCATTATGAAAGATATTGGAATGGAGTATCAAGCAATAGATGCATGTCCCAATGATCATATTATATATCATAAACAACATGAATTTGCAACATAATGCCTTGAATGTCATATCAATAGATATCGAACAGATCAACTAACAAAAAAGGTGTCTCGCAAGGTTTTTCGTTATATTCCCATTATTCCACGTTTGCAACGATTATTTAGGTGTGAAAGCTTGACACAATTTATGGATTACCATGCACGCAATAGAAGTCAAGATGACATTCTTCGAATGCATGTGGATGGTTCTTCATTTACGGACATAGAGGAAAAATGACCACACTTTAAAGAAGAATCTCGTAATCTCAGGCTTTTATTGGCAGCAGACGGTGTCAATCCATTTGGAGAGTTGAGATCTATTTACTCGGTGTGGCCTGTTTTTGTTATTAACAATAACATTCCTCCATGGATGTCAATAAAGAGGGAGAACATAATGTTGGCAATGATTGTTCCAGGTATTTTTTCATTTGATAGTCATGTACATTAAATTATATATATTACATTCAACTAGGTAAGTACCAAGTTAAAGATATGAATGTATATATCGAGCTTCTTATCGACGCGTTGCTGGAGTTATGGAATGGTGTCACTATGTATGATGTCTCTAGACCAATAGGACAAAGATAATTTCAATTCCATGCAATGCTTGTATGGACAATTCATGATGCCCTAGGGCTAACACATTTTTGTGGTATGTTATAATGTTCAACTTGCGCACTTTAATAATGTTTAATTTTTTAAAGTATAAATCATGCATTTAAAAAAAAATCTATTCAATATATATAATTATAAAAATTAACATATTTAATCCAATTATACATGATCTTGCAGGTCTTCAAACAAAGGCAAAATTTGCATGTCTAGTTTGTGGTCCAAAGATGAAATCTCGTCATTCAACAAGATTAGGAAAGTAGGTGTTTGATGAGTATAGACACTTCCTCCAAAAAAATCATGTATCGAACTACCAAAAAACATCTTTTCAATGGGAAAGAAGAGACTACATCAAAACCACGAAGAATGACACCTCGCCTATGGAAGTTGGAATATAATAGAATTAATCGTTAAGGTAATGTCATTCAATCTAATTGTTTATCTATCATATATGATATGTTTGGAATTAAAATTTTTATATTGTGTTTTGTTTACTCATGCTGTAATTGACTATGATTGTCATTGTTAACTTCTTAAAATTATATGCTTCATGAAGGTCGTCAAGGCATTAATTGCCACCTTCCAAAGGGACTAAAAAGTTATCCTAGACAATTTAGTAGGTTGCCCTACTATGTGCAGCTACAAATTGTGCATTTGTTTGATACTATGCATATTGGAGAGAATGTAACATAGATGTTATGGAAAATATTGGATGGAAGACGTGACAAAGAAAAAATTGTCAAAATTTGTAGTGACATTCAGGAACCCAATCATGCAATGAAAAATGTCATTCAATTAAATAGCGACGGAGATCAAATTAATATAAGTGCCCTTCCTTGGTTATTAACGGAGCAACAAAGCAATGCTATAAAAGAGGTCATACAAAAAATTTGTTTTCCCACAAGATTTGCTGCGAACGTAAACAATCTCATAACAAAGAAAAGTGAATTTGGGCTAGGGATGAAAACACATGATTGACATACCTTCATTAAGGCAATTCATGTTATTGTATATTTTTTATATATTTGTATACTGCATGTACTTTTCATTGTATTATGTTTAGTACTAGTTTTGGAAAAACAATAAAAAGATCATTTTATAATTGTTGCAGTACGTTCTATCTCTATCTCTCCTAGACCACTTCGACAATAATGTCAAGCAAGTTATATATGATCTTGAAAAATACATGAAGTAGTGTTATTTGTTCAATTTGTTGTATATATATTATATTTACCATTTGTTTTACTTGTTTTTGATAAAAAAAGCAGCGTTAACAAGGGCGCCGACCCAATACAAAGAGACCTCAATCCCTCAACGATTAGCATTAACTATTGCTAATTGTTTTTGAAACAAAACAGCGTAAAGAAGGGCGCTGACCCATTACAAAGCCAAAGGCTATCAAAAATAAAGACCAAGCAGGGGTGCAAACCCCAAAAGGACAAAGTCAGACTGGCTAAACCAACCAGTTAAACCATCAACACCCAAACCAAATCAAGAGGGGGGAGAAAACCTTGACTCTTGAGAAAGGAGGGCTTGGGAAAGGTGGTTAGAATTTCCTTTCCATCTACGACAAACCACCGTCCAGGAAACACTATCAGTAGGAACTTTTGCAGAAGAAACAGGCGGGGAAAACCTTGCAGAGTCACTGCCAGATTGCTGTTGCAGAGCGGCAACAGGTTGTTGCAGTGGAGCAACAACAAGAGAAGGAACACCAGGAGCAGAGTGAAAGTGAGAAGTAGGAGCAACAAGAGGAGGATCCAAGGGAAAGGAAGGGGCCGCAACAACAGTAACATCAACCAGGGCTTCATCAGCTATAAGGGGCACCTCATCTTGGGATGAATCAACCGAAACAGAATATGAAGCATTGATCATCAAGTGGTCCTCCGTAGCATCTTTCCACCAAGTAGAAGCACCTTTGCGGCAAGAGAGAGAAAAGTTAGAAGCAAGGTGACCCATTGAGAAACACCTTCGACAGCGAAACGGGAGGCCCTCATAATCCAGCGGTTGAGTCTAAGGCCTGTCCCCAACCATAAGAACCACATCCCTAGGGAGGGCCAGTGATAAGTCAACATCAATTAATAGGTGAGCAAAGGTAGAATGACCCATGGAGAACATGACATCATCAACCTTCAAGAAGCTGCCAATGGAGTTACCGATGGCCTCAAAACAAGAAGGTTCTCAGAAATGGAGGGAAAGATTGGGGAGGCGGACCCAAACCAGACGAACAGAGAGAGATTCTGTAAGGGGGTTGAAGGAAGGAGTCCAAGGCTTAAGGGAGAGAGAGTGATCCTCCCAAGACCAAAGCTTACCCAAAATCAAATCATGATCATGAGTAGAGGCAAAGGAAGCAACAAAAAACCCCTTAGCACAAGGGAAAATCTCAATGCCATAAGAAATATGGGGCTTCCAAGAATCACTCACCCAACGATGAAGGTTCGGGAGGGAAGGCCAAAACCCAGTAAATTTGCAGACCAGAGCACTGCGTTGATAGAAGTCAACATTCTCCATAACCTCACGGCCACAAACCACAACAGGAGAGGTCTTGGCACAAGGAAGAGGACGAACCCCCTAGAAGGCTGGGTAGCAGATTTAGCCACATGGGAAAAGCTACGCATCCCAGCAAAGGGTCTAGGCATAGCAGTCTCACCCGCAGGAAGGTCGTCACTAGCACCAACAGCAGTCGCCAAGGTATCCAAATCCAGAACTGGATCAGAGACACCAGGTTTGGGAGGGACAAAACCACCAACAGGGATCTTGGCATCCAAACCCCCAAAATTAGTACCCAAAGCCGTAGGAAGACCTTCCGCAGCAGCAAAATCACCCAGTGTAGCAGACAGAGCCGCCACGACACCATCACTGGAAGTAGCAGCCACGAGTGGGGGAAACTCAGCATCATTGTGGGAACCACCAGTGACCCACCCAATAGCAGACCAAGGCACCAGTTCTGAAGAGGAGCATGGAGCAGCAGCCGCAACCCCAGCCTGGGTAGAAGCACGACCCAACGCAGAGGGGAGCGAAGAGCCTTTGCCGGTCCACGCAGTAGCAGGCACATTTGAAATGCAGGAGGTGGGAGAGCCATTGGGGAGTGGGTGCGTGAGAGACATTGTAGTTTTTGTTTAAGTCGTTAAGTTCCATTTGTTTTACTTGTTATGTAATATATTGTATATTATTTTGTTAATTCTCGTTAATATATTTGCGTCTTGAATGACTTGTAGATGGTTGTCATCTAAAGAAATCCATAAAGAAGATATAAAATATTGGAAGACAAAAATTCCCTGTCTACTGTGTGAAATGCAAAAGTGTCTACCTTTGACATTTTTCAATGTACAAGAACACTACCTCATACACCAAGTTGAGGAGATTGAATTGTGTGGACCTGTACACACAAGGTCAATGTGGATGTTTGAGAGACACTTGAAATTTTTGAAGGCTTTGGTTTGACAAAGAGCACATCCCAAGGGTTTTATGGTGGAGGGATATATGGTATATCGGACTATGGTGTACATTATTGAATATCTTCCTAAGTTTGCGGCAAAGATCCATGTAGACCGCATTTGGGATCCCAACTCCATTAACAAATTTGAAGGGGAGTACCTGATGGGGAAAGGTAGATTGAGGAAAGTGAGAGGTAATTATTGGATGTTCATGGACATTAATTTGAATACATTTTACATTTGGTTTTTATATATATTGTAGTTAATTAATTCTTAATCTTCAATATACATCATTTGTAAATTTCTACTTATTTTTTCTATAGTTGCTCGAGAGTGGGATGCACTACATTTGTATGTCGCAAACAATCTTGATTGGATGACGGTATGGATTGAACAATGTCAACAATCTGGTCGCGCATTAACATGGGAAGGTGTGGCTTCATTGGTTAAAGAAGCCCATCGTAATGGAGATTCCAATGTTACACCAAGGAAAATTGATTTGGCATATGGTTTAAGAGATAAACAGGTACATATAAATATATTAATCACCCATATTTTTTTTTCAATTGTAATTATGTATATATATATATATATGTTGTTTTTTGCATACATTCGACCAAGAATAAATATGTTTATCAACTGGCGACGCAATAATTTTTACATGTTTGACATATTGCAGGTGAAACACCACAAGGCTATGTGGTGCAATGGTCATAAATTTCACATCTAAAAGTTGGATGACATGAAGAAAAGTTGTGATTCTGGGATAACTGCAATATTTCAAGTGACTAATGTTTCATCTAGAAGCGACATACATCCTCAAGTCTTAGAAAATTGATACTATGGGATTTTCGATGATATACTTAAGTGTGACTTTGGGTCCTTCAAATTAGTTCTTTTCGTCATTCAATGGTACAGGCTACGATTGAATGAAAATGATCTTGACATAACTGTTATTGAACATGATAATGGATTTACAATGGTCAATACAAGGTCGTTTGAGTGAGATGGAAATGAGCCCTATGTTCTTCCAAGCCAATGTGAGCAGGTATTTTACTTAGAGGTTCCACATAAACCGGGTTGGTAATTTGTTGTTAGACATGATCCTATAGGAAGGCCGGTAAAGTATAATGTCATGGAAGAAGAAGATACAAAAGAACTAGAAGATGATGTACATGATGATCAGGATCAATAGTTAGTTGATGATGTGCCCGACGAAGATGTCGAAGAAGAGGAACACAATCATGATGATGTAGGAGTTAATGTTCATGAAGATGATGATGATGATATCAATGATGATGATGATGATGATGATGATGATATGACCAATAATCCTTACAATGTTGATTCTGGATCGGAAGATATAGACAAAGAGTTGGATGAAGAAGAAGATCAATGACATGATTTAAATGTATGATGTATGCGATTAGTATATTATCTATTTGATATCGATTTCTTGATATTTTTTGGTGAAATCTAAATGTTGTGATTATGTGGGAGGGCTTATTTGTAATTATGTGGGAGGACTTGTACTTTGTGATTATCTTTACATGTCAAGTCATTTATACTTTTACATTACAAATATTTGCATCATGTTCTGTTCCCTGCTAAGATATTTATAAAAAATTTAATGGATGAACCCTGTTAATGGTTTGTTATGCAATAACACAATGATTCCTATTATGATGTATGAAGCACCTGATACTATTTTGTATCTATGCTCTTAATCTAATTCAAGGAGATGATGGTTTCCAATCTTGATATTTTAACAAGTATGATATTTGCATGAGCTATTGTAGATAATACCTTAGGGAATGTGTGCTGCATTAAAGGATCATTAAGAAGTGTTGCAGATAATACCAACACTACCCATGTTTACCCTTTCCATGCGTTTCGTGGCATACACACTAAAACACTTTACATACATTTAACCCTCCTATCGAATAGTGAATTTCATAGTTTAGTACATATACTTTCCTAGTTCTTCTACTCCATTAGTGACCCCAAAAGCACCCAAAGCTCAGTATTTTTAATACATATATAGGTTATACTACTTTTTTTGGCCACCTATAGTGCCTCAATCAGTTTTCCTCAAAATTTTAATACATATATAGGTTACACTGTGTTGGTTCCCAAATCAACAAATCGTAAATCCTAGAGAGATAGCCAATAACTCATGACCTGACTCAGGATTGGACTTGGCTAATGAACAAAATTCAACATGGAAGCTGCAATCTTCTACTTTTCAGGGGTTTACCTATAGCACTATGGTCCATATATTGACTCTATGCTAACTGACAATGCATTATTCAGTAGATGCTTTCAATGAAAATATACCAAGGAAAAGCATAACATACTACCAATTTTGGCTTGAACCTTAGTTTTTATCACCCTTGCTTGTATTGAAAGCCGAATCTAATCTACTTTTACTTCTAATACATAAAACTAAAAAACTGAATATTAAAGGTGAAATAAGGATGTAAAGATGACCCTCAAACCTCATGAAAGTATGATCAATGCTTGTTCTAAGGGAAAACAGAGTCAAATCACAGTCCTAGTGACAAACAAAATAACATTATCAACATTAAAGTTCAATGCTAAACACTTAGGGCTTGCTTAAAGTGCTTAGATTAAGAATGCATTCATAACCTCCCCACGCTCTCTCAAAATCTATTGCAGTATTCAAGACAAAATTTGATTCATTTAGCTTGAAATGAAACCCATAAAAGAACACACATTCCCCATTAGAGAAGACAAATTGCATATGTCATTAACACAACAATTCATACAACAAATTATAAAAGGTATGAGCAAGAAGATGAATGTTTCCTTTTATTGATTTTCAAGATAAAACTGATACATTCATGAAAATGTTACAATGGATCACCAAAATTGCAAAAGACTATCTGTTGTTATATTAAAGTTTTCTCTAATGCATACATATCAAAAGTTTTTTTGGAATCATCCTTGCTTCTTGGCCCTGAATTCCCTTTTATAACACAAGGGAGCAAAATAAGCCTCAGGCCAAAGAAGACACATGTCAAAATTCAAAGTTACAAAATTGACCTAAAGCCTAGGTCCTTGATTTCTGTGTACAACCTGCATTGAACGATGGCGGCTGAAAGGCTTCATCCCAAGAGCTTGGTTTGTGGTCCTTCACAAGACGTCCTCATATTTGTACTTCATATTTTCTCTTGTCAGGATTAAAAGTGCAATATGGTATGCAATGGCAGATACCTTGGAGATTGGTCCTTGCCGGCTGAGCGCTCAAATCATTCTCCCAATATAGACATCCTACACAAAACTTTCAGGGGTAGCCAAAATGGAAGGCAACGACTAGTCCTCCTCTTCAGGTTGCTCTTCTTCCAAAGAGTAGTATTTTTTATGCAATGCTTCAATTTCATCAGTTGGCCAATAAAAACCCATCAAGCTATGTAACTTGTTCATAGCTTCCTTTGTTTTGTGGGTGAACACAACTGCAACTCCTAAGGAAAATTTATGATACATTTGTTCAACCTCCATGATTTTATCAATAATATTAAAAAGTATCACTTTGATTTGGGTCTCCCTCCAAAGATGTCAAAACTGTATTTATTGCTTCTTGAAAGCCTTGCTTCCATTCCTCTAGGCTTTTGATCTGACCCTCATCTATCAAAATTGTAGGAATATGCCACTTTTGGAGTCCTTGGAAAGAATCAATCATTCCCATTAGTGCTTTTCTTTCCTCCTCTATGTTGGGCAACTCTTTAATCAGTAAATTATAACTCTTCCAGGTTGCCCCTACAATTAGAGGCGGTTAGGCCACATTCTTTACTGCCAACATGACCTCATTTAAGATTTGACTCCTTGATAGCCACGTAGCTCTAATTAGTTGAAAGAATGAAATAAATTCATCAATTTGACTCAAGAGCTTAGATGTCAAAGAATATGAAGTATGAACTTTGTTTAATTTATCAATGATTTTATTTGAAATCCTCAAAATTGAATCTTTCTTGATTTTAAAATAATTGTTTTTAGCCTCATCTTTGACCCTTTGCATTTCTTTATTCATTTTTTCAAGCTCCCTGGGTCTAATCTCTCCAGAAGAATCAACTAATAACTTCTTTATTTGTTCCTTTAATGCAATGTTCTCAATAAATAATTCATTATACTTTGCATTCAAAGCAACATGCATATCCTTTAATTGTACATGTTTTTGCTTTAGATCCTCTACTGGAAGCTAAGCAAACTAGACTGCATGCTTGGAAATCGCAACAGCCTTTGAAGCAGTAGTATCCTCAAGCATCCTTACAATAGCATCCCCTATTTTTTGTTGCACCCCCTGCAAAACTATGGGCTTCTGAGTTCTAGGAGCCTTTGACCATACAACAAAAGCCTTTGAGCTTATGCTGATCCCAGAGACATGTTCTCCAAACTCTCTTGCAAAATTGGGATCCTTCTGCCATATGATCTGATCTAGCAAAAATATTCTTTCAAAATTCCAATTTGGGACCAAGAGCATTCCACTATTCATCACCTTATCTTTTCCCTCTTGAGGGGTGCAATTAAAGTTATCCTTGTCAAAATTGCTGATTTCTTCATCAGATATACTCTTCAATTTCTATCTTAGCCAAAATGATCTGAACTCAAGGGTGTTAACAAAATTATCATCCACCATAAATTTCTTTGAAGCAACAATCCTTTCATCATCCACTTCCTCTATAGGAATTATCCTTGGGATGATATGTAGGCATTGACAAAACCGATTAATCTAGAGAACCGATATATGTGCTGAGTTTTGTCATTGATGTCTAACACTGACCGATGGAATTGTATCAATGGAAGTGGTGTATCTCAGTAGCAAAGGTGATTACTTGTAAACATATGGAAACAACATTAGAAACTGATGACCAAAGTTCAATTAGCTCAAGGGAAGACAAACTAAGCTAACCGGTCTTTCACTCAAGAAGATCGGTGTTGAGATCAAATCTTCAGGTTGGTCATTCTGATAATGATGAAGTCACAAAAGGTGACTTAGGCAAGAATCTTGAGGTTGTATGGAAACCAGAACCTCATTGGAAAAAAGGGAAAGAGACTTGATGCTAGCACAACAAACTGGCAATCAAAGGATAAACCGGTAATATAGAGCGTAGTGGTATACCGGTACACCGGTAAGGGAGAAGGAAGATAGGTGATCGCCATAAATCTCAAAGCAGTGATCAGTTGTTTAGTTATGGTTGAAAAAGGTGAGTTGGTGAGCTTGTGTCTATGCCAAACTAAGAGTTGGTGAAGTCAACTTCAGTCATCATGCAATTAAGCCATGATTACTTGCGGATTTTCTGGTTCGCATTTATATGACTGAACCCGACCCAGAAGTCACTATTTTTTGGGGATGCGGTGCAAAATTAGTTGAGCAGTTGGCATAATTGTTGCATGGCATGCACAACAAGAGCGAGAATATTTGAATTCTAAATCTATCAAAAATATGTGATTGCATTAATTGAGGAAACACCTAAAGGTGATGGCAAAGAATGTATAAAGTATTTTGAGTTCATTCAAAATATTCTTGATCGTAAAATTTGTAAAGTACAGATCATGTGCAAGGTGATCCAAAAAGTGTAGAGTAGAGTGTGAGGAAGTGCTAAAAGATTTAGCAGATTAGTGAGTGTATGAGGTAGACTGGCAGAGTGCAGAGCCAAGGCTAAGAGGACCAACAAAATGTAGAGCCGAAGGTATAAGAAGATAACTGGTGTTGTGCAGAGCAGACACAACCGGTGTGGATAGAAGTTGATTTACATTGTGATATGGCCAGTCTATCAGTAGCTACTTCAGCAAATCATTTTTCTGTTGCTTTCTAACCATTGCAACTTAAATCCCTTAATCGGGTGGACTTTAATAGGTTCCTTTGTAAAATCCCTTTACCGGGTGACATCTTGATTGATGTTCTTAAGACCTTTAACTAGGATACCTTTAACAGGGTAAAGGCATTAACATGCCTTAAACAAAATCCCGTAATCGAGTGGCACTTAACAGTGTCTTTGTAATCTCCTAACAGGGATGGCTCCTCACAGGGCGTACTCCAAAAGAGTACAAATTTTGTGAGTTCCTACTCACACCGTGGTTTTCTCCCATTTGGGTTTCCACGAGATAAATATTGGTGTCACTGTATATATTTTCGTGCATGCATACTCTTTTGCAGTAATTATGTATATTGATGAATATTAAGTTAGTGCAGATTTGAGTTAAAATATTTAATTGTGAAAAATTGATAAAGTGCTAATTCACCCCTCCCCTCTCAGCACCGGTTGGGACTAGCAATTGGTATTAGAGCACGAGTCCTTAGATTCAAAAGAATCTTAACAACTTAAGGAAAGATCCAAGATGATGCAAAAAGAGTGTCCTAAGTTGTCCAAGGAGAATTACACGATATGGTGTGGTAGAATGAAGCTTTACCTAAGATCCCTAGGAGAACATTACTGGGATCATGTAATCACAAAGTATAATGAACCTTTAGGGGTTCTCACTCCAGATCATATCAAGGAAAGGCAAGACAATACTACTGCTATGGATCTGATTGTTAGCATTCTTTCTGATAATGAATATGCTAAGGTTCAAGATTTGAAAACCGCTTTTCATATGTGGAATAAGCTAAAGACTGTCTATGGAGGAGATCCTCATGTTCAAAAGGCTAAAGTAGACAGCTTGAGAGGAAAATATGATGAGATGAGGATGCACGAAAGATAAAATATAGAGTTGTATAGAAAAATAATAAAGGATGTAGTAAACTCCATTAAAAGTGCTGGAGGAAAGTTTGAAGAGGATGATGTGGTCAACAAAATCCTGAGAACCTTGATACCACAATATGCCATAAGGGTTTCTGAAATCTAGGAACTCAGATCCTTGGGAACAGTTAATGTATTGCTTGACTCACTGATCGGTAAGTTGATTGCTTTTGAACTGATCAACTATGACAACAGTGTACCAAAGATTCATGCTGCTTTCAAAGATTCCATGATGCATGCACCAACAAGGAGAAGAAAAGAAACCAGAAGTAGTTCTACTACAAGAACCGATCACTCTCATGAAAGTGACAATCTTTTATCTGAAGAACATGAACAAGATGAGATTGAATCTCTATTGGCAAGAAGATTGCCAAGAGGAAAAGGAAAGTATAAAGGTAAATTGCCCTTAAAGTGCTTTTCGTGTAATAAGATAGGTCATATTGCTTCCAGATGTCCTGACAATGATAGAGATAGGAAGGATAGTTTCAGAAGCTACAAGGAGAAGAGAAAGAAGGAGTGTTATCTTGCCAAAGAAGGAGTCACTAATGAAGAATCAGAAGGATCTGATGGAGATGGAAATGCATTTGTGGTAGTTAAGGAAGATAACATAGAGGAAGGTGATATGGCACTGATTTCTAGTTCAAACCGGTGTGGAGATTGGGTAATTGACAGTGGTTGCACTCACCACATAACCAGTAACAGAAACAAATTCCTCAGTATGGAGGATTGCAATGGAGGAATTGTGAGATTCAGAAATGATGCTCCTTGTGCAGTAAAAGGTAAGGGATCTATAGCCCTAAATGATAAAACAAATTGTGAAGATGTTTATTTGGTAGAAGGGCTAAAATATAGTCTGTTAAGTGTTGCATAACTTAACAATAAGAGTTACTAATTAGAATTCAATGAAGCAATATGCAAATTAAATGACAAATTAGGAAGTTTGATCGCTTCCGGTAAACAATCTAGAGGCAATCTGTTTCACCTAGACACCACCATAGGTAGTCGTCTAATGAAAAAGGTAGAAGACAGTTGGTTGTGATACAAAAGACTATGTCATGTTAACTTTAATAGATAGCAAAGGTCAGTAAGATGAAGTCTATAAGAGGTATGCCTAATATAATGAAACCTAAAACTGCTATTTGTAAAGAGTGTCAACTAGGAAAGTTGACCGGGTCTAGTTTCAACAGCAAATCTTTTTCACCTGAAAATGTGCTGGACTTAGTTCATATAGACCTGTGTGGTCCTATGAGAACCAAGATTTTCTATGGAGACCGGTATTTTATGTTGTTTGTGGATGACTTCTCAAGAATGATGTGGGCTGCATTCTTGAAGGAAAAATCTGAAGCCTTTCACATGTTTAAAGTCTTTAAGGCTCGGGTAAAGAGAGGAACCGGTAAGAATCTGAAATGTCTGAGATTAGATAGAGGAGGAGAGTTCACCTCTCGAGTTCATGAATTACTGTGAAGAACATGGGATTATGAGACATATGTCTGCACCCAAAACACCTCAACAGAATGGGGTTGCTAAAAGAAGAAACAAAACCCTTATTGATTGTGCGAGGACTCTGATGATACAAAAGGATATTCCACACATTTTCTGGAGAGAAGCAGTGAGCACTGCTATGTACACCTTGAACTAGATACATGTAAAGAAAGGGACAAATAAAACTCCCTATGCATTATGGTGTGGATACTCACATAATGTCTATTATTTCAAAGTATTTGGAAGCATATGCTATATCAGGAGGGATGCGTACTCTGGAAAATTTGATCCCAAGAGTGATGAAGGAACCTTCTTAGGTTACTCCACAAAGAGTAAGGCATATCGGTGTTTGAACAAAAGAACCGATAAGATTGTGGAGAGTGCAAATGTCAGAGTAGATGAGTACTCTGAGAAAAATGAACATGATAGCAAGAGTGAACCAAAGGGCTATAAAGGATTCGAGTACACTGTACCGGTGGAACCTGTTGAAGAGGATCCAGTTGAAGTGCCAAATGAAGAAGTTCGTGAAGTAGAACTTGCACAACTGGTAGAAGAAGCTCCAAGAAATGAATTGGTATTAGCAAAGTATGTCAGAAACAATCACTCTGTTGAAAATATCATTGATGACAAAGATGTAGGAGTACTAACCAAAAGAAGAGCGAGAGAGAATGCCTATCTACTCTCTATAATTGAGCCCAAAACAATAAAGGAGGCTCTAAAAATGATGACTGGATCAAATCCATGGAAGAAGAACTGGAGCAAATTGAGAAAAATGAAACGTGGACTCTAGTGCCCATACCGAAAAACAAAAATGTGATAGGCACTAAATGGGTGTTTAAAAACAAAATGGACGAAACTGGTAAAGTGATAAGAAACAAAGCAAGATTAGTCTACAAAGGCTATTCTCAGGAAGAAGGTTTGGACTATGGAGAAACCTTTGCACTAGTGCTTAGGCTGGAAGGGGTCAGAATTTTGCTGGCCTATGCTGCTTACAAAAATTTCAGTTTACCAAATGGATGTCAAATCGACATTCTTGAACGATGTGTTAGAGGAAGAAGTATACATAGAGAAACCAGAAGGGTTTGCATCTGAAGATGGAAGAAATATGGTATGCAGGTTGTAGAAGGCTTTATATGGACTAAAACAAGCACCAAGAGCTTGGTATGAGAGGCTGCACTCATATCTATTAAGCATAGGGTTCAAGAGAACCAATGATAACAATAACCTATATCTGAAGATTGGAGAAGAAAGAAAACAACTAATTGCTGAAATCTTTGTAGATGACATCATCTTTGGAGGAGATGATGAGATGAGAAGAGGTTTTGCAGAACAAATGAAGGAAGAATTTGAGATGTCCATGATCAGTGAGAAATGTTTTTTCATCAGCCTGCAAGTCTCATAGCTAAAGAATGGCATATTCACAGCCAGACCAAGTACATAAGGGAAATTATGATTTTTTTTGGAATGGAAGATTGCAAACCTGTTGGAACTCCAATGGTTACCAGTTGCAATCTCTCTAAATATGATGAGGCTCATGAAGTGGATGAGACACCTTACCGGTCCATGATTAGTAATTTGCAATATACAGTACACAATAGACTGGACATAGCACAAGCTATTGGCTTGGTGGTGGCAGTCAAGAGAATATTTAGATACCTAAAGGGGAATGATGAGTATGGTCTGTGGTATCCACATAAGGGAGACTTTAGCTTAAGTGTCTTCACTGATTCAAATTGGGCAGGGAACATTGATGACAAAAAGAGCACTAGTGGATGTGCATTCTTTCTTGGAGATAGGATTGTGTCTTGGACAAGCAAGAAACACAATTGCATATCTCAATCCGTAGCCAAGGCTGAATATGTGGCTGCTGTAATCAACTGTACATAGATAGTTTGGATCAAGCAATTATTGGAAGGTATCCAAGAAAAAGTGACTGGACCGGTAGTGATTCATTGTGACAACCCCAGTGCCATTGACATATCCAAGAATCTAGTGATGCATTCCAAGACAAAGCATATAGCTATCAAATATCACTAAGGGAACATGGTCAAGAAAAGGAAGTGACATTGGAGTATATACCAACAAAAGAGCAGGTGGCTGATATCTTCACCAAGCCACTACAGAAGGATACCTTTGAATATCTTAGAGGCAAGTTAGGAGTCCTATCTAGATCGTTAAAGACTTCAACATTTGCATCATCCTAGAATGTATCTCTTGGAGGAGAAGGTGGCAACACATAATTATCAAAATCTTCTTGAACATCTACAAAATTAGATATCTTGGCTTTTCCCTTTTCAATCTTTCTGACCTGCTCAAAAGCCACCTTCTTATCCTTTTGCACACCTCCTTTAGAGGACTCCGCAGATGCTTTCTCAATTGTTTGAGCCTTGGGAGATGGATCAATTGGCTTTTCTTTATATTCCACTTCTTTATCCCTGACTTCTCTTCATTGTAATTCATCCTTGATTATGTCTTCTGCCTTTCTTAGCATGAAAGACATTCTAGCAAAATCATCTCAAAAATACTGGAAGGAACCTAGAAAATTGGGGTCCTCTTGTTTCCTCTCTCTTTCAAATTTGTTCATGAGGTCCCACTTCTTCCTTCTCTTCTCAACCTCACAAGGAAGTGCATTTCTGATTAAGCCTTCCCTTTATACAAAAGAATGAAAAATACCCTTTCTCTTTCAATTTATTTACTTTGATATCATTTATACACCCCTCGGGGTCAAAATGCCTAGCCTGGGCAACTCTTAATCTGTGATTTTTTACCAAAAATTTATGCACCTTTTCTAATGCATCACAACCCACAGTGAATTCATTGAATAACGTTACCCTGGGGAGGAGCTTTCCCTTTCTATCTGTTTAGATTTTATCCTTTTCCATCCACATCATTTACCAAATGAATTCTAGGAAAGCCAACCTTGGGGAGACAAAAATTGGCAGAACATGGGGCCCTTGCTCACATCCATAAATTCTGATAATTGTACAATTTCCATAGAAGAAGAAATCCCCAAAATTGTGGCTAAATGCACCCTCAAGGTATACCAATGCATTTGCCCTGCAACTCCTTATTTTCAATATCTTAATAATTTCTGTAGGCAGCCTTGGCAACACTCACTAGTACATTTGGAGAGGTTTTTTGACGAGCATTTCTGATGAGCTATGGGATTTCTTTTGTTTTGTCGGATTAATTTGTTTTTTTTTTCAAAAATTACCTCGTGTTTTTCGAAATTCCGATGTGTTCAAATTTCACGTCGAAATTCTAACGAAAAATCGACTAACATTTCCGACCGGCTATGGGATTTCTTTTTCTTTGTCGGATTTAAAAAAAAAAAAAAAGTATACCCCATGTTTGTCAGAATTCAAACGTGTTGAAATTTCACGCCGTCATCCCGACGAACACAGATTTTACTTGTTGATCGACATATGTTGGTCCAATGATTTTCATAGCCTCTTGATTTCTTCTCACTCATTGGGATAACATAAGTCGATGACCTCTCTTCCTGCTGATCGGTGTGAGTTATCCCGCTAGTGTCATCGAGCATCAAGATAACTTAAAATGTGTTCAGGCAATGGACATAATTTCCCCGATTTCTTTTCCCTTGGCGTAGCTCCTCCCGATACGTTATGTCTCCTCAGCATAAGCTTTGACCCTTTATTGCTGTAACCTTTTCCGATAAGTTTTACTTTTGGCAGTGTCCAGCGGGATAAGTCTTACTGATAGCATCATCGACTATTGACAATACAAAATTTCTCCATTGCCGCTAGTGTGCGTTCTGCCGATGGAATTCATCGGTGTATTCTATCTCAATCACATGCTTCTACTTATGTGTTACTATCGGGTTGACTTTTGCCGATAGTGCAGATTTCATATTTGATGTCGAAATTCCATCGACATATGTTGGTTTGATGATTTTCACAACCTCTTGATTTCTTCTTACTTATTGAGATAGCATAAGCCGATGACCTCTCTAATCGGTGCGAGTTATCCCGTTAGTCTCATCGGGCATCGAGATAGCTTAAAATTTGTTCAGGCGATGGGCATAATTTCCCCTATGTCTTTTCCCTCAGCGTAGCTCCTCCCGATACGTTATGTCTCCTCAGCATAAGCTTTGACCCTTTATTTCCATAACCTTTTTCGATGTGTTTTACTTTTGCCAGTGTCCAACGGGATAAGTCTTACCGATAGCATCATCGGTTATCGACAATACAAGATTTCTCCATTGCCACTAGTGTGCGTTCTGCCAATGGACTTCATCGGTGTATTGTATCTCGATCACATGCTTCTACTTGTGTGTTACCATCGGGTTGACTTTTGTCGATAGTTCAGATTTCATATTTGACGTCAAAATTCCGATAAACATGAGGTATATAAAAAAAAAAGTAATTATGCGCCATCATTATACGAGGGCTCAGGGTGCAAAAATTGGGAGGAAGCAGGCACAATTGCTGTAGATAGATGCTCGGAAACAACTGTACAAGAGGTTGGTCCTTTCATTCTTGTCATCAAGATTTTTTTCAAGTTCCTTTGCTTTCCTTGCATTCTCTTATTCACTTTATTTCCAGCTATAACCAACTTTAATTCTTGGTAAATGGCCCCATAGAATAGTAGGGCCTTTGCTTTCACTTTGAATGAATGGGAATTTAATTTGAATGAAATGGCCCTACAATTCTATGGCCTTTTCTTTTCGGGTTGGCTAAATCTTTTAAGTTTACTTTTGGTTTTTGCATTTGTCCGAAAAACTTCCATAAAAAGAGGTTCCTAATGCCTCCCTTTATAATAGTAGGGGCACGAGATTGTATTTTGTCTGTATTCCTATAGCAAGAACAAATGGGTATATCCCTTGCCCAGATGGCGAACTATCCAGATCATTTGTATTCCTATAGCAAGAACATGAACAATAAGAAGGGAGGGAGCTCGAGTAGAGGGTAGAGAAGTGGGGAGCCAGGGCATATAGGTGGGTAGTCTCCGTAGCTTCTTCCCCAGCCGTCCCCTCCCTGTGTAGGGATGGAAAAGTCAGATGATTTGGAGCTGCCCATATTGGGGCTTGTTCCCCGCTACATGAATCCTGAGTTATTCTGTTAATAAAATTGCGACCAAATTATTAGCTCAAATTCCCTTGCCGAATAGTAGGGCGTTAACAACTAGTAATCAAATTGTGACCAAATTATTAGCTCGAATTCCCTTGCCGAATAGTAGCGCGTTAGCAACTTGTTCACTTTGTTTAATGGTATGCGCTTTGGCAGAATATGGATCCTCAACCTCCAGAACCTCTCCATTTTGCGACAACCAGTTATAAAGACAAGTCACTTCATAGCTTCTAGAGGGGTCAACAATTCTCTGCGACTGTAAACCCTTCCAACCCTCAAAATAGCTCTTTGTATGGAAGCAACTTTTCTACAATTATTTAGGATTCTATAGGCATTTGCTTGTACAATTTTCCCCACTGAAAGGGTCTCTTCATTTTATCCAGTTAGCAGATAAAATTACCCATCCTGGGATGGCTCTTTATATGGTGTTCGCCAATCCTTAAATCCATGTACCAATTAAATCTTTATGTCAACAAGAGTTTCCCACTTTTTATTGGATGTCTGTTGTTCCACACTTCTAGCATATTCATCAATATCAAGGGCCTTTAACACATGGGGATTTTTTTTGACATGTTCAACTGCCATTTCTTGTATTTCCTCATCCATATCATCTATATCCTGTCTTGCATCTTCACTGTATACTTCCTCAACCATTTTCTTGGCTAGTTCATATGTTTGGATGAATTCTAGTATCATCCAATGGATCCATAACATGGTTCCCAGAAGCCGCTTGCTCGGTCCCTCTAACCCTTAAAAAACCAACAACATTTATAAAGACAAGTCGCTTCATAGCTTCTAGAGGGGTCAACAATTCTCTGCGACTATAAACCCTTCCACCCCTCAAAATAGCCCTTTGTATGGAAGCAACTTTTCTAGGTCCAAGGCCAGCTACAAATTCCATATTTTATTTGTTAGTTGCGTATTTTGTTATGGGTTAATAGAAATTTGGGTATTGTATATAACTTTAAAACAATTGATGGAGTAACTATAACAACTCCATCAATTTAGTAACTTTATAGAACTTCGTGTATAGAATTGATGGAAACATTCCATCAATTCAGTAACTTTATAATTAAATTCATAGATTTAATTTCCTTTTGTTACTACATGATGGGCTCGACCCTCATGGGAGCCATATTTGTCCCCCTATAGCACTCATGTTCATGTATTAAGCAAACTCTGTAATTGATGCATATTTAAATGTTTTATCCTTCAAGTGTTTCATTAATGAACTTCAATAACAATGATCAAATAAACCATTCTTCTCACGTTGAATGGAACCTTTTATACCAATGCATCTATGTTTTCCTACCCTCATGGATCAAGACGACATCAGCTAAACAATCTTCTTTATGTCATAGCATTTCTCCGAATTGCCTTTGGCATGCTTTAGATGTGTCAATATTAACTAGATTGAATATATTTTTAAAGTCTCTTAACACATTCTATGACAAGAAAATGACTCATTTGGATTAAGGAGTAATTTCCTAAACCATTCCTTCATATTCAACAATCCCTTCCCACACCCACATCATAATTCATATCCATGTTAGTTGTAATGAGTGTTTTAAACCAACAATAAATGAATCATAGGATAGAAGAAAACTCGTTATACACAAGGATAAGTATTTCAATCACTGATTCTTAAACATCCATCATGATTAAACATCACATATCATAATCCTTTTTAACAATCACTAGGGCTGTACACAATATTCAATCATATTATAGGATATAAATTATCAATAATTATAAAGAAAGAGAAAGCCAACTATATAAGCTCAATAAGCCACCATACAAAAATTATATTTTATAGAAAATAAAATAAAATATATGTTGACATAGCATATATATTTTATATATAAACTATATGTTGACATAACATATATATAAACTATGTATTTCAAATTTCAACCACGCGCACAAGAGCACGACACAACATACTGCATCGAGATTTTAATTGAATAGTTGCACCGAGAACACTGCATATAGCCCTTGATTGGAGAGTTGCAAGACTTGATTGGATGAGTACTGCAAGCCATTGAGTCGAGGAGGAAGTCTAGGAACCATTTGGCAGGAGGAAAGCCAGAGTGAGAGGTGAGGGCACTTAGAAAGGGAAAATCGACCAAGGGACAATGACTATAAATGATTTTTCCCCAAGTTTAGAAATTACATTCAAAACATTCCACAAATCAGTCATAATAACCAATTGTTAAACCTTCCAAAACCTAACCATAAGTTTTAAATCTTTGAACTCATATTTGTTACAATATTGTTATTAATTAGCTTTCTATTGTAGGAGAAGTAATTTTTTTGGTATAACATATGCTTTTTTTGGCATCAATAATTGTTATTTATATTATTTAATAAAAAAATGAGTACATTTGAACCAAAGAAAAGTGGTTTCATAAAACCATCAGTCATCCCTACCACCCAAAAAAACACTTCTACAAAACCGCCTATTCAGACCAGATGCAGAAACCCCAATGGCATATTAAAAAACCCCATATCCACACACCCAACAATACAAAATTAGTGTCCATGACACCAGCTCAAATTTACAGAGTTGGGGACTAAGTACCAGACACCAAAGACATGAAACAATATTTTATCAAAGCAGGAGCCAGACCAAAAAAACTACAATCCAAACCAAGCACACCAATTAACCCATAAGTGGCTTGTACGCTGGATCATTGTTGAAGTCAGAGAGGGACGTCATTTTCTGTGCCATCCTCTGCCTTGGTCACAGCTCCCGACCCATGTCCGCTTGGCCACCTCGTGCAAATCCTGGAGAATCTCCTCCGTCCTCATCAAATTAGCAAAGAATGCTTCCCACCCACAACGAGCCAGGTCCCTGCAACGAACCTTCAAGCCATCCTCCTACCATCAGATAAAAGGTAATGGTGCACTTGGTACATCCCGGCCTGCAAAGGTCCTAATGCCCACACCCATAATTGCTCGATCACAGATATCGTCCAAATTCAATAGGTAGTCTAAACCAATCAAAGTTCTCAGAGTCCTCTTCACCTTCTCCACCTCTTCCTCAAATTGCAAACCCCAAGCAGAAATCAAAGAGTACACTTCCATGTTAGTCTGATATCAATGACACACATAAACAAAATATTCCCCAAGCAATATTTAACTGCTTCATACAGACGATGGTATTTGAAAAGGAGAAGACCTTTCATCCTCCTATCTGTTATCTTGCCCAAAAATGGCACCAATTTCTTGTCAATCAAGAATGTGAAATTCGCTTCCATTATGCACTAACCAAAACCACCCTACACTTGTAGCTTTGAGCAATAAAACAAAAGTGATGACTGCAAAAAAGCCCAAGGCTTTAAATGCATTAATATCAGTCATCGAAATTAAAGGCTTTAAATGCACCAATTTCTTGTCAGTCAACAATGTGAAATTCACTTCCATTATGCACTGACCAAAACCACCCTACACTTGCAACTTTGAGCAAGAAAACAAAAGTGAGGGCTGCGAAAAAGCCCAGGGCTTTAAATGCATTAACATCGGTCATCGAAATTAAAGGCTTTAAATGCATTAACACATGAAACATCATTCCTCACATCTACCAGACTATGTGCACTATCCTTCCGCATGGGCTGGCATTGAATACACATTCGTATATTAAAAATAATAATAATGGTATATTAGAAATAATAATAGTATACTAGAAATAATAATAGTATATTAGAAATAATGGATTAACATTTTGTGGATTAGACTGAGCAGTAGTTTGGGGCAACAATTAGAGACAACCCAACTTACACCTTCGACCCAAAGAGGATTTATATAGTCATTACAACCCCTCACCAACTATTTTAACCAACTTTCTAATTAGTTGGTTGTTTGGGAAACAAAATGCTACTTTTTGCACCAAAATTGGAAAGTTGCTCATTTTCAGCTTTTGAGCAATTTTGACAACTTTTGCAATTTTCAACCAAATGATCTCCTATCAACTTAGGACTCCTCAAACATGCTAAATATGACATAAAACCATAAATTACATCTATTTAATCACTTTTGGCCACCTCTGGAGGCATTGACTAGTGTGGACCTATTCAAGACGTAGTTGGCCTAGACATGACAAAAAATGGCACAATGGCCTTACAACTTTGATCCAGTACATGGAATGACCTCAAAACTCCACCTTTTCAGGCCTCAAACTAATGATGAACTTATAAATCCACATTTTATCTAAAAACTAATGCCTCAACTGATGATTGATACTAAGAACTGTTAAGATATATCCCTCGTGAATCTAATTGATGGTAAATTGGTTATTATCTGGAGAGTGATATATTAACAGAGCATACAGTTTGGAAATTAAACATAAACAAACTAATTGTTATGAACGGTTGCCTCCATAGGGACATGTCCATACATGGCAACTGCCATGTATGGACATGTCCCTACGTAGGCAACCTTTCCTCTTGTATTTAAACCGGATTCAATGATGGAGACGATCAATAACTCACGACAATCAGTCTTCCAGAATTGCTGTCATTATTATTCGATCCATATTTCACAACATGGTATCAGAGCCAACATATTAAGAGAATAAATTAGACAGCCATATTACTCATAAGCATTTATCGGAAGTAAATAACAAATCAACGCAGAGGCTATATACGCAAAGGATATATCCGACTAAGAAAATATTCAAAATGTCAAGTAATATGAGAGTGGAAGATAGACTCGAAGGAGCCTCCAACTTCATTTCCTGGAAGATACAAATCATTGCCATTCTTGAAGAACTAGAATTAGAGTCTTACATAGAAGAAAATCTAGACATGACAAATGATGAACCAAAGAAATCTACCTGGAAAAGGCGTAATAATAAAGCAAAGAAAATAATTATTGACTCAGTCAAAGATCATATTCTTCCATCTATAGCCAGACTGCCTAAAGCATATGAAGTATTTAAAACCATTAAAAATACATATGAAGTTAACAATGCAAGTAGGAATGTTAACCTTGAAACAACAACTTTTAAACATAAAGATGAATAAAGATTATACAATATCTACATACTTTTCAAGGATATCTGAAGTAAAAGACCAATTACAAACTATTGGAAATGAGGTAGATGATCAAGAAATCTCTCTCATAGCCCTAAGCGGATTACCAATTTCATGGGAATCCTACATTCAATGTATTAGCAGAACACCCCCCTTACCCAAATTTGAACAACTTAAGAATGAGTGCATTCAAGAGGAATCTCGACTAATCTCAAGAGGATTAGGGACAAATAAAGAAGGAGAAATCCAAGCACTTAATACAAATACCTTCAACAAAAATAAAAAGTTCTCCAAATGGAAGAGAGGAAATAAAACCCATCAGAAAAGAGATGTCTAAAATTCAGTGTTACAAATGCGACAAATATGGGCACGCTCACAGGAATTGTCTAGAAAGGAAGAAAACACAAGCTACTCTAACCGAAGTCAAAGGAGAAAACTCACTTTTCTTCTTAGCCCTATCAAGCGAAATAAATACAAATAAAAATACTTGGATCATAGACAGTGGAGCATCAAGGCATATAACTAGATTCAAAAATCATTTTGAAACATTTAACGGGCACTCAAGTGAAGAGGTTACTATTGGAGATAACTCCACATATCCTGTGAAAGGAATTGGGACTTGTACTATCAAACTAAGAAATGGAGTATCTCTACAATTAAAGGATGTTCTGTTTGTACCTAGAATAAAAATAAATCTAGTCTGAATCTCAGGCCTAGCTGATCAAGGATATCGGGTTACCTTCAATGAAGATAAAGTTCTACTCTGGCCTAAAAATACAAATATAAAAAATGCCATATTAGTAGGTTCAAGAGATGGTAGCCTATACAAACTATGCAGTGATCAAAAGGAAGCACTAAATCTTGAATTTTCAAATAATAATGAATTATGGCACAAAAGATTAGGACACCTAAGATATAGTGCTCTATCCAACATAAAGAAGATTACTTCAGGACTGCCCCAACTAAAATTTGAACACACAGGCATTTGCAAAGGATGTGCCTTGGGAAAGAATGTGAAAGTTTCTTTTCCCTCAATTGAGCACAAATCAAAAGTTATTTTAGAACTAATTCACTCAGACCTATGCGGTCCCATGTCAACACCATCCCTAACTGGATCCTTCTACTACATAATCTTTGTTGACGACTACTCTCGAAAAACATGGATATATTTTCTAAAGTGCAAAGACTCAAATGAAGTACTATCTAAGTTCAAAGAATTCAAGGCACTAGTAGAAAACCAGTCAGGGAAGAAAATTAAGGTTTTAAGATCCGACAATGGGGGAGAATATACATTTGACAACTTCAAAGACTTTTGTAATTCTGTTGGGATTAAGAGGGAGTATACTGTACCATATAATCCACAATAGAATGGAGTAGCAGAAAGAAAGAATAGAACCATAATTGAAGCAACAAAAGCCATGATGCATGACCAAAACTTACACACTTCATTCTGGGCAGAAGCTTCAAATACAACAGTCTACATTCAAAACAGATGTCCACACTTAGTTCTAGAAAACATAACTCCTGAAGAAGCTTTTAGAGGGAACAAACCAGACTTAAGTCATTTAAGGATATTTGGCTGTCTCGTATATATACATGTTCCTAAAGAAAAGAGGACAAAACTAGAACCATCTGGAAAAAGAGGTATCTTCATTGGCTATAGTGAAAATACTAAAGGATATCACATTTACATTCCAGGGAAAAAATCTGTTAAGATAAGTAGAGATGTAAAGTTTGAAGAAAACACTACACTCAAAGAACCCGAGGATGAGAACATTACTAAAGAAGAAGAAGATCACATAACTGAGATTGAGAGGGAGAATATCATAGAAAATTCCAAACCTTCAGACACTGAGAGGGAGGACATCATAAGAGCTTCTGAACCTCTTGTTGATGAAAATATTGAAACACTCAATAACAAGAAAAGACCTCTATGGGCAAGGAAAATGATTGAAGAGAATAATGTAGAACCAAATGAAATTTCCAAAGAAAATAAGAGAACAAGAACTCTAAAATGTTATGCTGCACTTCTAACCAAACTCACAAATTCTGAACCAACAAATGTCAGAGAAGCCTTATCAAAACAGGCTTGGAAAGATGCTATGGTTGAAGAATATCAATCTATACTAAAGAATGATGTTTGGGATATAGTGCCTAGACCAAAAGACAAATCAGTTGTCTCATCCAAGTGGTTATTCAAGATCAAATATGCATCTGATGGCAGCATTGAAAAACATAAAGCTTGCTTTGTGGCTAGGGGATTCTCTCAGAAATCATGAATTGATTATGAAGAGACATTTGCCCCAATTGCCTGGTATACGTCAGTAAGAACAATCATTGCAATTGCAGCATCCAAAGGATGGAAAATTCACCAAATGGATGTAAAGACTGCCTTCCTAAATGGTTCAATTGAAGAAGAAGTATATATAGAACAACCATAAGGATTCATCATACGTGATAAAAATTGCTATGTTTGTAAACTAAAGAAAGCTCTCTATGGGTTAAAACAAGCACCTAGGGCCTGGTATGCAAGGATAGACAACTATCTCTCCAAACTAGGGTACTCCAAGAACCTAGTAGATCCCAACATCTACTTCAAGGCTTCAAATGGCAATATGATTATATTGGTCCTTTACGTGGATGATCTTTTGATAACAGGAGAGGATAATCTCATTGAGAAATGTAAGCAAGATCTGGCAACAGAATTTGATATGAAGGATCTAGGGCTTCTACATTATTTTCTGGGATTAGAAGTATGGCAGAAGAAAAGCTACATCTTCCTAAATCAAGGAAAGTACACCACATATATTCTAAATAGATTTGGGATGATGGAGTGTAAGCCATTAGCTACACCAATGGAAACTAATTTGCACAAGCTGAAAATTGAGGCAAAAGATTCAGAACCTACATATCCCACACTCTACAGACAAATCATCTGTTCACTCATGTTTTTGGTAAATACTCGTCCTGATATCTACTATGCTACAAATGTATTAAGTCACTTCATGTGTGAACCTAAGAAGATACATCTAATGTCTTCTAAACACATTCTAAGATATTTACGAGGCACAATCAGACTTGGCTTAAAGTATGAAAATGTTGAGATTCAACTTGAAGGATATTTTGATTCTGATTGGGCCAGAAGTACCACTGATCGTAAAAGTACTACAGGGTGTTGTTTCAGTCTTGGTTCTACTATGATATCTTGGTTTAGCAGAAAATAGTCAGCAGTTGCATAAAGTTCCACCGAAGCAGAATATATGGCAGCCTCCATGGGAGCTCATGAAGCGGTATGGCTAAGAAAGTTATTATTTGGATTATTTGGAAAAACTCTGAATTCAACAATAATTCATTGTGATAATCAGAGCTGTATCAAGCTCTCAGTAAATCCAGTTTTTCATAATCGATCCAAACATATTGAGATCCCTTATCACTACATAAGAGATATGGTAGATCGAAACGTCATAAAACTAGTGTACATCAGTACTGAAGAACAAAATGCTGATATCTTCACCAAGCCACTTGCAAGATTGAAGATAGAATACTTCAGAAGTAAACTTGGTATGACTAGATTATAATTGAGATTATTAGGATGAAATTCCTACCATGTGTAATTTGTTCATGAATAAATAAATAAAATGTATATTGCAATATTCTAATTGTGTTCAAGAAGATGACGATCTTCTTATGTTTAAGGTTACTATTTCAAGGTGACGATCTTGACAATAGTTGACCAAGTGTCAAGATTGACTACATTAAGTTGTTGTCCCGGACTGTGCCGGATATCTTGATCCTAAAGTATGTGATCATCTCATGATTGACTTCTTAAGTGATTGTCCCGGACTGAGCCGAATATCATGATATTGAGTTTATTGTCATGACAAGACTATATTAAATGTTGTCCCAAATTATGTCGGAAGTCATGACAGAATATGCTCCCAACAAAATTACTTAGATCCACTCCTGCTAAGAGGGAGTGTTAAGATATAGCCCTCGTGAATCTAACTAATGGTAAATCGGTTATTATCTGGAGAGTGATATATTAACAGAGCATACAGTTTGGAAATTAAACATAAACAAACTAATTGTTATGAATGGTTGCCTCCGTAGGGACATGTCCATACATGACAACTGCCACGTATGGACATGTCCCTACATAGGCAACCTTTCCTCTTGTATTTAAACCGAATTCAATGATGGAGACGATCAATAACTCATGGCAATCAGTCTTCCAGAATCACTGTCATTATTCTTCGATCCATATTTCACAACAAGAACTTGCATTCTAACTTGAAGTTCACTTAACTGAAACTCCCATCCTTTAGTCATTTCCATGTGCATGTTTATGGTAGTCCAATCTACTAAAACATACTATCATAACTGCACTTTCATTTCTCATAGAAGGTGATCATATCTCCATGTTGCATTGTCTAATCTCAAACTTACTGTCATGTACCTTTGTATTTAGAACCTGATTTCTATCATAATCTTTATTCTTCACTCCTCAATACTGGTCTGCAACATTGTATCACCATTGTACTGAGCCTCTGTGCATGCCTTATGACTATTACATCTTTGAATGCCTTTGAGTTCTTTTTTTTCTTTGATATACTTGATCTTCTTATCTCTCTATGATTGTACTTTATCTTTGATTTGCTTTGAGACAAGGCTTTTATGGACTACAATTGACATTTATGGAATCTCCTTGTATTGCCCTTAAGTTTGGGGCCTTGAAATTGAGTGTATGCCTTATGATGGCACTGCCTACTTTGTGTTCTACAATATTCTCATGTCTCCAACTCAGATGATTATCTTTTATGACTAGATATATATTTGTAAGTGCTTTCTTTGTTAATCATTATCTCCTTGAGCTGTGTATGCCTAAGACTAAAATACTATTCTTGATAGTCTTGCTGCTCACTATTTTGTAGAGTTTTCCTTAGGCACATGCACTATCACATGTTGCCCTTTAAACAAGGTCTAGGACTATACCTAACCCTACACTGTTATCCATGACTACATACTGAGTTCTAGGTCTCTATCTTTATAATATCCTCCTTTGATAGTATTTTTAAACAACAATATGACTATATGTATGCCTATTTATGAATGCTTTATGTACTGGCTGCAAGACATTTTTGGCATTTACTATTATGATTCCTTATGATAATTCTTCTTATGCATTCTTGTAGCTATTTCATCTTTATCTTCTTGATAATGAAGTACCAAATGTGCTTAATCCTTTATAAGCTGACTGATATTAGTGCCGCTGATATTAATCCTTTGTAATCAACAAAAGTCAACTCGATGGTAACACCGACAAGTAGAAGCATGTGATCAGGATAGTATGCACCATTTAAGTCCATCGACAGTACACACACTAGTGGAAATGGATAAATCTTGTCTTGCCGATAGCTGATGAGGCTATCGGTATGACTTATTCCGATGGAAACTGGCAAAAATTAAAATGCATCGGCAAAGGTTACGATGATAAAGGGTCATCGGTGTAGACAAAAGTAGTTGGGATTTTTTTTTAAATGTTGGGGAAGGTCGCAATTCTGATGAACACCATAAGAGAACCGATGATGTTGCCATACCTGCAATGACAAAAACGTCGTAGGATGCAGCCTCCTCCGTCATCTTAATCGTCAAAATTTTAACATCTCCTTGAAGATGGTCCATCGATAGAACACACACTAATGACAATGGAGAAATTTCGTCTTGCCGATAGTTGATGAGGCTATCAGTAAGCCTTATCCTGATGGAAACTAGCAAAAGTAAAATGCATTGGCAAAGGTTACAATGTTAAAGGGTCATCGACAAAGGTTATGACTAGCGACAATGGAGAAATATTGTCTTGCCAATAGCCAATGAGGCTATCGATAAGACTTATCCCGATGGATATTGTAAAAGTAAAAATGCATCGGCAAAGGTTACGATGATATATAAAGGGTCATCGACAGAGGTTACGGCGATAAAGTATGCAACAAGGTCATAATTTTGACGTTTCCTCGTGAAAAAAACATACTGCGGGTGCATATAAATTTTCGATGTGGTGTTATCTGAATTTTGATGTGAATCTCGTTGTCGAAATTACCGACGAAAAAATAGCGATGAAAAAATACGTCAAAATTCTGACATTTAGTTGTCTGAATTCCAATGAACAGTCGTCGAAAAACTGCTCCAAATGTACTAGTGACTACCCTAAGCCTTGTAAAAAAATTCATCACAAAGTGATCAAAGAATACACAATAGTTACCAAATTTGGACCCCTTGTCCCATACCTAAGTCCATAGTTGCATTGGCCATGAGAGACTTGTGTAGGGATCATTGGTCCTTATTCTCAACTCTGGGTCCCAGTATGATCTATTTTGATAAAGAATCAAATGACAAACCAAAAAATAGTGCATGAATTCTAATTTCACATCTTTATTTTTAGCCTTCATCGGCCCCTCATGAATCCTATCATGAATAACACTTGCAAAATCATACAATTCATTTATTGAAGGGTGTTGAATGTTAATAGCCATCACCATAAAATCAACAATCAATTTTGTGAGCCTGCAATCAACTACAAGGACCTGCCCTAGTACATAATAAGTTTTAACAAAGTATGGCTCAAAGCAATCAAGCATGAAGGGCTCCCTTTCAGATGGCAGGACATAATTGTGTGAATCCTTGTAGAGTTTCCTCATGAAATGAGGAACACAGTCTTTCCTGTACTCATCCTTCTTATTCTCACAATATCTCTTCAAGTTTTCCATGTTTATGCTTGTGAGGGTAGACTTATCTATCCCAAAACATTCAATGATGGACCTGGGATAGATGTCTAGTAAGACATAGCCTTCTGCAGTCCTAATAGTCTAGCTTGAAATATCATATGCAGTTGCCAGTTCCCTTATGAGCATTGGTTCCACAAAAAAATTTGGGCACCACCAATTTGCCCAGATTTAGCATCCAAGGGTTGCACACTGGGATGGCCTTGTCTCTGTTACCATAGAAAGAATGAAAAATGTCCTAGCCCCTTTCCTTGATTATGACATCCCTACACCCTGCCTCATTGTCAGTGAAAACATTTCTCAGATAATCATGCATTATGGATCCTTCAATCAATTCAAGCAGCTCCTGGTGTAGGCTCTTGGTTTGTCTGGTTGGCCTATTTGCACTCTCCTCCAATTTCTGCTCGACCTCAAATTGCAATTCTTCAGTGGTCACAGAGGGAACAAGAGGAAGGGGGGGTGTACTGATGGTTGCTCCTTCTAGGTTGATGAATCTCTCTTGGATTGTTTCTTGGAGCACTTTGCAGGCTTGGGGGTCTTTTCCTTAATTTGAGCAACCTCCTTGGTTGGCTCCTGAGGGTTTTCTCCGTGTGGGGTTGGGGCTTCCTTAGCAGATGGGTCAATTGTAGCAGGGGATGGGGTTTTAGCAGAGGCTGCTTTGGCTGAATCCTTTTCTATGCTCTTCCTCCTCTTTGGAGTGGGTTTTCTTAGTTTAGGAGCGAGAGAAGGCTCATCTGAAGACTCACTGTCAGAAGCAATAGTGGCGGTCTTTCAGATTATTTTTCTCTTTCTTTTTGCGGCCTTCTCCTTCGGAGAGGAGCTAACTTCAACCTTTTTAGACTTTTGTGGGACATTTCTAGGGCTTGGTTGCATAGAGGGGGCATTCACAATTCTTGCACGGGGGAAACCATACCCACAGGCGTAGCCTTAGTAACAGGGATTGATGAGCTTGCTTCGATAGGGACAACATATTTCTCAGTAGGGGAGGCCATTTTTAACACTTGAGACTGAGAAATGGTTCGGAAAGAAAATACAAGAGTAAAACCTACCAACCCGTAGGCCACACACAAACAACTCAAAATACCACTGCAATAATTTGATAATACGTACAAGCAGAACAATCACTTACTAGTTTTCTTTTTTACTTAAGTTGCTTGGAAGACACGCTTGAATGCTGGAAATCGCTTTTCTTCTCACTCTAGAACACTCTAAATTCTCTGTATGCAAGGAATGAAAAATGCCATTGAAATCTCATTTTATTACGACGCTATTAATTCACTCATGTTGGACAGAGGTAGTCATTGGCGCCAATTTTGAATTTCATATGTTGATCTTTCAATAGAAGGTCATGATTGCTTGTTGACCTTCCTTGAATAGTGATGTGGCATCCCCTTAAAGTCCCCTTTGTCACTTTAGAAATTCATATTCTCTGAAGCTCCTTCGTCCATCTTAGCTATCTCCGCAGGATAATCCTGTATTATAGATTTCCCTTGTTTTATTTATCCCGTGATGTCATTTACCCCTTCTTCTATCCTTGTGGGATAAGCTTTCATGTGTTTTACCTTGGAAGCCCTATCCCGTGTTTCTCCTAGCCTTCCGCCTACAAGCTCTTTTCCTTTATGTTCCTATTGTCTACAGGATAAGACTTTGAACTAGCTTTGTCTTATCCCATAGTACTCCTTTTATCCCCGCAGGAACGCGTTGAACAAACTTTCCCTTATTTCTAGCTTATAACTCTTATCCCGGGGCCATCTCTGAACAAAAGGAACACATCGTGGGATAAGACTTCCTCTTCTTTCCTTTAATACTCATATCCCGTGATGCACCTTTAAGTCTTACCCGTTGATCTTTCATTCACCTTTGTTGTGGATCCCTGCTCCCCATAGGATAAGCCCTTTTACCCTTTTCTTAGTTATTTTCATATCTTGCGACTCTTTTCTTATCCCCACGGGAACGGGCGGGATAAGAAAAGCATAGCATCCTTCTTTTTTGACTTGTCCTGCATTGCCCAATAATGCTATTATGATAACTTGGAGACCCTACGGGATAAGATTTCCCTTTGTGCCTAAGACAACCCTTATCCTGTGGGCCTCTCACAGTGCTCCTGGATCATTGTGAGATAGGCCTCTACTGCTTGTTTCTTTTAGTCGCTCCTTATTCCGCATTGCTTCTTTGCTCACCTTGCAGTTGTCACGGGATAAGGATTCCTTTGTAATTCTTTCCTTCTTATCTCGCAGTGCCAGATCATTGATGAAAATGTGTTGCAGGATAAGATGCACTCTTTGGAAACTATCATTTCCTTATCCCACGAGGTTGAAAATCACATTGAAACACCCAGCAGGATAAAGGACAAGGGGCACTTTCTTTGTAAATCTTATCCCGCGTGACCAAGTCACTTGGGGTTGACACTTAGGTGATCATTTAGAACACATGGAAAACCTTATGGGTTAAGTTATCATGCATAGGGCCTTCCTAGGGAAATAAATGACTCAAAGTGGCATATACCTCAAAGTGGCATATACCTTACTCGTTGATCTTTCATTCACCTTTGGTTTGGATCTCTACTCCCTACGGGATAAGCCCTTTTACCCTTTTCTTAGTTATTTTCTTATCCCTTTTACTCTTTTCTTAGTTATTTTCTTATTTTCCTAGGGAAATAAATGACTCAAAGTGGCATATACCTTACCCTTTGATCTTTCATTCACCTTTGTTGTGGATCTCTTCTCCTTGCGGGATAAGCCCTTTTACCCTTTTCTTAGTTATTTTCTTATCTCGTGACTCTTTTCTTATCCCTACAGGAATGTGCGGGATAAGAAAAGCATAACATCCTTGTTTTTTGACTTGTCCCACATTGCCCTGTAATGCTATTATGGTAACTTGGAGACCCTGCGAGATAAGATGCACTCTTTAGAAACTATCATTTCCTTATCCCGTGAGGTTGAAAATCACATTGAAACACGCAACGAGATAATGGACAAGGGGTGTTTTCTTTTTAAATCTTATTCCGCGTGACTGAGTCACTTGGGGTCGGCACTTAGGTGATCGTTTAGAACATGTGGAAAACCTTATGAGTTAAGTTATCATGCACAGGGCCTTCCTAGGGAAATAAATAACTAAAGACTTGGGGTTTTAACAGTACTTAGGAGTATTTTGCATATTAAAATAACATTGACGAATGATAATTCCTAATGCAAGGGGCCAATAATCAAACAACAAAGAACCATTTCAATCATCACTTAAGATACAAAAGCTGCTACCATATGTCAATGACAAGAAATAACATAGCCCGAGAGAACTAAAAGAAGAACCTAAGATATAGAACCCTTAGGAACCCTAAAACCCTAACTCTCAGGCGACATGCACTGCATAAAACAAAATTTTTACCATATCCAACACACTATATTTCCTAATTTTAGTGTTTATCTCAAAGTGGCATATACCTTTGGGATAAAATATAATATTGTTTAAATTACTTGATTTCTTCTACTTTCCTGATTATCCTTTTACTTCTTGTAGTGAGTTAAAGAAAACTTCTGTAGCTTCAACCTTTCACTTATGCCAAATACAAAAGCTTGGTGATGACTGACATGCTAGGGGTATTAGGTATTGTTATTGGATTTTGGAGTATCAATAGTAGGATAGAAAAATGAGGATGATGCCCCCTCTGGAGGGTACTCGAGAAAAAAATAACATCATCAAGAACCAATTTGGAGAATTGATTGGTGAATAGGTACACCCGCCTAGGTTTTGCAGAGCCTAAAGTGAGGGAGTTAGCAACCTTGAAAGGTTCACTCTATTAATTGGCCAAATAAATTGGAGAGTATCTAATTGAATGAATCCTAATTGAAGCAAATCCCAAGGACATTTTTCTATTATTTTCAAAAGAATTGAATGAATCCTAATTGAAGAAGATCCCTAATGCATATAAATAACTAAATGTATCTAAAATGAACTCATCTAAGATGAATAAACGAATCTAACCTAGAGAGAGAGAGAGGAAAAGAGAGAGGGATAGAGGGAGAGAGGGAAGGAGAGAGAGAGACTTGAGAGAGAAAGAGAGTAATAGGTGTATGCTGGAAATGTGGTATAAGCCTACAAGACGGGAAAACATCTCAAACATACACATGAAACATTGCATTAGAGGTTAGAAATCAACAAAACAAGTTAGTGAATCTAAAAATCTTGAAATCGTTCCATGCTCCTCTATCTCTAAAGATCCTCAAGATTCAAGGTGGCCCTCACTTGGAAAAGCACTTGATCTCTTGGACGACAACCTAGAGAATGAGATTTAGAGGATTTTAGGATCAAGATGGATGCAACTATGGTCATAATGAATGATTTAGATATGAAACTAGATGATGATATGGAGAAAGATATTAATATGAAGCTAAAACTAACATGAAAATGGTATTAAAATGATATTAAGCTAGTATGGAAATGAAGCTAGCATGATATGCAAAACATGATGAATCTAAGCTATGATGCTACTAAATGATCTAAAAATGTTATTATGAAAGAGAGGCTAACAAAGCTTGATGAAATGATAATATAAATTAGATGCACACAAGACTTGGATATTTGAAGAATGAATGAGATCTATTTATAGGGAAACTAGTGCAATGGATGGTTGAGGTTGAATAATCTCAACAAGGGCTAGGATTGAAAGTTATCAATCCATGTGAGGGATTCAATCCAATCCCAAGTTGACAAATATCACCTTGAGAGGGATTGAGAGGAGAGGCAAAAGGCATTAAATTCCCGAGGAGACATGGTGGCTACCTTAGGAGGTAAGGTTATGGTTAGGTTAGTGAATAACCAATGGATAAAGCCTTTACCCAAAGGATAAACTCTTGTGCAAGGGTCAATAAGATAACCAGGGTCAAAGCCACGAGTTCTTGATGAGACCCTTGGGTTACATGAAGGTTAAGTTAGAAAGAAAGTCTCTAACCATGTGGGAAGGTTGAGTTAACTATTAATGGTTAGGAAGACTTTGGGGACAAATTTGTATGAGTCCTTCCAAATTTGGGGAACTCAACAAGTTAGCTTGTTGAAGAAATAAAGTCTTAAATGCATTTAGAACACTTTCTTCCAAATTTGAGAAGTGACCTCCTCAAATTTAGGGAAAGGACATGATTAGGAGATTAGACATGATGAGGATGGGATCAGGAGGTTTAGAAGAATCTAGAAGGCTCTAGAAGAGGTTTAGGAGGCAAGTGGGAGATGTAGGATTTTACAAGTGGGTGAGGGAAAATAGGATTTAATTAAAATAAAATTAATTTATTTCAGTTGTTGGTTGCAACTTGCATTTGATAGATTTAAAGAAATATTGATTTATTTAAATGTGAATTTTTGAATTTTTGCAAGTGGGGGGATTTAATTAAATGGCTTAGATAGAAGAAGGGGAATATTAATCAAATATTTAATTTGATTAATAGGATAATTAGAAGAATAGGGATATTAATTAAACTTTAATTTAATTAATTGAAATAATTAGGGATAATTAAATGAATAAAATTCACTTAATTCATTGTGCAACTTTTAGGTGTCTACAATAGGCAAAGAGAGAGAGATGTGAGAGAGAAAGAGAAAGGGAGGACATGGAGAGAATGGGCAAAATGGGATGGAAACATGAGAGAGAGAGAATATTCATAATATCTACAAGTCATCCACAAGTTAGTTTATCAATCACAATTTCTAGTCAACTAGGTCCTAAAACCCACACGTTACTCCAAGAGTGGGGACATGAACTACATGTCATCCAACCCACACTATACTTGGTCCAATGAACATCCACACACTTTGTCTACCTAGTGTATAGTGTAATACTCTAGTACATTTATTTGGAACACCCTGGAACAAACTATGAACTAGTCATAGTGAGCATAATGTCTCAACCTTAACTTTCCTTCCTGATCACCCCCTATAGAATTTGAATAGATTTGTCTTTATGTTTAGCCTTACTTATTTTTCAAACTAAAAGCCTCAAAACAACATAGTGATGTAGAATGTGGTACAAAATATTGCATCAATGTACTAATAGGTTGTGAGCAATGGACCTTTGAAAAATATTATAAATAATTTTTAATATAGAAATATTTAATATCCCATAGGTCAATTTTGATTTTTACATATAATTACATATAGAAATGTATAATATCCCATACCTTGGCAATGTATACTTATAATTTTATATTAAAATGTTTAATATCCCATAGGTCAATTTTAATTTTTACATATAATTATAATATACCATTTAATTATAATTACGCATATAATATCCCATTTAATATCCCATTTAATTATTGTGTGGGGGAAAAAGTGACACTAAGCAAACATGCCCTAATCTCACTTTCAATCACACATTTGTGGAATACAAAAGAGCCTAGAGGTATCACACAATTGGCTACTTCTTTCTGTGGAAGAGAGAGCCACGAGCTACCTATTAGGATTTCTATTCCTTTGTTGCAAATGATAGATAAAATGATTCAAGTTCAACTACTAGCCCTAGAGTGCAAGTATGAACTAGTAACAAGATTGCAAGATTGAGATTAAGTGATGAAAAGCTGTAAACACAAGGACAAGACAAGAATGCAGATGCGTACCCAAAGTTAAAATCTGAGTGAAAATGTTCGGGACGGGGGCGCGGGCACCACTGTCCTGATTCTGCACCTGAAACTGTTATTTTGCAACCTGAAAAGCTGTCAAAAAAATGCTGAAAACTGCTGTCTGTCAGGAGGACCAGGGCGCCCAGCGCCCCTGTCCCAGGGACCAGGGCGCCCAGCGCCCCTGTCCTGGCAGGACCAGGGCGCCCCACGCCCCTGTCCTGGTCTTTTGCTCTGCAATTTGGTGTGAAGTTCCGTCTCAATCTGCTTCCGTTGGATCTGCAATTTGCGGCGTCGTCCGAATCCCGAAACCTGCACTTATATCTGAAAAGGTATGGTGGGCGGCTATATTGGGTTTTGCCTTAGTCAAACCCCCGCTTTGGTGATTTCCACCTCCAGGAATAGCCAAGTTGTATAGTAAAAGTTGTGTGTGCAGACCTTGTGTGTGTGCAAGATCCTAAAATGCAAGTAAGCAAGCTAGAGCAACCTAGAAAGTAAACCCTAATTGCTTGTAAATGATAATGTAAATGCTCCAAATCAAGATGTAAAGAGATCTAAAGCATGAATACAAGTGATATAATGAGGCTTATGCAAAGACATGAAAACAACATGAAATCATACCCAACCCCAAGGGAGGGGTACAAGCCAATCTTCAGTCGGTAATCTCTTATTGCTCTTCAATGTCTTCAAAGCCCTAAATGGATGAATGAAATTGATGAATGCTTGATGGATGGATGTTGAATGTTGTTGAAGTCTTCAAAGATCTTCTCTTTCGCTGCATAGAAGGTCCTTGAAACCAAAATTCTGGCCCCCTTCCAATGAAGAAAGAGAGCTCTTATATATGAAACCCTAGGTCTTAATTTCAACTTTAGGCTGACTTAGAGATTGAATCTCCTGCCAATTTCTTGGGGTTAAGCTTTATTTTATGATTGGATTGCGCTCCTAAAATTTTGGGAAAAATGTCTAGGACCATGTGCACTCCGGGTGCCATGGTCCTCTCCGGGCGCCATGGTCCCGACAACTTTTCACCAAATTTTCAGGGCCATCGGATACGATGATTTTAGAGAGAATCCTGAAGTTACAGCTGATTTCGAGATGTTTTGACCCCCGAAATCAAGCCCCCAAGTTCAAAATAGGACCTAATTAGGGTTTTTGATTAAATGATGTATTGGAGGAATAAAATGAAAGGGGCACACTTTAATGAAAGGGCCCAACTTTATGATGTGGAAGATGATAAAATAGAACCTTAGACCTAATTAATTTAATTAATTAAGTGCTAAAGGGGAAATGCAATGCAAAATGCAAAATGCGCCAAGGCGGGTGCTAAACTAGGTGTGAAATTGTACCACTTTAGCAAGTGCGTACAATTTACAACACTACGTTTAGCCCCCACTTTAGCGGTCATATGAACACTATGTGCATATGCAAGCTAAAGTACAGAAAAGCAAACATTATTTGAAAAAGGATATATCCATAAGTCTGTCGAACGAAGCCCCTAGCGGTATCTGCAGTACACAGTTAGGAACCGCACCCTACAAAACACACGTTAGATCACAAAATCACCTAATGCTTACTAAGGAAGGTGATGAAAATTCGAGGGTAGCTATATGCCCCCCCTTGTTTCGGCTTGCTAATTTTAGTGAGTTGAAACAGGGTATCATGTTTACCACTTCGAATTGTTAAAGAATATTGATGACAAATGCTCACAAGAAGATTTGATATGAGATCAAAAACTAATGGAGAATCATTTGGTAAGAAAGAGGACTAAATCTCAATTCCAACACAACAAAGAGTGTGAGGATTTGAGAGTTCTCTAACACAAGATGAAGGATGTAAATGGAAACAAAATGCAAAGAGAAGAAAAGAAAGGAAAAAAGCATGAATACACACATTGGTGATCCATGAGAAGAATAGTGAGAGAGAAAACATGGACTTCTCGCCCCTAGATCTTGTCTAGGTGATCCATGGGAAAAGGGACATGGAAAACTAGCCCCTAGAGTCTGTCTAGGTGATCCATGTAAGGGAGGAGAGTGAGAAAGTCTAGCCTTATGCCGCTAGTTCCACTCAACCTCGTGCATGTGTGTGTAAGTGAGGTTAGAAGCACCTCATAGGAGTCTATGCCGGAGTATGCTACAACCTGTATATGTATAGTACAAAAGCATGACATCTCGCTCTAAGAGTCTGTGCTTTGGTTCCGAGAATAATCACCTTGCATAAAAGAAAAATGGAGACATCTCGCTCTAAGAGTTTGTGCTCTGGTTCCGAGAATGACCCATTGCTCAAAAAGTGTAATGTTTATGTCATAAGTAAAGTAGAACAAGGATACCTACCTTCATCACAAAAGAAGATACCCCAAAAATGCAACAATGTCATAGATCCAAGCAAGGGAGTTTTTGCACTCTTTAAGCAAGGATAAGATAGTTGAAAAGGGATATCTTGTAGTATTTGTAAAGGAGATCCTTAGAGGAGAAGAAATCTTTGTACAAAAGACAACTATCCCCGAGAGGAATTGTTTTAGACAAATATAACATCTTCTAGAATAGGACAAAGAAGAGAATAAAAATGCAATACTTCCTTCTTTTGCGAGGTGAAAGTGATTCTTAATGAAGGATGACACTCTTTTTAACCCAATTGGGAGAGTGAATTCATTATGGATGTATTTTACCAAGTGCAAAAGAGGTTGTAGTCAAGGACTTACACCTCTTGTAAGAGAGAATCCTTGAACAAACAACAACAAATGCATACAAGGAATAACATCAAGTAATAAAGTTCACACCATCCACGAAATAGGAAAAAGTGGATCCTTAGATAAAAATAAGGAAAGATCATTGCCTCCCAAGGATAAGGACAATGAGAAGGACTTACACAATCTTCTAGGGAGAGATTTAGACATGAACAAAATGTACTACATACTCACATGAGTTCATGCAAGCAAGACATTAGTGTATGTAAAATGCTCCTCACAAGAAGTGGGTAGGATAAGAAAGAGAATACACATCTTCTCCCATATCTAGGAAAAGAGAATTCTAAAGCAAAGATGATCAATATTTCCACACTATTACCCCATAGGAACAAGAGACAACATAGAAAAATTAGGCTATTATGTTGCTTCAAAAATATGATTGCACTTGAAATTGTACCATCATGAATGACAATGAGCCCCTAGTAAATGAGCTACCAATGTCACATAATGATGAGCAACATAATAGCCATTAATGTTATTTAAAGACATGATAGATTGGATGAGGTATTTGAATATGACATGCTAAATGCTCAACTATAAGTGAGATCAAAAACATGTATAAAGTGATAAAAATTGAAGAAGAAAAGTCATAAGAAATCTTAGAAGAGGGATGAGTGTAATTTATTAGAGCCTTATCCCTGGAGGAAAGGACTTTATGATGAATAGGAGATAAAGATTCATAATTGGATTTAGAAATTTGAGGGGAGTCATAAAGAGATTTGTTCATCGCCAAGATTTCCCTATGAGGGGAATGAGAGTTGATAGAAGTAGAAGATGATTTAGTTGAAGTGAGATCATCATCACTACTAAATATAACATTCACATTGAGAGATGGTCTTTTAGATGCTTTTGTGGGCTTAGAAAGATTATATCCAAGTCCAAATGAATATTCATGCATGTTATGTTCTAAAGGAACTTTAATTCCTTGTTCATTTGCGCCACAACCATTTCCACTATAGCCACTCTTAGCCAAAATATGAAAACCACGACCATAACGATTAGCCATTTCAGAAAGAAAAGGTGGTTTTTCATAAGACAAAGAATCAAATTCTTTAGAATTAGAGATGTGAGGAGAAGAAGTTTGAGAAGCAGCCATAAAATTATTGCTCATAGGTTCAAGTAAGACTGATTGATCACTAGTTTCTTCCTTCTTTTTAACCTTAAGCTCTCTAGGAGGAACCCTATACTCACCTACAAAGGTGGGATTGAAATCAAGAGATCCCCAATCATCTTCTGTGAGAACCTTCTCAGGATCAAAAGCCTCTTCATGTGTAGACTCAAGTCGAGAAGGATCTTCTTCAGGAGCTTTAGACTCATCCAAAGAATTTTTATTATTAGAGGGTAATGATTCATCCATAGGTATCTTGTTTAATGAGTCATCACTAGAAGAGGAAGGCTTAGAAGAACTCCCTTTGGAAGTAGATGTTTGCAAACAAGCTTGAAAATTAGTATCACCTATCAAGGTATATGTCTTATTGTTATAAATAAATTTAACTTGTCTATGCAATGTAGAGGGGACAACTTGCATACTGTGAATCCAAGGTCTCCCTAATAACAAGTTGTATGTTAGATTTCTCGACATAACATGGATAGGAGTAGGCAAAGTAACAGGTCCCACTGTGATGGGTAAGGTGATAATACCTAATGAAGACTTAGCCACATTATCAAAGCCTCGAATGGGACGAGAGTCAGGCTCAATAAGGGATGTATCCACATTCATCTTATGCAATAGATTAATGCTACACACATTAAGGCCAGAACCATTATCTACCAGTGTTCGTCTTATAGCTGTGTCATTTATGATAACCACAATCATCAAGGGATCATATTGATGTTGAATTTCACTAGAAGGTAGCTCATCTTGAGTAAACACAATTTGAGCTTTAGGATTCATCACAGAGTTAACCAAAGACACTATATTACTAGATGTATTAGGTGGAGGAACATTCAAATCTTTCAAGGCATCTTGTATCATTCCATGATGAGCAGAAGAAGTTTGAATCAAATCCCAAAGGGATATCTTAGCAGGGGTAACCTTAAGTTGTTCAATAAGATCATAATCCTTACTAAGCATTTGTGAAATACGAGGAGCTTGAGGAAGAATAGGTTGGGGAGGAGGAAGTGAAGTTGGGATAATTGGGGGAGGATTAGGTTGCCTATTGTTTCTTGTGTTATAGGTATGAGCAACCGCATGATAGCTCTCTCTAGTCAGTTGCTTAGCATACTCATAAGGGCTCTTAGTAGAATAACCTCCTTGCACAGTAATAATAGGTTTCTTAAGAGTGCAAAAAGAATCATTAGCATAACCACCTTGAACCACTAAGATAGGCTTATTTAAAGGTTGAGAATTTTGAGAAGGACAAGAACCTTGGACAGTGAAGAGAGGTTTGTTAGGTATCTCATTCACATGTATCAAATTGATTGAGGATGGTTTAGAGGAATGAACAGAAGTGTTGGAAGAATTATTGATAGTCTTCTCTTGCACTAAAATCTCATCACGGATTAAATCAATTTTAGGAGAGAGACAAGGGGTAGGCATTGATGTTATAGTAGGAAGAGTAATACTAGGAAAGGTCATATCATCCTCTATCATCAAAGGATCTACATGGGGAATAAACTCTCTAGGAGAAGGATCAACATTTCTCTCTAAAGTCTCACTTTTGAGAGGGAGATCTTTGAAAGAGATGTTAACCATATTGTTTTGAACTAGGGTTTCCTTATGAGTAGAACCAAGTTGAGGGGAGGGAGAATGATTGAGATTCAAGGAAGGTGAGAAATTATCAAGGGAGAGAGAATAATGTACACCTTCTTCTAATGGTTCATCCCAAATAGTGAAGTGGTCGAAAGGAATGTTTGAAGTATTGTTAATTTCGGGAGAGGAGATAACATTGTTTATTACTTCCTCATCCTTAGGAGAGAGAGCATCAATAGATGTGTTAAACTCATCCTCTTTCCTCAAAATATGTTCAATATGATCTTTAGGGGAGAGAGAATTAAGGAAATTGCTTATTATTTCATCTTCTTTCTCTAAGGGATGCTTATGGGTAAGACAAACTTTAGGAGAAGGGTAAGCATTTATCATTAATTCATCATCTCTAGTGGGAATTTTGTTGGAAAAGGAAATGCCATCACTAGGAAATGTAGGGATAATGTCATCTTCTTGCACAAAAGGATCCTCATGGAGGGAGTGTTTTTTAGGAGGAACATGAACATACTTCTCCAAAGATTCATGCTTAGGAAGGAGATCTTTGAAACAAGTGTTCATAACCTCTTGTTGCACTAACATGCCCCCATTGGAAGGACCAACTTTAGGAGAAAATAAGTCAATGTCCATCAATACCTTTTCACTTAGAGAGGCATCATGTAGGGAAGGTGAAGTAACATTAAGAAAGGTGTTTATGATATCATCTTCTTCCTCTAGGATAGCTAAATAGGAAGGGCACATTTTAGGAGAATTGTCAAGATCACTCTTAAAGTCTTCATCCTTAGAGAATGGGAGAGTCTCAAAGGGATTGGTAGCAATTCTTTTAGGCACTAAAATGTTTTTATATATGGGGGGAGGTTCTTTAGGAGAAGGAAAAATTGACACAAGGGAAGCTAACCCATTATCACATCTATGAAATGAATGCATCATGACAACAATTTTCCTTTTTCAAATGATAACACATGCAAAATAGAAGGAAATGTTTAATGCAAGCACTTAGAATGTAGATTTAGAAAATGAAATTTATGATTCAAATGAGTTCCTAAATCAGATTTGAAATTATTGATCCCAATTAAGCTATCCACAAGTTCAACTTTAGGGTTTTAGCAAAAATTTCCTCTAAATTTTTGAATCTTGCAAGAAATTAAGACTTGTAAATACAAATTTGAATTTGAAATAGCATAAACACTCAAATTTGAAAACATAAATCAGAATTAGAGAAGATTGGAGTTCACGTCGGGTTCACCAAAATGTGTGGGGGAAAAAGTGACACTAAGCAAACATGCCCTAATCTCACTTTCAATCACACATTTGTGGAATACGAAAGAGCCTAGAGGTATCACACAATTGGCTACTTCTTTCTATGGAAGAGAGAGCCATGGGATACCTATTAGGATTTCTATTCCTTTGTTGCAAATGATAGATAAAATGATGCAAGTTCAACTACTAGCCCTAGAGTGCAAGTATGAACTAGTAACAAGATTGCAAGATTGAGATTAAGTGATGAAAAGCTATAAACACAAGGACAAGACACGAATGCAGATGCATACCCAGAGTTAAAATCTGAGTGAAAATGTTCGGGACGGGGGCGCGGGCACCACTGTCCTGATTCTGCACCTGAAACTGTTATTTTGCAACCTGAAAAGTTGTCAGAAAAATGCTGAAAACTGCTGTCTGTCAGGAGGACCAGGGCGCCCAGCGCCCCTGTCCTAGGGACCAGGGCACCTAGCGCCCCTATCCTGGCAGGACCAGGGCACCCCACGTCCCTGTCCTGGTCTTTTTCTCTGCAATTTGGTGTGAAGTTCCGTCTCAGTCTACTTCCGTCGGATCTGCAATTTGCGGCGTCGTCCGAATCCTGAAACCTGCACTTATATCTGAAAAGGTATGGTGGGCAGCTATATAGGGTTTTGCCTTAGTCAAACCCCCGCTTTGGTGATTTACACCTCCACGAATAGCCAAGTTGTATAGTAAAAGTTGTGTGTGCAGACCTTGTGTGTGTGCAAGATCCTAAAATGCAAGTAAGCAAGCTAGAGCAACCTAGAAAGTAAACCCTAATTGCTTGTAAATGATAATGTAAATGCTCCAAATCAAGATGTAAAGAGATATAAAGCATGAATACAAGTGATATAATGAGGCTTATGCAAAGACATGAAAACAACATGAAATCATACCCAACCCCAAGGGAGGGGTACAAGCCAATCTTCAGTCGGTAATCTCTTATTGCTCTTCAATGTCTTCAAAGCCCTAAATGGATGAATGAAATTGATGAATTCTTGATGGATGGATGTTGAATGTTGTTGAAGTCTTCAAAGATCTGCTCTTTCGCTGCATAGAAGGTCCTTGAAACTAAAATTCTGGCCCCCTTCCAATGAAGAAAGAGAGCTCTTATATATGAAACCCTAGGTCTTAATTTCAACTTTAGGCCGACTTAGAGATTGAATCTCCCACCAATTTCTTGGGGTTAAGCTTTATTTTATGATTGGATTGCGCTCCTAAAATTTCGGGAAAAATGTCTGGGACCATGTGCACTCCGGGCGCCATGGTCCCGACAACTTTTCACCAAATTTTCAGGGCCGTCGGATATGATGATTTTAGAGAGAATCCCGAAGTTACAGCTGATTTCAAGATGTTTTGACCCCCGAAATCAAGCCCCCAAGTTCAAAATAGGACCTAATTAGGGTTTTTGATTAAATGATGTATTGGAGGAATAAAATGAAAGGGCCCAACTTTATGATGTGGAAGATGATAAAATAGAACCTTAGACCTAATTAATTTAATTAATTAAGTGCTAAAGGGGAAATGCAATGCAAAATGCAAAATGCGCCAAGGCGGGTGCTAAACTAGGTGTGAAATTGTACCACTTTAGCAAGTGCGTACAATTTACAATGCTACAATTATGTAATTGAAATATCGCATTTACATAAAATTATAATATCCCATAGGTCAATTTGAATTTCAAATTACTCTATAAAGCAAAAGACTTCAAAAAAATTCATTCCCGCGAGGCGAAGCAAAAGACTTCAAAAAACTTCATTCCCACAAGGAAAAGTAGGAGAGGATCAGATTCGCCAATGACGGTGAATGAAGAGTTCATTCACGCGCATAAGAGGAGATTCGTAGGAGGAGGAAATTACTTTACAGGTGAGCAATCACTTAGCTTCATCTTATGTGCATTTCAAACATAATCAGAATTATTCGTTTTCCTTTCAATGATCTTCTAAGGTTTTTTAGGGACTTGTTCTTGGTATTGCAAGAGTTTGTATGCTTTATGAAGGCTTTGAAGGATGTTTTTTTTTAATGTTGGGATTGTGCCGAGTACTTTTTTTGTATATGGACAATAAATTGAATGTTAGGGGAAAACATCGTATGTGATGTGCGAGGCGACCAACGCGTCTTGTCACTAGGAACCTTAAGTGTATTGGAAGATCAAAACTCAGACATGTATTGCAATTACATAAATTTTTTATTATTATTAAGTGCTATCAAAAGGGGATACCTCCCTTACATCCCATATGCAGGCTACATAGTAGCAGAAACACACACAAAAAAAAATTCTAAATAACGAAAAAAATTGCAGCAAGACTTTCACCAATGTACACCACATACATAGCCGAGGCCGCACTAAGCCAATTATCATTTGAGTTCAGGAATATCCTGAAGGGCCCCAAGTCACATTTTTGACACCCACCTGGAACACCTCCCAAGCCTCTGCCATGAAATTCTTCTTCCTTTCTTGCATAGCCCTAGCCTCCCAAGCATCCTTGTCCTCCGACTCAGACTCTTCCTCTGGTGGATCCAATATGTAATGTTCTAGATTTAAGTACTCATCCAAAATACTAGTCCAACCACCCGAATCCAAGCCCAGAATAGCACTTTCTACCACCTTCCCATCAACCGATCTTACGAAGCCATTGATCATCTGTATGCATGCTTCCTTGGAATCAAGGATGTCAAAAATTGCGCACATACTCACCTCATAGATGAAACCATCACACCAATGCCTGTCCCCACCCAAAATAGCCCTGGCAAGACGTCACAATGCATCTGAAGTGAGCTCATCATAGTTTAAAGTCTCCTGCATTGCTGCTAAAATGTCTCCTCCGCACATAGGTAGCTCAACCCAAAGTGATGGACCATTTTCCCTCAGTTATTCTCCTACATTCATTGCTCGAGCTGCTTCCCTATTTAACCTCATCCTTATGATTTCGTATCCTTGTCGAACATCGGGCTCTGTCTAAAAGAGAAATAAATTTGATATCTCATGAACCAAATCCATCTTTGGACTTGAAGTGTCCTAATCTCTTGTCACCTTCTCCCAATGTACCTTTATTCATGGGAATCGAAGACTTATTTTCGTCTATCATGATCACCGATGTCACTCCAAATCCAAATTTGTGGTTTGGACTCTAGATTAGTACCCTCCCTTAGTTGTACCTATCCAATGCCTTCTTTTTTTTGCCTCCATGAGGCTTCATAGTCGTCCACTAGAATCTCTTCCAAATCCTCACTCAGGATTGCCTCAAAAACCTTTTCATCCTTTGTCCTTAAATTTATTCCCATGTTTGCCATGTTCCCCTCCCTGAAAACATGTCTAACCTTGTAGTTGGGAACTTTATTTAGAGCATCCATAATGTCCCTCAGAATCCTCTGTATTTTCCAATTTGGTGTGGCACCATTCTTAATAGCGTTGATAAGTATCTATGCATCACCTTCTATCAATATAGAGTTCAAACCCTTCTCTACACATTGTCTGAGTCCTCTAGCAATATAGTAGCTATAGATGATGCTAGATAAAGGTATATACGGGCCTATAAGATTGCTACAATGAAAGGGTCAGGTGTTGAAATAAACAAAACCAATACAAACTCGATTTGTTTCTTGCTAGACTAAGTGAATCGGCTCTACCAAAGATCTTATGGATCAAACACAACAAATTTATAAAATAAAACTGTTAGATTTGATTATATAATATCCCATTTATTTATAATTATAATATCCCATATAATATACCATTTACATATGTCTATGAAATTGAAATATTCCATATATATTATAAAATGCACATAAGATGAAGCTAAGTGATTGGTCACCTGTAAACTCATTTCCTCCTCCTGCGCGCACGAATGAAGTCTTTATTCACCACCATCTCTAACCCTGCCAATATCCTCTCTTGCGCGTGCCAATGGTCTGCTGCTTTGCCTTGCGGGAATGAAGTTTTTCAAAGTCTTTTTCTTTGCAGAGTAATTTGAAATTGAAACTGACCTATGGGATATTATAATTATATGTAAATGGGATATTTCAATTACATAATTAAATGGGATATTAAATGGGAAATTATATGGGTAATTATAATTAAATGAGATATTATATGGGATACTATAATTATATGTAAAAATTAAAATTGACCTATGGGATATTAACCATTTTTATATGAAATTATAAGTAAACATTGCCAAGGTATGGGATATTATATGAGATATTATATATTTCTATATGTAATTATATGTCAAAATCAAAATTGACCTATGACATATTAAACTTTTCTATATTTAATTAGAGAATTTGTGATCCGAATGAACATTTTCAAGCTATGTTGAATATATGTTTTGCACTATTTGACCAATATAAGCAATGTATGAAAAATGTGGTAACATAAACAAGGCAGTGAACTATCAGAAAAAATGCCTTAAAGAAATGCGGTCTCATGGTGATGGAATGCCACGACAATCAAATTACTATGGATTGTCATGGCATTCCATCATCATGAGAACACATTTATTTGAGACATTTTTTCAAATAGTTTGCTGCCTTGTCTATGCAAGGTAGTGTACCATTTGATTGACCTTCATATAAGATGTAAGCTAATGTAAGATAAATGAATTACATATGCAGGAACCTGAACCCCTTTGACGAGGATTCTACACAGTCTACATAAAGGCAAGGCGACAATTCATCTCATGGATCGGCAGGTATAAGTAAATATACCCTATATAAACCATTTATTATTTGCTTGCTTTCTCTTTACACCCATCTTGGAGTGGTTTAATAATAAGCCAGGTTTTAGTAACTATATTTTGTCAAAACTTTGATTTTTTTCTCACCTAAACCACCTTGACATCCACATGGTATAGCTCATTCCACTTTTTCGGCCCTCCTATATGCTTTAAGTGACAAGGAAGACTATTTTCCTGAGTTTTTGTAACTCTAAAATTACCAAGAAAACAAACTTGCTCAGTTTTTGAAACCTCCACATTAGCAACAACTCTAATACAATTATCAACACTTGAGGTCCCAGTTGGGCTTATTCGAATTTAAATCTCAACATCAACTTTAGGGTTGAATTCGTCATCAACATTACCCTCAATGATGAATTTGGGGAAAAACCATGAGCCATTCTTATCAATCCATACAATGGACCTTTGACAACCCACCCTCAAATCTATTTGCAATATTTGCAAAAAATCAACAAGATATGGTGAACCATCTATTACAACTTCTTTTCGTCTCTCTCCATGGAATCCTAAAATTTATTTCCTCTCACAATAACAATCAACCCTCTCCCAACTATCTCTCTCATTTGATGGAGTGCAGATACCACCAAATAGGTATTTGTCAGACATGTCTTCCTCGAGCAAGGGAAATTAAGGAAGAGAAGAGGAAAGGGAGACATGTACTAGGTATAAAAGAGGGAGATTAACTAGAGGTAAAAAGATTAGAAGAAAATTCCATAAACACATGGAATTGTTTCTTTCTCAAGAGGGTCATGTTCTTATGATGATGAGAGCATAGGCGACATCGTGGTGTCCTTGAGGTACAAACATCTAGAAAAATAATGGGTACCCAAGGAACTTCCTCCAATAAACACTGATTTTTGTGTGAACGGAAGGATATATTGCATAGTACCATTGTCATTACATGGTCTGGGCCTATTTTCCATGGACGACATAAAGGTCTATTACAACAAAGTTGCTTAATTGATGGAGTATGTTGGATCCTATTACAATTACAAAAAATGGATGCAGTTGGTTTGATATACACAAAGTAGCGTAGGTATGCACTGTCAGCAAATTATATACACTCATGGCAGCGAGAAAAGCAAGATCGCGTGACTAGGACCTAATCCCACTTTTGCCAACATATTGGGAATACGAAAGAGCCTAGGGAGATAAATAAATTTGGTTACTTCTTGTGAGAAAGAGAGAGCCAAGGAATACCTCTTAGGGTCTTGTTGCAAATGATGAGAAAAACTAGGGTTTGAATGATCAACTAGACTAGGAGATAAAGAATAAAGCACCAATGAACTTGAAATTACACAAACTTGCAGATTTGAAACTGAGATACTGAAAGAATGAAAGGGGGAGGATTTTGGATGTGTACCTGATGCTACAAACTAAGACAAAGTGACCAGGACCAGGGTGCCATGCCACTATCCCTGATAATTTGACAGAGAGTTGTAACTGTAGAGATGAAATTTGAAGGTCCTGAAGTTGAAACCTATTGAAAATGACAGATTTTGAGGGGGACCAGGGTGCCATGCCCTTGTCCTAGGTAGGACCAGGGTTCCACACCCATGTAATTGATAATTTTATGCAAATTTGAGACCTTTGGGTGGTTCCAGTGCCTTTTCCTGATATGAAACTGTCTCCGGGCACCTGTTTCTGCACCTGGAACTGAAAAGGGAAGGTTTGGGTGGCTATATAGGGGTTTTCCTTAGTCAAAACCACATGTTGGTGATTTACACCTCCACAAATAGCCGATAATGTACTGAAAATGTGTGTGCTAGAACCTTGTGCAAGATCCTAAAATGAAAGAAACTAGAGCTACCCTACGCATGAGCGTAAAACCCTAAATGTAAATGTGAATGTAAATAACAATGCTTCAAACCAAATATGATAAATGATCTAAATCATGAATGAAAATGTGAAAATTTATTTAAAGAAGCTCATACAAAGACATAAAAATAACATGAAATCATACCAATCCCCAAGGGAGAGATATTGCCACTAGATCTCCTATTACTCTTCAATGTCTTCAAGGCTCCTAATTGATGATGAATTCTTGTTGAAATGTTGTTGAATGTTGTTGAATATTGTTGAAGACTCCATATAGGATTCTCTTTCACTACATAGAAGGCTCCTTATGCTTGCTCCAATAGCTTTTTCCTAGATTCGATTCCCTTCGATCTTCGTTCTTAGTCCTTTCAAATGAAGAAAGAGAGCTCTTATGTATGAAACCCTAGATCTTAATTTCAACTTGATTCTATCTTTAGGCTGACCTAGGAATTGAATTTCCCACCAATCTGTTGGAGTTAAGCATTATAATATCATAGAATTGTGCTCCCAAAATTTTGGGAAAAAAGTCGAGGACCATGTGCACTCCCACCACTGTTCGACCGAATTTTGACCAAATTTTCAGGGCCATTAGATATGATGATATTAGAGTGAATCCCAAATTTATATCTAATTTTGAGGTGTTTTGATATGCAAAATCAAGCCTTAAAGTTCAAAATAGGATATAATTAGGGTTTATAATTAAATGATTTATTGGAGGAACAAAATAAAAAGGGGCACACTTAGGGTAAAGGGCCCAATTTTATGATGTGGGGAGTGATGAAATATGACTTTAGATTTAATTAAACTAATTAATTAAATGCTTAAAGGGAAATTACAATGCAAGATGCAAACACACTAAGGTGGGTGCTAAGCTAAGTGTGGAATTGTACCAGCCTAGCAAGGGTGTACAATTCACGACACTACATTTAGCCCCCACTTTAGTGGTCATATGACACTACGTGCATATGAAAGCTAAAGTAAAGAAAAGTAAACATTCACAAAAAATGATATATCCACAAGTTTTCAGATGAAGCCGCCAACAGTATCTGTAGTACACAGTTAGGAACTGCACCGTACAAAACCACATGTTAGATAAAATCACAAAATCACCTAAATGCTTACTAAGGAAGGTGATGAAAATTTGAGGGTAGCTATATGCCCCCCTGTTTCAGCTTGCTAATTTTAGTGAGTTGAAACATGGTATCATGTTTACCACAATGAATTGTGAAAGAAGATTGATGACAAATGCTCAGAAGAAGATTTGATACAAGATCAAAAACTAATGAAGAATCATTTGGTAAGAAAGAGGATTAAATCTCAATTTCAACTCAACAAAGAGTGTGAGGATTTGAGATCTCTCTAACACAAGATGAAAGATTTAAATGGAAACAAATGCAAGAGATATTATCCAAAAATGCAACTCCATAAAGGAAATTGGAAAAGAATGGAGGATTGAAATGACATCAAAGAGAGATTATTTATAACAACAGTCTTCTAAAACAAGGCAAAAGATCCTCATCAGGGATATAAATGTGCAAAAAATAGAAGGGTTTATTATAAAAGATACTACTCAATTAAGAAAAGAATTTGATGAGTGATCGAAGACTTCCAACACCAAGGAGGAGGTCCCAATTAAGGATGTGTATTTAAGATCCCCATTAGGGATGCTTGTTCCAATATGAGAGAAGGAATTCAAATATGAATACACCTCTACAATAAATAAGAAATCCTTATAGAAGACACTACTTTGCAAAGGGGAAATTTTAATCTAAAGAAGGAGAGATGATTGAAATCACTCTTGCCCCCAATATATAGGGAGAAGAGATGAGATAAAAATAGGCTATTATGTTTTTTCAAAAAAGTATGATTGCACGTGAAATTGTACCATCATGAATGATAATGAGTCCCCAGTAGGTGAGCTACCAATGTCACATAATGATGAGCAACATAATAGCCATTCATTTTTTTAAAGAGATGATAGATTGAATGAGGTATTTGAATATGACATGTTAAATGTTCTACTATAAGAGATTAAAAACATGTAGAAGATGATGAATGTTAAAAAGTCTTTAGAAAGAGAGAAGTTTATAGCAGAAGAATAGGCCACTAAGTCATACTTTTCTTGCACACAAGAAATATTAGGAGAGGGATAAGTGTAACTCATTAGAGCCTTATTCCTAGAAGAAAGGATTTTATAATGAGTAGAAGATAAAGCCTCATAAGTGGGATTAGAAATCTCTTGAGGAGATTCATAAAGAGATTTATTCATCACCAAGGTTTCCTTATGAGGGGGATGAGTGTTGAAAGAAGTAGAAGATGATCTAATCAAGGTGAGATCATCATCACTACTAAATATAGCATTCACATTGAGAGACAATCTTTTAGATGCTTTGGTGGGCTTAGAAGGATTATACCCAAGTCCAAATGAAGATTTATGTGTATTATGTTCTAAGGAACTTTAATTCCTTGTTCATTTGTGCCACAACCATTGCCATCATATCCACTCTTAGCTAAAAAGTGAAAACTAGGACTATAAAGGGATGCCAAATTAGAAAGAGATGGTGATGCCTCATAGGTCTCAATGCTATATGAATTAGAGGAAGGATTTGAATAATCATTCTAATTAGAAGTAGCCACAAAGTGGTTACTTAGTTGTTTAGACAAAGTGGGTTTCTCTTTAGGTTCCTCTTTAGATTTCTCCTTCTCAGTCTTAGATTCTTTCCAAGATACTCTATACACTCTATTGATTCTTAAATTTACCTTAAACGCGAACAACCTTATGGGAAATTCAGTGACGGGGGATCTATTGCACGAAACTCACTAAATGACCTCCGGGTTTAAGAAGTTGGCTCTTCATACAATTTGGGTAGAAAAGAGGAAGGAGAAAATTTAAATCAAAATGGTCTACACTATTTAGGCGATGCGCCAGAACATTTTGGAAAAGCATTAACGACATATAAAACCTAGAAACGTATGGTTTTAAAGCCCATTCAACAATCTACATGATCAGAACCATTCAAGAGAATAATTCAACACAACACTCATTCAACATAAAATGATATTAACTATTCATTCAACAGATAACAAGTCTACAAACATAGTTTAACCGCAAAGTCTCACAACAAATATCATTGAATTTATTCAACTTGAAAACAACACAAAAGTTAATATATTAAGCTTCAAATAAAATCATCACAAAGGCCATAGGAATAATCTGATCTGTCTATCATTCACCAAATCAACATAAAGGCTTCTTCAAATGAGCCAAAGTCTAGAAAAAAATCTCTGAAAGTTTGAACCCTTCTAAGCAAGGAAAAAAAGAATAAATAGAGCCCACATATCCTAACTAACAGCTTGCGGCATCAACAACATCCTAGCAACCACTTTTGCCAAGAAAACCTAGCGTGGTACACATCGTGACACTACCCAACAAAACAACGTTCAAATTTGTTATCTCCACCATGTCATGGTGATCTCTACACCTTCCCAACAAGAAAACCATGATGAAAACCATATCTTGGTTCATGAACCACCATGGAAGACACGTGGCAGCTCAGGGGACATCCAAAGATGAGTACAGAAAGAGAACCAAATTAGGCAGTGCGAAAACACAAAGTGTCCTTATCCTCGCACGATGAAAGGTGGGGCCGAGAAACGTACCAGGCTATTAAAACCCAGCCATGTGGCAGCTCCGTGTTCTCCTTACTTTGAATGAAAAATGTGAGCACCAAGAGGCAACGTTGAGACACCCCCTGGCTCACACACTAGAAAATGAGAAAAAGGCCGAAGGCAAAGAAGAACACTGCCACTTGATCAAAATGCCACCTGGGAGAAATCCTGAAATAATATTAACATTTCTTGGTGACTAAATGGGGAATTCTGCATGCGGGCTAGAACCCAAAATTGTTGGTTTGGAGACCAAACTTCATGCTTGAACAGGCAAAGTAGATCGAAGACCTACTACAACAAAAAAAATTCATCCACGGAGGGAAGCACCTATGCTTCTAGACTCTGGTAGTGTTGATCTAAACAAATTACTTCATCGAACGACAAGTTCACTGGTTCATCATGGACCAGTTTTAAGAGTGCATAGAGTTTGGCCAGGGGATGCAGGAGATGCTCGACCTCCTCCACCGAGATATAATTATTCAGGCACTATAGGAAGGTGCTATCCTACTGTATTTTATATATCTGGTTCAACACTTGTTCAATCCCTAACATGAAACCATCTGCAGGAAAAGGAGAAGGCAGACCCAAGGAAACAAACCTCTCTATGCGCTACTTGATATCTAGAACCAAAATCTACAAAGGTTCAAGTGCTGCTGAGACATGCATGATCACCCTATACTGGTTGATGAAGACATTAGTTTTCCTGATTAATTGCTTGTGATCTGTAACCCCTTTATCTCTCAACTCTTCATCTTGAGCAGCATACAACATTTAAATTAAACCCTAGGCTACGAGAAGCTTAGGACCAATAAAAACCATAGAGTTGTTAATGAGAGCGCCCACTTCAACACAGAGGGACTGCGCTTCTCTTAGAAATCTCAGCAGGGGTTGTAGTGAAGGGAAATACTGCTTAATTCTTTCCCAATGGGAAACATACAACTCCACCAAAAATGGAGAAAAATCATGATGAACCTCCATGGGGGGAGGAATGATTGACAGTCATGAGATTTCTTCATCCTTTGTTGTTATTTCATGTTGCAACTCCCTGCACTTGTCTTGTTCAAGGACCACTTGACTTTCTAGAGCGATGATTCTGGCGCTTCCATCTTGCACAACTTGTTGAAGTTGCAATATGAGATCTCATTCTTACTACAATAAACCTTCCATATCCAGTAATTTTTTTTTTGCTTACTCCATGCTACTCCCTTTTTCATGCAACTCTATTTCAAACCTCACTTTCTTCTCTGAAAGAGTGACCTATGCCTCACTTAATTGTCGAGCGTACTCTTCTTTTAGGCGGATCTCCTCATGCAGGTGTGTATGCATTTGGGTAGTATCTTTGGAAGTTGCCTTTAGCTGCTGTATTTATTTCTCCTTCTCCTGCAATTCCTTCAAGGCCACATTCCTCGTTGCCTCCTACCCTTTCAACTGAGAACTCACATTATTCAGGGGGGACTGCAAATTTCCTTTTTCAGAGTTTGCTTGTGTTAAGAATCCCTGCAAGTGGTTGATTTCAACATTCCTAGCTTTATCATCCTTTCTCTATTGGTCCAAAGATTCTCAAAGATTCACATTCTCTGCTTGCATTTTCTCTAGGCGACGAATCTTCTTGATGAAATCAAAAGATATAGCCTTAGAATATTCTTCCATCATCTCAAATTTATTAGAAGTCGTTGCATTCAGAAGGTTGACTTCAACAACATGCAAGGTATAATCATTGGGTCTCATTTGGGCCTCTGGCTTGTCGACCTTGGGGAACATGGTTGCAAAGAAAATACTATCCTTTTCCTCATTGAAATGTGTCTGTACGTGAGGATGGGATGGCCTGGCACCATCCTTCTCCTTTCTTTTACCAGTTTTTCCAATACGTGCAGTTTTGGAATAGGTAACCTATTATTGATAAGCATCCAGGTTTGCAATAGCTTAGCCTACAAATGGTACACTAGGAGGAATTACTAAGGGAAATTGGGAAATAGGGCCAACAAAAGAGGTCTAAATGGGATGTGCAAGTGTGGTTGGAGAAAAGAATGGGACAAAAGGAGAGACTCCTGAGGAAAATGGATCAATAGGTTTTGCCCCAATATTTGGGGGAGAAGTGGACTCTCCAAAACCAAGCCTTACTCAAGACAATGGCTACATCAGGCATCTATGAGGAAAACATTGCAGGGATAAAATCGAGGGTGGGGAGTGAAATGGAGACCTGTGAAAATGCAACTTGAGGGTCGCTCGGGGTCCCAACGGGTGCCAAAGTGTGAGCAGTGGGAATTTGGGCAGGCATGGGTGCAAGATGGGGAGAAATAGACACAACTTGAGCAGAGAGAAAGGGCACCTGATCTATGGAAGTCACCAACTGTTGTGAGATTGAGGCACCCTTTGGAATCTGAGAAGATGAAACCTTCTTTGCATAACCCATATATTGCTTCTTACTGGGAGGGGAGTTAAGTGCCTACTTCTTTGTCGATCTCTTGGTAATTTGGGAACGGGGTCTTCAGATTGAACTGATGAGAGGAAAAAGAATATTAGGGTCGGTCTCTTTCTCTTTGATACTTATAACCTCTACCTTTGGTTGGTGGGCCACCTTGAGAGATGAGTCATCATGTGGGGACTTGTCGCCCATCTCTTCATCTGATCTGTTGTGCTGATGCCATTCAATCTCAAAATGCTCATCAAAAGGAGAGTTCCCTATATTAGCTCTAGGCTGTCTCACTTCCTCACGATACATGTAGAAATCCTCCCTCTTTTTCCTAGACCACAAATCCAATGTCATTGCTTCTAGCATACTCCGAGGAATGGGCTTTGTTGGATTGTACTTTTGCACGATAGAGTAGAAACTCAACCACGAGGGTCATTTTAAAATAGGAAAATCATTGAGACCCACATAGAGATTTGGGTTATCCACTTGCGGGTTAGTGCGCTCTTCCCATGAGCTCCATGGTTCATGCTCAACTGCATTCTTCCTCTTAGATAGGCACCCATTTGGGTCATAACTCCACATATCATCAATCACTACTAAGCCAAGTTTTACTAGCTTGGATATCAGGACATTTTCGACGATACTCCTCCGGATGAGAGTAATGGGGCCAATGGCTTTATGGTCCCCTTTAATTGATGTATCATGATTTCCTGCCCCTCTAGCTCTTTCAATCTGCACCAATTGCTGTGAAATTTTAAGGGCGAGGGTTATTTTGGTGACATAGGTAGGTAGGCAGAAAGTCTCTTCGAAGAAGCCATGCACTCGAACAAAGGAAAATTTGCTACCTATAAACTAGTCACAAGGAGGGAGCTCATTATACATCCATTTCATCTATATCCGAGAAAAGCGGGCAAGAGGCTCCTCGAGGATTAAACCAAGATCTCTAAGGATCGGAGTCAAGAAACAGTCCGAAAACTGGTAGGCATCAAAAGAAGCTAGCAAGAGGGGTGTCCAGGCTGATACAGGCATTTTATTCCCTAACTCATCATAAGTAGCCAATCGCATGAATTGGCTGAAAAAAGATTCATTTTGGTGCAAGAAAAGGTGAGCTAAGACTGAGGTGAACTTGAATCGTCAAAAATACTGGAACTCATCTAGCTGCTTTACCATCTCTCTGGCTATAAAGATAGAGAAATCAAAATGAAATGACCCTTTCTGCTTTCAACATTTGAACAAGAAGCCCATCATGGGAGCAATGATCTCTCGGTCACTATCGTAATCACATAGCCATGCAAGAGTTGAGGAAATATCTTTGAGGTCATCATGCCTCAAGTCACTGTAAGACAAAGGGAGCCTTGGAGGTCCAACAGATGGACTTTAATTCAGTGTGCTATGACATAAAGAGATAATATCTCTTCTAGTTCTCCAATATTCCTCCATGGCATTTTCAGAGAACACCTCTGTCGAGTAAAAAATGGGACTGTAAAACATCATGTTCCTCACAGCTTCTGGGGTTATGAATTTTCAAAAAACAACCCTTAATTGAACAAGAAGCAGGGTCAAACCTAATAGCACATGCAACCAGATACTATGGATAGTGCGGGACCATGGGGACCATGAACTAGGGAGCACCACTATTCCAGAAATTAATTGTTGTAGAATGCGACTCCATTATGTATTTTATCATTCTGTTGCAAGTGACCTCTTTGAAGTTCTTGGGCTACTTGTGAAGTTCTAGCTCAACAAAATTGGGAGCACTGGCCTTTTACTTCAATTATCATTTAGAGATGAAAGTCAACTATAAATATGTCTTTTCACACATTCCTTTTGCACACTATCCAGCTTCAAGGATGAAGTTGTTACTACTTATCAAATTGCCATTAGTTTCATATCCAAAGCCATACTATATTCTAGTCAGTTAGTATTACCAAATCATGCAGTTGGTACACACAGAGAAGTCGGTATGAACAGTCTAGTCAGTTACTGAAGAAAGCAGTCACAGAACACAGTATTCACCGAGCTGTTTACCGAGTAAAGGTTCATGGCTACAGAGTGGTAAAGTTAACTCACTGAGTTGATATTCACCGAGTGAAACATTTTACTAGATACATTGAACTTGGACATGCACATGAAAATGTGTTACAAGATCGAGGCACATCTAACCGTTTTTGCATTGGAAATTGCACTATGAGATTGTGTATGATTACAAGGCCAATCTAACCTATGAGATATTTTGTTTAGTTATTCATTCAAAGAATCTTTTTGTAAGATCGAAGCAATGAATCAGATCACTACTGTAAGAGATCTATATATACATCATGATTCTAGGCTTAGATATATGACATGATATGATGTGATAAGAGATGCAATGAGATAGCAGTGTGTATGCATGAAGGAAGACTATTACAGAGACACAGAGAGGTCACCGAGAAGGTTATCAGTGAACAGTCAAAGAACAAAGTAAATAGAAGGGTTTACCGAGTTTCATTATGGGTTACCGAGGAATGCTACAAGCTAGGTAATCTTATTCAGAGCACATAGAATCTGCTTTAACATTTCAGATGTAAAGTTGCAGATATTTGTAATGATTATATTGTAATAATTTGAAGTTGTAAGAGAAACCTTTAACAGGGTAAAAGACTCTAACCAAGTCTATAAATTGTAAATCCTTTAACCAGGTGCTACACTTATATAGTGTTGTAAAAATCCTTTAGTAAGGTAGATCTAACTGATCTTAATACTCCTAACAGGGTAAGCTATCAGAAATAGCTAAATGTAGCCCTAACCGAGCATTCTTTATTATTGTAGTAGTGAAGTTGTGGGTGCCATCCCCACCGCAATTTTTCTCTCTAACCAAGAGTTTTTGCGTGACCAAAATATATGTGTTATGGAGTGAATCATGTATGCTTGTTATTTGTTGATTATAGTTTTATTGTATGTTATTGCACTATTCTGTTTATGCATAATAGTAAGGTTATTACAAAGGAAAAGTTTTGGAGTACTGATTCACCCCTCCCCTCTCAATACATTAGCTTTCTATATTGGGCCTAACAAAAGTTTCTTAGAGAAATGGATACTCCCATCAGGCTCACTAGCAGTAAGGCCCAGGTCACTTTCTTGGGGAACATTTAGGACTGAAGACTACAAAGGATGACACGACGCAAAAATATCGTGATGATAGCTGCCATTAAATGGGTGCTCGATGAGGATTTTATCAATGATGTAGACAGATACCATGTGAACATGGATATCTGTTCACGTTTTGTAGCTTTGTTACTAGATATTGACATGACTAGATACCCAACCTCGAAGCTAGCCAAAGTGCTCTTCTCCCTGGATTATCTGGGCGACTTGGAAGACATGGTGGCGTATTATGTCCCTTTTAGAGGCCTGCCTATGGCCTCAGATTTACGGTGTTTCATCACCTTTGGAGAGGAAGTGACATGGAACCCGCTTATTGGTGGTCTGAAGACTATGTGACTGTCATCGCATCACTTCCGAGTGGAGCATGGTGAAGAGTTCCTCCTTTGGGTCCATCTAATAGTGCCCATCCCAGCTAGCACTGAATGGTATACTGAGTTCTGGGACTACATATTTTCAAAGATTTTGACGCCGCGTGTCCAACCCAATCTGGTGCTTGTATCAATAACATAGGAGCTTGGCGACAATTTTGATCATGAGTTGTCAGAGGGGGAAGATGCCAAAGATGAAGTTGATAACTCTAATTCTTATATGGATGAGGAGGAATATGAAGAAGATTCATGAAATAGCACCACCCTGTCTTCAGAGAACTTTGTCTTTTTTTTCTTCTTCAAGACTAGGCCACATGCCTCATGATATATTGTAATATAAAGATGCCTATAATATAAAGATTTATTTTTGTTTGATCAAGGAGTATCTTGTGATTCACTTTTGCCTCAGGGAGCATGGAGAAACATAATTAGATAAATAAGGCACACAAAAGAACTATTTACATTATGTACATTAGAGAAAAGATGCTAGTGAAAAGGTTTAAGGTGGAACCCATTGATCGAGATCCTGAGAGAATCTCCTTGCATATCTTCAAGATCAAAAGAATTGAAACCTTTTCAATTTATAATGTGGAAGGGTCCCTCCCATAACCCATCAAATTTGGCATGCTGACCAAGCTTGGCCGCCCTTTCATTTATTTGAAAACAAGGTCGCCTTGTTTGAATTCCGTGTTAGAACTTTTCTTATTGTCAAACCACTTCTTGATGGTTTGCTAATGGTTTTGAAGAGATGTAAATGCTGCTTCCCTTGCCTCCTCTAATTCCATAATTTTTGCCAATCTCACTTCCATGGGACCATTCTCTACCACCTCGATAGACTTGAGTAATTGTAAGGCAGGGATTTCTAGAGATACAGGGAAGAATGCGTCTTTACCATAGACAAACTTATATTGAGAATTCTTTAAGAGCTATTCAGGTGTTATTCGATTGGCCCATAATGCGCTCCTTAAGTGGTGATGCCACTTCCTTTTGTGCTCAGAGCCCATCCTTTTAATGAGCTTGATGAGATTCTTGTTAGTGGACTCGGCCAGACCATTTCCTTGCGGATAGTAGTTTGAGGAGGTTTTTAGGTAAATACCTTTACTGAGAAGTGAATTGGGTGATTCGTGAGCCTATGAATTCTCGCGTGTTATCCGATATTGTGGTCTTTGGAAGACCATATTGGCACACTAAATCTTCTAGAAACATTAATATCTTGTTCTCTGATGAATTCTTCAGGGGAACAACATCATACCATCTGGTGAAGTAGTCAATCGTGGTTAAGATCCACTTGTGTCCAGCCGAGATTGGATGGTTGATCATCCCTATGAAGTCGAGACCCCACTGAGCAAAGGGTTCCTCTACCATTATAGGTCTGAGCAGCATTGTTGCCTTTCTATATCTGTCACTCTAGTACTAACATTCTTTGCACTCTCTTACTAGGGTGTGTGCATCTTTGAACATAGAGGGCCAGAAATATTGTAGGTATTATGGATAACTTTGTCATGCATTGCATTGGTTTTGTCATTGATGTCAACAATTTTTTTCTTGGAGGTTTACATTATGTTCATCGGTATGGTTAGTGGCTTATGCACAGTCACCGATATGTGTTTACCAATAGGTTATATTGTTCACCGGAAACGATGATAACTTGGAGATCATTTGGTTATGTCAAAGACATGGATTGGAAGTTTGGATTTGGTGTTTTGCTTATTGGTCTAATCGGGTTGATAGATTTGCCTTTACTGGTAGATAGGTCTAGGTTATGGACTGATACATGTTATCTATTCCAGATCAGCACAACATGTCATGTAGATGATTTATTGATTGATAAATGTTTTGAGATGAAATGTTGTATCACATCAAGACTCATTTGTAATTGATTTAAATGTAATATCTTTAGTGAGCCAACCTATTCATTTGGTCTTAGGTTTTGTATAAATGATTATAAGATCTTATTGAAGATCGGGATATAGGTAATGATGAGTGTATTTGAATATTGAAGAGTGAAAATAAGTAGATCCTTGTGCGAATCACGCAAACATTATTTGAAGGTTGAAGGAAGGTTATGAAGGTGTTTTGACACTCATGTTCAGAGCTTAACCGGTATTGAATCCAGCATTGGAAATGCTATTTTGAGCAGTACATTATCATTGGATTTAACCATCCAATTATGTAGTCAGTGTGAATCCTAATTTATGATTGAGCAGTGAGCTCTAGGTAGGTGGCCTTTCTACATGTGCAGACCCCCTTTATATACACATACTATATGCAGTAGTATCATATGATTGTGGGTAAGGTTTCCCACTGTGGTTTTTCCCTTATCAGGTTTCCATGTCAAAATCTCTATATTATGTGTTATGGATGTTGTTTCTCTTTCTGTTTCATGCATTAAGTTATACCAATACTACTATATTTGTTAATATGTTTTACTGACACTTAAGTTTGGTTTACCAACATTAAGGTTAAGTTGGAATAACTTGCATTTGGATTACAATTTATTGACAACTATTTCACAACTGATTTACCCCCCTCTTAGTTGTCCTTCCTGAGACCTAATAATTGGTATCAGAGCAAAGTCCTCTTTTTGCAGAAGCCTAACAGCTTGAGGAGATTCTATGGAAACAAATATTTTTAGGAAGGACAGTTCGAAGCTTGATGGAACTAACTATGGCATATGGAAGATCATAATGGAAACACATCTAAACTGCATTGGAAGAGATATATGGGATGTTACAAAGAATGGCTATGTTGCTCCTGTTCCGAATCAACCTCATCCACCAACATTGGCTAAGGATATGGACAATGATTGCAAATAAAGAGAAACACTTTTGAGCACATTATTAGATCAACAAATCATGGGATTATCAGACCAATCTACTACTAAAGCTGTTTGGGATAATTGGAGACACTGAATGAAGGAGATACCACTATCAAAATTGCAAAACTGGAATGTTACCAGGTTAGGTATGAAAATTTGAAAATGGAAGAAGATGAAAGAATTTATACATTTATGGAAAGAGTTATTGAAATTGTTTTAGGAATACAATGTTGTGGAGGATCCTTAAGTGAAGATGAAATTGTATCTATAGTTTTAAGAGCATTGCCACTGACTTACAAAATGAAAGTAACTGCTATTAATGAAATGAGAACAATGCCTAATACTTCAGTTTCTAGAGATACTTTGGCTAGAAAACTTTCAACATTTGAGCTTGAAGAGTTTGGTCGTGTTGCTACTATAAAGGCTGATTTAGCTTTCAAAGCATCATCATCATCAACATCATCATCATATGACAAAACTGATTGGAAAACACTTTATGCAAAAGAACTTGAAGATATGAGGAGAGAAAATAAAGAACTTGAAGAACTTGAAGCACTATTTGCAAGGAAAATGCCTAAAGGTCCAACAGGAAGCAAGTATGAAGGTAAAATGCCTTTCAAATGTTTTAATTGCAATAAAGTTGGTCAGATGGCATCTAGATATCCTGATAGACATGCAAGACTAAGGGAAGAAGCAAAAAGATTATATAAACCTAACCCTGAATATCAAAGATATAGATTCAAGAAAAATAGAGATAAGTCATGTTACTAGGCAGATGAAGGTGTTACAGATGACTCAGATGAAGATCCAGCAGATAACGGATGAGATTTTGTTGCAATAAAGGAAGATCAAATGAAACCTATTGTCAAACCGGTAGAGTAGGCATTGGCAGAAAAAATCGAAGAAAAAGATGAATGGATTATAGATTCTGGATGCTCACATCATATGACTAGTGATAAAATAAAATTCTTCTTTTCAAGAAATTCATGGAGGTCTAGTAATGTTTGGAGATGATAAAGCTTGTTTAATCAAAGGAAAAGGCACTATATATTTGGATGGTAAGCACAATACTAACAATGTTTATTATGTAGAAGGTTTAAAGCATAATCTTCTGAGTGTTGATCAGTTAGTAGAAAAAGGATTTTAGTTATAGTTCAAGAATGGGAAATGCAAAATCATAAATAGAACTGGATTGGAGATTGCAACCGGTAATCAGACTAAAGGTAATATCTTTCACTTGAATACCAGTGATAAAACATGTTTGATTGCACACATTGATGAAAGTTGGTTATAGCATAAAAGACCCTGTCATGTGAATTTTGATAGCATTGTAAATATTAGTTCAACTAAGGCAGTAAGGGATTTACCTAAGATTGTGAAACCTCATAATTCGGTATGTAAGGAATGTCAAATGGGAAAGCAAGTTAGAACAACATTTAAGAGCATTACTGAGAAATCAAATAATATTCTTGATTTAATTCATACTGATTTATGTGGTCCTGCAAGAACAAGAAGTCTACAAGGAGATAGATACTTTATGCTAATAATTGATGATTATTCTAGAATGTGTTGGGTTACTTTTCTCAAGGAGGAATCAGAAGCTTTTGGAAGATTCAAGATATTCAAGTCAATGGTAGAGAATGAAACCGACAAAAAAATCAAATGTTTGAGATCAGATCAAGGAGGAGAATTTACATCAAAGGAATTTAATGCATTCTGTGAAGTGTATGGAGTCAAAAGACAACTATCAACACCCTAGACACCCTAGTAGAATGGAGTTGTAGAAAGAAAGAACAAAACTATTCTAGATGCAACAAGAACAATGTTAATGGAAGCAAATCTACCTCATGTGTACTGGAGAGAAGTAGTGAATACAACGGTTTGTACTTTCAACAAAGTTCACATCAAAAGTGAAACCGGTAAGACCCCTTATGAACTATGGTTTGGTCATGTTCCTACTCTTAAATCCTTTAGAATATTTGGAAGCAATTTTTATATTAGAAGAGATGAGTATATTGGCAAATTTGATCCTAGAAGTGATGAAGGAATATTTCTTGGTAATTCATCTAAAAGAAAGGCATATAGATGTTATAATAAAAGGTTACAAAAAATCATTTAGAGTACTAATGTGAAGATAGATGAACACTTTAGAGGAGATTCAAGATCTGTAGAACGGACAGTTGAAATGATTATAAATAAACTGACACAGAATACATCAGTACAGAATGAAGACCCAGTCACATCGGCATTATCAAAAAACTCAATAGTGACTGAAGAACAATAACCTGTGAATGTTAATCAGAACAAACCCAGGTATGTAAGATTGAATCATTCAGAGAATCAGATAATTGGAAACAAGAATCAAGGTGTTATGACTAGAGGAAGATTGTCAAATGAAGAGGTATGTTTAATTTCTCAAATTGAACCAGCATCTGTTATTGAAGCATGTAAGGATGAACAATGGATAAAAGCAATGGAAGATGAATTAGAACAAATTGAAAAGAATAATACTTGGACATTGGTTCCCTGGCCTAAAGACAAAAATATAATTGGAACTAAATGGGTATATAGGAATAAACTTAATGAAGATGGAGAAGTGATTAGAAACAAAGCAAGATTAGTTTGTAAAGGTTATTCACATAAATTAGGAATTGATTATAATGAAACCTTTGCACCCGTAGCCAAAATTGAGGCAGTTAGACTATTTCATGCATTTGCAACTTATAAGAACTATAAAGTTTATCAAATGGATGTAAAATGTGCATTTTTGAATGGAGATCTTAAGGAGGAAGTTTACTTTGAATAGCCTGATGGATTTTATTTGACAGATAATAAGGATATGGCTTGTAAGTTAAGGAAAGCTTTATATGGATTGAAGCAAGCTCCCAGAGCTTGGTATGCTAGATTGGATAAATATCTTTTGAAGCTTGGTTACACAAAAGGTAATGCTGATAGTAATTTATATTACAAGGTCACCAATGATGATATTTGGGTTATTGAAGTCTTGGTAGATGATATCATTTTTGGAGGTGAAGATGGATTATGTAAGGACTTTGCTAATTAGATGCAAAAATAATTTGAAATGTCTATGATTGGAGAGATAAAATTCTTTCTAGGTTTGCAAATTTCACAAACAGATAAAGGTATATTCATATGTCAAACAAAGTACTTGAAGGAAATTTTGAAGAATTTTGGTATGGAAAATTCCAAACCAGTAAGTACTCCTATGACTACAACTGATAAATTGACATTGAAGGATGATTCAACTCCTATTAATTTGACAAGGTACAAATTTATGATTGGAGGATTACTGTATTTGACACAAACAAGACCTAATATAATGAATGCAGTATGTACTACTTTAATATTTCAAGGAAATCCTAAGGAAAATTATGAATCAACAGTTAAAAGGATTTTTCGGTACCTACAAGGCACAACAAATCTTGGTTTATGGTATGCTAAAGATGAAAATTTTGATTTATGTGCATACACCGATGCAAATTGGGAAGGTGATGTAGATGACATAAAGAGTACCACTGGAGGTGCATTCTTTCTTTTTAGCATATTGATTTCATGGATCGGTAAGAAGCAGACTTGTACATCAATATCAACAACACAATCAGAATATGTTGCAGCAACAATTAATTGTACTCAGGTATTATGGATTAAGAAAATGTTGAAGGATATAAAGGTAAAATGCAAAGAACCAATAATCATTTATTGTGATAATTCAATAGCAATTGATATATCAAAGAATCTAGTAGTTCACTCTAAAACAAAGCATGTTTCTATTAAGTATAATTTTCTGAAAGAGAATGTTGAAGCAAATGAAGTGAAATTGGTTTATGTGAATACTAAAGAGCAAATTGCAGATATCTTTACAAAGCCTTTTCCTAAGGAAACATTTGAATATCTCAGAGAGCAACTTGGGGTAATTTCCCCACTGATAGAGACTTAGATGTTGAAGATTGACATCAAACTGACATGAACTAACAGAAAAATCTTTTTCCGGCTTTGATGGAGGAGAGCTACTTCTCAAGGGGAGTAGTTTGCTAAATGTTAAGTTTTGAATTCTTAACTGCTTTGGCATTTGATGTCAAAGTGGGAGAGATATCTATGGAAAAACATTATTCATTGGGGGAGAGATTATTCATCAAGGGAGAGATATACTCTTTGGATATATGTATTTTGGTTTTGGTTTTTATTTCTATTACAAAACTTTGTATTGATCTATCTTTGGGAGATTGATTGGTTTACTTGTTTTGGCATTCTGTTTTTGGCACTTAGATGTTTTTCCATCTAGTGTTTCCATCAATGCCAAAGGGGAGATTGTTGGTATTATGGATGACTTTGTCATGTGTTGCATTGGGTTTGTCATTGATGTTGATACTTGTCTTCTTGGAGGTTTACATTATGTTCACCGGTATGGTTAGTGGCTTATGCACAGTCACCGGTATGTGTTCACCAACAGGTTATATTGTTCACCGACAACGATGATAACTTGGAGATCATTTGGTTATGCTGAAGACATGGATTGGAAGTTTGGATTTGATGTTTTTCTTATTGGTCTAATCAGGTTGACAAATTTGCCTTTACCGGCAGATAGGTCTAGGTTATGGATCGGTACATGTTATCTATTCCAGATCAGCACGACACGTCATGGAGATGATTTATTGATTGATAAATGTATTGAGCCGACATGTTGTATCACATCAAGACTCATTTGTAATTGATTTAAATATAATATCTTTAGTGAGCTGACCTATTCATTTGGTCTTAGGTTTTGTATAAATGATTGTAAGATCTTATTGAAGATCGAGATATAGGTAATGATGAGTGTATTTGAATATTGAAGAGCAAAAATAAGCAGATCCTTGTGCGAATCACGTAGACATTATTTGAAGGTTGAAGGAAGGTTATGAAGGTGTTTTGACACTCATGGTCAAAGCTTAACCGATACTGAATCCAACATTGGAGATGCTATTTTGAGCAATACATTATCATTGGATTTAACCATCCAATTGTGTAGTCAGTGTGACTCCTAATTTGTGATTGAGTAGTGAGCTCTAGGCAGTTGGCCTTTCTGCATTTGTAGACCCCATTTTTATACACATACTATCTGCAGTAGTATCATCTGATTGTGGGTAAGGTTTCCCACCGTGGTTTTTCCCTCACTGGGTTTCCATGTCAAAATCTCTGTGTTATGTGTTGTGGATGTTGTTTCTCTTTCTGTTTCATGCATTAAGTTATACTGGTACTGCTATATCTATTAATCTATTTTACCTGCACTTAAGTTTGGTTTACTAGCATTAAGGTTAAGTTGGAATAACTTGCATTTGGATTACAATTTATTGACAACTGTTTCACAACTGATTCACCCCCCCTCTCAGTTGTCCTTCCGGGGACCTAACAAATATCTGGCGTGAGTGATCTTGAATGATGGTAGTTTGTGCCGAAAAGTGGCCTCTTGATGAACCATAATGAAATTCATGTATAATCTTACCATCTTGGCTTTGGTTCACATAACGGAGGAAGACTCCATCAAAATTTCTTTTAAAAAGTACCCCACCCACAAAGCAAAAACTGTTGTTCTGCAGTCTATAAAATATCCTCTTTTTGGGAGGGAGGCCATCAGGAAAATCCCAGTCTTCATAAAATATTTCCAAGTCTCCATCCAACATGCTTCTGTTGGTTTAGAAGTGACCATTACAACTTCTTCTATAGATATATTGACTTCTTGGGGTTCAAACTCTTGGGCTATGTATCCACACAAACCTTTTATCACAAATTATCTTGGTGGGCTTGACATCAATGTCGTACTCCAGGATTTTGGTAATCTAGTTCGCCCTCTTCTCCATAATGTCACCCTCCATGATATATTCTCTGACTAAAGGATGAGCGACATACATGGTAGTCTTATTATAGGTGATGAAGTGCCTAAAATTTTTAAGGCCTTTGACTACAACCAAAGCTTGCTTTTCAATGAAATTTTACTTAGCCTCATATTCCTTCAGAGTATTGGAATGGAAAGCTACGGGATGCTCACCCATTTTGTCTGCATCTTTCTGGGTTAGAACTACAACAATGCTATAATGACAAGATAAATCATATATTATACAATCCTTAGACATATCAAGGTTGGATAGCACAAGGCCTGAATAGATAGCATCCTTGATCTTCTCAAAACCCTCTTTAGCTTCAGGAGTCCATTTAAAATGGGTTTCCTTTTTAAGCATTAGAGTGATAGGCCTCACCATCCCGATAAAGTCTGTGATAAAGTGACTAACAAAGTTAACCTTACCTAAGAAGGACTATATGCCCTTTTTATTGACAGGAAGAGGAAGCTCCTTTATTGCCTTCACTCGATCAGGATTGATGGAGACTCCTTCCTTTGATACTATTTGCCCTAGTAATTTTCCTTGTGGGACCCCAAAAATACATTTCTTTGGGTTTAAAGAGATGCCAAACTCTAGACACTTCTAGAACACTAGCTCAAGATGATCGAAATGATCTTCTTTGTGTTTTGAAAACATGGTCAAGTCATCCAAATATATGAGATGATTTTGTTAATGAGCTCTTTTAAGGCCAGATTCATAGCTCTTTGAAAATTTGCACCGACATTCGACAACCCAAGTGACATTTTCTGATAAGCGAATGTTCCCCATTTGGGTGTGAAGGTTGTCTTATGTTGATTTTCTGGTTTCACCAATACTTGTTTATAACTTGAGAAGCCATCTAACATTGAGAACATCTCTAACCTTGCTAACGTGCTTAACAACTATTCCATTGGTGGCAAAGGATAATGGTCTTTTAGAGATGCTTGGTTCAGGTCTCAAAAAATCCACACAAAGCTGGATATCTCCATTCTTTTTCTTGATTGGAACCAAATTAGATACCCATGTACTATGCTTGATGCGGTAGATGATCTTTGATTCTACCAGCTTCTTCAATTTCTAAGCCATAAGGAACTCAATTTGCCAATTGATGGGTCTCTGCTGCTGCCGGACTGGCTTGGCCCCATCAGTGAGCTCAATGGTTTACTGAGTGATTCTAGGATTATACCCTTTCAAATATTCATATGACCATGCTAGTACACCTACATACTCATCATAATATCAGGCCAATCTCTTTCGGTCTTCTGAAGGAACTTCCTTTCTGACCTTGAGTATTCTCCTATCTCCTATCGACATTTTGGTGGTCCCCTTTATCAGCTGTAAGTTTTCGCCTGTCATTTTTGGCATCATCATGGTCGAATAAATTTTCTAGGGTGATTAATCCATTTGGGAGCTTGTTGGATTTCAGTTGAATGATTTGATCTCCATAAGCTTCTTTTACCTTAGGTTGTAGTTGATCTTTAAAATCCCTTGAGTTTTGAATGAACAAGGCGATCTGCTCATCGCTTTCAAAAACTTGCCAGTGGGTGTCGTCGGGAATAGCTGGTTGAATGACCACACAGACCACTTGGGGGTTGGCGAGGAGGTCCACAACATGATCAAATTGGGATCCAATAGTAGCCATCTGATCAGGGGAAGCATTTATCTTTCGAGGAATCCTCTGGATGTTGAAAGCATCAAAGCTTTTGATCAGATCCCATGTCCTATGGTGATAGGATCTCAAACAGACGTGTTTGGCACTAGATATTCCTCGAACCTGGTGCACGATCATCTCAGAATCACCCAGAACTTTCAATTTCTTTATACCCATCCTTTCTGCCAAGCTCAAGCCTTGGATCAATCCTTCATATTTTGCTTCATTGTTAGAGCAAGAAAACTGCAAACAAAAAGACCTCAGGATCCATTCACCCGAAGGTGAAGTAAGGCAAATCCCAGCCCCTGAACCTATTTTACATCTTGTGCCATCAAAGTGTTGGGTCTAGAGCACATAAGACAACTCTTCCTTGGTCAATGGTTCTGTTAGAGTTATCTTGTATTAGCTAATAATTATTTATTTAATTATTAGTCCATTATACTCTATGCTTGAGCTAAACTTAGGCTTTTAATAACATTGTAGGTATTTAATAATTATTCAAATTATATAAATACTCTTTATCCCTTTAGGGTTTCTTTCGGGTTGCACATCTTTAGGGTTTCTATTCTCCTATCATAAGGATTGTATTGTAACTTTTATTTTTCAATTCTCTCTCTGAAATGATAATCTTTTCTTTAGAGCCATTTTTGTGTTCTATCTCCAATCTTCTCTTGTGACAGGTATTTTGCTTGCAGATGTTCTTGGGATCTCAAAAGTTGTACTTTCTCAACTTATTCATGGTATTAGAGCCATCATCTGCTGCTTCTTGTTCCTGATTTCTTTTCAGAAGATTTTCTCCGGAGGCAAGGCTTTCAGTTCTTTTTCAGAGTTTTTAGTTTGGATCTGGGGTATCTTTTTTGTTTCTAAGCATTCTGAGCTCAAAAGGACCTCACCATTGAGCTCAGAACACCCCAAAACCCCCATTTTCATATAAAATTTGTTTAGTTTGGACAACTTTAGCTCTGAGATTTTTTTTTGAGTTTGGTCCTTACAGGCACATTTTTCAAGAATTTTTTTTTTTTATCATTTTACCCTCTTTATGCCCTACAAGAGGGTTTTTTTTTTCTTTCGCCATAACTTGGGCAAATGGAGTCGGATTTTCAAAAATGAATAGGCACCAAAAAGCTCTTTTCGAGCCCTACTCAGATTTGGTGGTAAGATTTGCTGATTTTTTCATTTGGTACCTGCTTTTTGCCATCCATGGCAGCGCTCTTTTCTGCACTCTGGGAGCCATAAATTGGGAAAATGGACTTTGTTTTTGGAAAACAAATAGGTGTCGGAAAGGTCTTGGAGAGTTATTTTTAGATTTAGAGTTTTTTTTTTTTCAAAAAAATCACCAGTTACACAAGATAGTGTCTGTCGCATTTTGTTTGCTCTTGTCTTCTTTTCTGGCTAGATTGTACTGGGTTTTTGTTTTAAATATTGTGGGGGGGTGTTATTTTTTACTATTTTCTATAATTTACTTCAGAAAATCGGAACACCTAAACTCAAAACAAATAAAAAAAGCCCCTTCTGCATTTTTTGTCTAGTCTGAAAGATCACTTAATTAAAAAATCAAGAGTGGGTCCTGGTTCAGGTACAGGTGCCCATGGAAGATTCTTCAGTTAAGTTTCTTACGTCCCAGAACTATCACCTCTGGAAAGCTTGTATGATGAGGCTTCTTAGATCAAGGGGGATGTGGTCCTATTTGGATGTGGATCAATTGCTGTTGCAACATCCTTTTGAGATTCTTCAGTATCATAATAAGATGGATGAGGCTATGGGTGTCATCTCCTTACATGTTTCAGACAACTTGCTTTTTCACCTTGATGGTTTGCTCACTCCTCAGGCTATGTGGTCCAAATTTGAAACTCTCTTTGGTACTGTCAATGAGTTCAGAGCATTAAATATTGAGGCTGATCTCTCTTGTTACCAGAGTCTTTTCCTCACATTGAGGACTTTTTGAACAAGTTCAAAACCACTAGATATATCTTACACAATTGTGGTAAGAATAAGATAGACCCAAAGTGTATCTACCTGATTCTCTCTAAGCTTCGAGGTCCCTATCAGATATTTGTTTCCATATTTTATTCTACTATGGATGCGTTGGGTACACGCTTCACCATGCCTACTTTTGATGTATTATGTGATCACTTGACTCGTGAGCAGGCTCACCTATCTCAGTTGGACACTCTCATAGGATCACAACTAAAAGCATTGGTTGCTCAGACATCTAAAGCGAACAAGAAGAAGAAACTAAAGCCTAAGAAGGATTTAGTTGGCAGTGAGCGTTCCTTCAAGCCACCACCTAAGTTTGATTACAAACTGAAGTCCTATCCCAAACAGGAGCACTCTTCTAAGTTTGGTGAGTCTTCCTCCAAGACTAAGAAGAAGTTCGATGAACTTTGCAGTTTTTGTTGTAAATAAGGTCACCCAATTTCTCGCTATTGGAAATGATTAGAGGCTTTGGAGGCAGCCATGCAACAACATCATATTTCTACTCCTCAACCTCCATCTTTCTCTTCTACTGGGAAAGGACATGCTCTTTCTGCATGAGCCATTCATTCTGTCTCCACTTGGATTATTGATTCTGGGGCTTCTCACCACATGAAAGACTCACCGCAGCTTGTTACCTGACTTGCTCATAGTAATACTTTATAGATTGCAGTTGGTGACTCAGCATAAATTTTAGTTTCAGGTTCAGGTTCTGTTTCATTGATAGGTGGTTGTTTTCATGATGTTCTTTTGGTTCTTGACATTACTACGAACCTCCTCTCTGTTTATCAGATTTGTCATTCTGGCTTTGGTAAAACGGTCGAGTTCTCACCACATGATGTGGTTATTCGAGAGCTACATGATACTGATTCGGTTGTGGCTACTGGTAGTGTTGATCTTGATTCTCAGTTATATCGGTTTGATGGATTTGAGAGTCCAGATGGTTCAGATGTTTCTCTTGTAGCACACGCAGATTACGTGAGCAAATTGTGGCATGAGCGTTTTGGCCATGTCAACTACAGATACTTACAACAGATGAGCACACAGACACTTGTTATTGGGCTCCCTCAGATATCCTATACTAATGGTGTATGTCGAGGTTGTGCACTTGGCAAGAATCACCATGATCCTTTTCCTACAGGTAGAGCCACCTATGCTAAGGCACCCTTGGATTTGATCCATAGTGATCTTATGTGATTTCTGACTCCCTCCTTTTTAGGGTCCAAGTATGTGGTCACTTTCATTGATGACTTCTCCAGATGCACATGGGTGTACTTTCTTAAGTACAAGTTTGATGTCTTTGATTTATTTTGAGTCTTTAAAACATTTGTAGAGAAGCAGTTTGTTCTTTCTATAAAGAAGATACACACAGATAATGGGAGAGAATATGTGAATCAGGCTTTAATAGATTTCTACATAGAGCATGGTTTCCAACATCAATTATCTATTCCTCACACCCCTCAAAAAAATGGTGTTGCTGAGAGAAAGAACGTAACACTAAGGGAGATGGCCAATTGTATGCTTCAGTCACGTTCTATGCAGCCTGCCTTTTGGGCCGAGGCAGTTAATTGTGCCACTTATATTCAGAGTCGGATGCCTCATAAGGTATTGAACCAGTTGACTCCTAAGGAGTCTTCGTCCCATGTCAAGCCTAATGTTTCTTCATTCTGAGTTTTTGGTAGTGAGGCTTGGGCATTTATTCCAGATTCTCAGAGGAAACCCCTGGAGAGGAAGAGCTGACCACTCATTTTTGTTGGCTACTATGAGGATTTTAAGGCATACAGGTTGTTTGATCCTGATCCTAAGAGGTCCTGTTTAGGTGGGATGTCTAGTTTGATGAGCATCTTCTTCAGATGGATTCTCCATCAGCAACTTCTCCCTCACTACCTCCTCCTCCCTCTTCATCTTTTAAGGATTTCTTCTTCCTTGAGGATAATTTAGATGACGATCCACCTTCACCACCACCATCACCACCACCACCACCACCACCACCACCACCCACTGCTCAACCTTTGCCCAAGTGGGTCTGGTTTACAGTTGATACTGCTGGTTCTCTGGCAGGTGATCCTACTGACACTCATTGTACTCGTGCACAAACATTTGGTTCTAGTCTTCTAAGTCATGCCATTTTGGATGATCCTCATAAATTTTCAAAGGCGACAGGTCACCCAGAGTGGGATAGGGCCATGGATGAGGAGTATTCTTCTTTGATGAAGAATCATTCTTGGGATCTTTGTTCTCTTCTGAAGGGTAGGAAGTTGGTTTAGTGCAAGTGCGTGTATCATACCAAGTATGTTGCTGATGGTTATATTAATAAGTATAAGGCTCATCTTATTGCGAAGGGGTTTTCTCAGGTGGAGGGTATTGATTACTCCGATACCTTTGCTCTTGTTGCCAAGATGAATTCTATTTGCTTTGTACTTTCTCTAATAGCTTCATAGGGATGGACCATTTTTTAGATGGATGTGAAGAGTTATTTCTTGCATGGAGACCTTCATGAGGAGATCTATATGGAGCAGCCTTAGGGATTTGTGTAGGATTCCTCTTTGGTTTGTAGACTTTGATGTTCATTGTATGGTCTCAAACAGGCTCCTCAGGCCTGGTATGAGAAGATGGACTCTTTCTTGCTTTCCAGACTCTTTACATGTCATTCTGATCCTACAATTTACATTCAATGTTAGGGGGTTGATATAGTTATTCTTGTGCTCTATGTTGATGATATTATCATTATTGGTAGCTCATCCTCCTTGATTCAAGATATTTAGCGAGCCTTGATGGAGCAGTTTGAGATGACAAATCTTGGGATTCTGCACTATTTTTTGGGTCTCTAGGTTATTCAGTCTTCCGATGGAATTTCCATACTTCAGCAAAAGTATGCTCGTGATAGGCTTCACAGATTTGGCATGCTTACTTGCAAGCCTACACCCACACCATTTCAGTCAGGTGTTGTTTTGTCTCCCACTTGTTCTACACCTTCCATGGATTCTATCTTATATCGGCAATTGGTTGGCATTTTGTTGTACCTGACACATATGTGCCTAGATCTTTCTTTTGCAGTTGGTCTTGTCTCTCGGTCTCCCATGATCCTCATGAGAGCCATTGGCAAGAAACCAAACATATTATGTGGTACATTCGGGGCACTACTCAGTTTGGCATTCACTATACTTCAGGATCCCCTCACATTGTTGGCTTCACTGACTTAGATTGGGTTGGTGATGCTCAAGATCGGAAGTCTACTTCTGGCTTTGCTTTTTTCCTTGGTTCCAGTCCTATAACATGGTCTTGCAAGAAGTAGTCTGCTATTGCATTATGATCTATAGAGGCTGAGTACCAAGCAATGATGTTAGCTAGTCAAGAGGTTTTATGGCTTCGACAGTTGATGAATGAGTTTGGGTTCCCTCCTGATAGTCCCACTATTCTTTGGTGTGACTATCAGAGTGCCATTCACCTTTCCCGCAACCCAGTGGAGCACCAGAGGTCTAAACACATTGAGCTTCACATGCACTTCATCAAACAATTTATTCAGGATGGCTTTCTCATCTTGGAGTACATTCCTAGAGAGGAGTAGGTTACTGACATCTTCACTAAACCTTTTGCATCTCTGCGCTATCTTCAGTTGCGCTCTATGCTTGGGGTGAAGGAAGTTGTCCTTGGGGGGTCTCATTGAGGCCTTCCTTCATGTTCTTTTTTGGATTCTTTTCCTATCTCTTTTTGGAGTAGATTTTTTTCCCATTTGGTTTTCTCTATTTCTCCATTTCATAGAGATTTGGTTGTGATTGGGTACCTCATCAGGCCTTGTTGCCGGGACCCAAATTTGCCTTCTTCTTGTAGTTGCATTTTGCTTTCTTGCATTTAGTGTTTTTAGCTACTCCCTAAGTTCATCTTAAGGGGGGGTGTTAGAGTTATCTTGTATTAGCTAATAACTATTTATTTAATTATTAGTCTATTATACTCTATGCTTAAGCTAAAATTAGGCATTTAATAATATTGAAGTATTTAATAATTATTTTAATTATTAAATGCTCTTTATCCCTTTATGGTTTCTTTAGGGTTGCACATCTTTAGGGTTTCTATTGTCTTGTCATAAGGATTGTATTGTAACTTTTTTTTTTCAATTCTATCTCTGAAATGATAATCTTTTCTTCAGAGCCTTTTTTGTGTTCTGTCTCCAATCTTCTCTGGTGATAGGTATTTTGCTTGCAGATGCTCTTGGGATCTCATAAGTTGTACTTTCTCAACTTCTTTAGGTTCTTTGGTAAGTTTTGGTCGAATGACTTGATTTTCTTCAAAAACGTAGTAAGTACCAAGACCTATGACATGGTAGTTGGAGTATGGATTAGAATCTATGAATTCATTGAGAAAGATCTCCTGATTTGGTGGAATATCCCCAGTTACTTCTTCATCCTCGAGAAGCTCTATGGTTTTCCTTTCTTCATTGGAGATGGATGTATGAGTTGGTTCAAAATTGAGCATAGCTTGATTCGCTACGTGTTCAATGTGAAGGGGTTATGAAAGGATTTTGAGTTTGGCACCACATTGGGTTTGAAGGATAAGGTGAGACCAATTTAAGGATAGGTAACCTCCTATTTTGGTAGTGAAATCTTGAGAAAGACAAAGGCCAAAAACAAGCGGAATGTCAATAACTACCACTTCTTGAGGCACGGTGACACTAGGACATGGGAACAACGTCAGTGGAAGGTTTTTGATAAGACCCATGGTTTGGACCTTATTCCCATCTAGTTGCATAACACCCTTATTTAAACACTCATATTTGATATTCAAAACCTCAACAATTTTCTTAGGCATGACGATGGTGCTAGCACCAGAATCTATCATAGAATCTTGCACAAGCTTATCCCTAACTATGAGGGTCAGATAGAAAGGATTTGGTTTAGGCTTACCTTCCATTTGGTATTTCGGAGGTATGGCTTCATTTGTCAACATGGTTGGTGAGCGCGATCTATCCACAGAAGGCTGAAATATTTCTTCATTGATCTGCGGAGCCTTAGCTGCATTTCTGCCTGCAATTTTTCAACCTTAGACAAAGATTCTTTCAACCAATTCTTTTTCTCTGGATACTAAGGAGATCCCATAAAGAGACGCTGGTCAGGGTTTTTTCAGCTATTCCACCATGCCCAACACTGACAACACAAACACCTTTTGTCTCTCTTGGCTTATAAGGGAGTAACTCCTTTCTCAAGTATGTGATAGCAATTACGGGTTGTTCAGGAGCTTTATCTGTGACCAATCTGCCCTGCATGCTTATATTATCCCTCGTGAAGCACCTTTTCGAGAAAAGACTGTAATCTGATTACACTTGAGGAGCCCCCGAGTTTGATGTGGTTGCACCATTTGTGAGCATAACATCCTCGTCCTCTATCCAAGAGAATAGTGCATGGTCCGGAGCTATCTCCATTTCTTGTTGCATTGACATACCTTTCATCTGGGCAATGAGAGATGCATTATCCATGCTAGGGGATGCGCAAACCGAATCATCTGGAACCATGCCTAGGTTCCGTTGATTTGTAATTTTTTGTTGCAGATTGCCTCTTGGACAATTTCTTGGGGCGTGGGTGTGGTTACATGGAAAACACCAAGAATTGGTATCATCCACTAGGTTATTTTGTCCCACCATCAAATCTTTACCGGTGTTAGGATAGATGGTCTACAAAGGATTGGGTACCAGAACTATCTGGCCATTTGGTTGACTTGGGGAAGTTCGATTGTTTGCATACTAGTTCTGTTGATATGTGGGTCTATTTCCTTGGAAATTTTGTTGAAAAGGGGGTCTAGCAGGTGGGATTTGAGAGCTTTTTCAGATTGACAATCTCATTCAAGAAATTTCTCAAGAAATTTTTCATATTGTTGACTTCCGTGGCCAAAGATGAGGGTGGAGGCGAATGTGCTTGGTGGGGTTTGGGGTACATATACATAGATTGAGGAGTATATGTGCTAGGCATTGTTAGTTCAGGGGCTTGACTTGATAGCTCGGGAAAGACTGACATGAGTGGTCATGGCACAAACTTCCCGACATTGATTAGATTATTTTATGCTTGGATTGCTAATTCAAACACTTGCGGGAGGGTATTGCCTCCTAGAGATTGAATCATCACTGATATATTGGAGTTGAAGGCCTTTAGATGGAAGACGAATGCCATATCCACAGAGGTGGGTGGACATCAATATTCTTTGCCAGGTCCTCTAGAAGCTTAAATTGATTTTCGTTAATACTTCCTGAGGGATTCTCTTTATTGTAATCAATTGGTGCATCAAGGATGACCTATCATCCTTGTCGGAGAATCTCTAAAAGAAGCAGTCACCCAGCTGATCCCTTTAAAAGATTCCACAAGAAATATCAAAGCTATATTTTTCTCAGTGATGCCATGGATGGTGCAGATATTGACTATATCTTTTAGGTGCTCCTCGGGTGTCTTGTGATATTCTTTGATGAATTTAGGAATGACCTTTAGCACGACGGAGGGAATTGACCCCATAGTATAGGTGGAATGGGAGGGATGAGAGGGCTTCTATTGTTCCATGTCACAAAATTTCTAGGAGGAATCTATGCCATTATTATAGGAATGACTGCAGGGAAGATATGTGGGTTTTGGGAAGAAAAGGCTACAACTGAATGGATGTTTACCAGGGGTGGAAGGAGTAAACTGGGATTCAAAGTTGTCTAACTCCTGGTAACAAGCCTGTGGCTCATAAACTAGCTTAGGCTTATTCAAAATTTGGGTCCCACCGGGCATGCTAGAAAAAGAACTGTTGACTCTTAATTTTACCTTAAACGTGAACAACCTTATAGGAAATTCAGTGACGGGGGACCTATTGTGTGAAACTCACAGAATGACCTTCGGGTTTAAGAAGTCAACACTTCATACATTTTGGGGAGAAAAGGGGAAGGAGAAAAATTAAATCAAAAGGGTCTACACTATTTAGGCGATGTGCCAGAATATTTTGGAAAAGCATTAGCGACATATAAAACCTAGAAATGTATGGTTTTATAGCCCATTCAACAATCTACATGCTCGGAACCATTCAAGAGAATAATTCAACATAAAATGATATTAATTATTCATTCAATAGATAACAAGTCTCAAAACATAGTTTAATCCGCAAAGTCTCACAACAAATATCATAGAATTTATTCAACTTGAAAACAACACAGAAGTTAATATATTAAGCTTCAAATGAAACCATCACAAAGGCCATAGGCACAATTTGATCTGTCTATCATTCACCAAATCAACATAAAAGCTTCTTCAAATGAGCCAAAGTCTAGAAAAAGCTCTCTGAAAGTTTGAACCCCTCTAAGCAAGGAAAAAAAAGCATAAATAGAGCCCACGGCTCCTAACTAACAGCGTGTGGCATCAACAACATCCTAGCAACCACTTCTGATAAGAACCTGGCATGGCAGACAACGAGACACTACCCAACAAAACAACATTCAAAGTTGTTATCTCCACTGTGTCATGGCAATCTTTACACCTACCCAACAAGAAAACCATGATGCAAACCACATCCTTGTTCACGAACCACCATGGAAGACACGTGGCAACTCAGGGGACATCTGAAGACAAGTACAAAAAGAGAACCAAATCGGGCAATGCGAAAACACCAAGTGTCCTTATCCTTGCATGATGAAAGGTGGGACTGAGAAACGTACCAAGCTATAAAAACCCATCCACGCAGCAGCTCCGCTTTCTCCCTACTTTGAACGAAAAACACAAGCCTTGAGAGGCAGCGCCGAGATGCCACCTGGCTCACACACTGGCAAACGGGAAAAAGGCTGAAGGAAAAGAAGAACGCTACCACTTGATCAAAATGCCGCCTATGAGAAATCCCAAATAATATTAACACTCTCCTATAAAATTAGGGGTAGAGTCTAGAGATCCCCAATCATCCTCTGTGAGCACTCCTTTGGGAGAAAAGATATCCTCGGGAGGAGATTCTGATTGAGTAGAAGAATCAGGAGTAGTAGAAGGAAAAAAATCATTAAAGGAAATAGATGTATTTGAAGAAGTAGGAGGATTGGGAGAAGAATGAGAAGTAGTTGAACAAGAAGATCCGGGTTTTAATGTTTCTTGAAGTTTGGTATCAGCTAATAAGGTGTATGTCGTATTGTTATAAAAGAACTTGACTTGCCCATGAAAAGTTGAGAGTACAACTTGCATGCTATGAATCGAAGGTGTCCCCAATAGAAGGTTATATGTTAAATTACCAGGCATAACATGAATAAGTGTAGGTAACACAACAAGACCTACCCTAACATGCAAGGTTATGAAACTAGACATTGTTTAGCAACATTATCAAAGCCTCAAATAGTAAGAGAAGAAGGTTCAATGAGAGAACGATCCACTTTAATCTTATCCAATAAGTCTACACCACAAACATTAAGGCTAGATCCATTGTCCACAAGGGTTCATTTTATAGCACTATCATGGATAATAACCACAATCATAAGAGGATCATATTGATTTTTGATTCCAGGAGAGGGTAACTCATCTTGTGTGAATACAATTTGAGATTTAGGTTTATTCGTAGGATCAATCAAAGCAGTCATGTTATTAGGTGTCACTACAGGTGGGACATCTAAGTTTTTTAAAGAATCTTGTAACATCCCATGATAAGCAGGTGAAGTTTGAACCAAATCCAAAATAGAAATCTTGGCAGGAGTAGATTTAAGTTGTTCAATGAGATCATACTCCTTACTAAGAGTCTGTGATATACGAGGTGCTTGATGAAGAATAGGTTGATGATTAGGAATAGAAGTTGGGATAACTAGAAGGGGATTAGGTTGCCTATTATTTCTTGTGTTGTAGGTATGAGCAATCATATTATAACTCTCTCTGGTAATTTTCTTAGCATACTCATAAGGGCTCTTAGCAGGATAACCTCCTTGCATAGTAAGAAAAGGTTTCTTAGGAGTACAAAAAGAATCATCAGCATAACCACCTTGAACCAATAAGATAGGATTACGTTGGGAATTTGGAGAAGGACAAGAACCTTGAATTGTGAAGAGGGGTTTATTAGGTGTTTCATTCACATGTATCAAATTGATTGAGGATGGTTTAGGAATATCAAAGGTGTCTTTAGAAGAATAATGAACAAGATTGTTGAAAGAATTGTTGATAGTCTCTTCTTGCACTAAAATATTATAACAGATAAGATCAATTTTAGGAGGGAGACTAGGGGTAGGCATTGATGTTTTAGAAGAAAGAGTATTAGTAGGAAAGGTCATATCATCCTCTATCACCAAAGGATCTACATGGGGAATAAAATCTCTACGAGAAGGATCAACATTACTCTTTAAAGTCTCACCTTTGAGAGGGAGATCTTTAAAAGAGATGTCAACAATATTACCAGGAACTAGGGTATCCTTATGAGTAGAACTAAGTTGAGGAGAGGGAGATGCTTTATTTTTAGAGGGAGAATGACTGAGATTCATGGAAGGTGAGATTCTCTCAAGGGAGTTGTCAATCATGATTTCATCCCCTTTGGCTAGGGTTCTCTCATGGGGTAGAGAATAATCAACACCTTCTTCTAATGGTTCATCCCAAATAGTAAGATCATTGAAAGGAATATCTTGCACAAAGATGTCCGGATTGTTATTGCCAATTTTGGGAGAAGGGATAACATTGTTTACTAATTATTCATCCTTAGAAGGGAGACCATCATTACATTTGTCTAAATCACCCTTTCTGCAAAATGTCTTCAAAAGGATCTTTAGAGGAGAGAGCATTAAGGAAATTTATTATAATCTAATCTTCTTCCTCTAAGGCATCTTTAGGGATAAGACAAGCTTTAGGAGAAGGGCAAGAATTTCTCATTAATGCATCATCTCTAGTGGGAATTTTGTTGGAATCAAAAGAGGAAATTCCATCACTAGGTAAATTAGAGAAAATACCATAATCTTGCACAAAATGATCCTCATGAGGGGAGTATTCTTTAAGAGGGAGATGAACATCTTTCTTCAAAGAATTAGGAAGGAGATCTTTGATAGAAGTGATCATAACCTCTTGTTGCACTAACATGCCCCCATTGGTAAAACCAAATTTAGGAGAAGATGAGTCAATGTCCATCAATACCTTTTCACTTAGAGAGGCATCGTGGAAAGAAGGTAAAGTAACACTAAGAAAAATGTTTATGATATCATCCTCCTCCTCTAAGATAGATAGATGGGAAGGGCACATTTTAGGAGAATTGTCAAGATCACTTTTCAAATCTTCATCCTCAAAGCATGAGAGAGTTTTGAAGGGGTTGGTAACAAATATTTTAGGAACTAAAATGATGTCATAGATAGGAGGAGGTTCTTTAAGAGATGGAAAAATTGAAGCAAGGGAAGCTAACCCATTATCACATTTATGAAATGAATGTATCATGACAACAATTTTCCTCTTTCAAATGATAACATATGCAAAATAGAAGGACATGTTCAATTTTAACCAATGCAAGCACTCTAAATGTTGATTTATAAAATGAAATTTATGAGTGAAATGTTTTCCAAAATCAGATCTGAAATTAATGATCCAAATTAAGCTATCCACAAGTTCAATTTTGAATTGAATAATTAGGGTTTTTAGCAAAATTAACCTCTAAATTTTGAAATTTGCAAGAAATTGAAACTTAAAAATGTAAATTTGAACTCGAAATAGAAAAAAACTCAAATCTGAGAACATAAATCAGAATTAAAGAAGGTTGGATTCACGCTGGGTTCACCAAAATGTGGCGGTGGGAAAAGCGAGATCGGGTGACTAGGACCTAATCCCACTTTTGCCAACACATTGGGAATATGAAAGAGCCTAGGGAGATAAATCACTTTGGCTACTTCTTGTGAGAAAGAGAGAGCCAAGGATTACCTCTTAGGGTTTCTATTCCTCTTGTTGCAAATGATGAGAAAAACTAGGGTTTGAATGATCAACTAGACTACGAGATAAAGAATAAAGCATTAATGAACTTGAAATTACACAAACTTGCAAATTTGAATTTGAGATACTGAAAGCATGAAAGGGGGAGGATTTTGGATGTGTAATTGATGCTGAAAAATGAGCCAAATTGACTAGGACCAGGGTGCCATGCCACTGTCCTTGAGAATCTGACAGAGGGTTGTAACTAGAGAGATGGAATTTGAAGGTCCTGAAGCTGAAACCTATTGAAAATGATTGATTTTGAGGGGGACCAAGGCACCACACCCCTATCCTAGGTAGGAATAGGGTGCCACACCCCTATCCTTGATAATTTTATGCAAATTTAAGACCTCTGGGTGGTTCTAGTGCCTTTTCCTGATTTGAAACTGTCTCTGGGCACCTGTTTCTGCACCTGCAATTGAAAAGGGAAGGTTTGGGTGGCTATATAGGGTTTTTCCTCAGTGAAACCCTTATGTTTGTGATTTCTACCTCTAAAAATAGCTGATAATGTACTGAAAATGTGTGTTATAGAACCTTCTGTGTATGCAAGATCCTAAAATGAAAGAAACTGGAGCTACCCTATGCATGAGAGTAAAAGTAAAACCCTAAATGTAAATGTGAATATAAATAACAATGCTTCAAAAAAAATATGCTAAATGATATAAAGCATGAATTTAAATGTGCAAATTGATGTAAAGAAGGTCATATAAAGACATGAAAATAACATGAAATCATACCAATCCCCAAGGGAGAGATATTGCCACTAGATTTCCTATTACTCTTCAATATCTTCAAGGCTCCTAATTGATGATGAATGCTTGATGAAATATTGTTGAATGTTGTTGAATGTTTTTGAAGACTCTACATATGCTTCTCTTTCACTACATAGAAGGCTCCTTATGCTTGCTCCAATAGCTTTTTCCTAGATTCGATTCCCTTGAATCTTCGTTCTTAGTCCTTTCAAATGAAGAAAGAGAGCTCTTATGTATGAAACCCTAGATCTTAATTTTGACTTGATTCCATCTTTAGGCGGAGCTAGGAATTGAATTTCCTAGCAATATTTTGGGGTTAAGCATTATAATATCATAGAATTGTGCTCCCAAAATTTTGGGAAAACGTCGAGGACCATGTGCACTCCCGCCATGGTCCGACCAAATTTTCACCAAATTTTCAGGGCCGTTCGATATGATGATATTATAGCAAATCCCAAAGTTACAATTGATGTCGAGGTGTTCTGATATGCAAAATCGGGCCTTAAAGGTCTAAATAGGACATAATTAGGGTATATGATTAAATGATTTATTAGAGGAATATAATAAAAAGAGGCACACTTATGGTAAAGGGCCCAATTTTATGATGTGGGGAGTGATGAAATATGACTTAGATTAAATTAAATTAATTAATTAAATGCTTAAGGGGAAATTACAATGCAAGATGCAAACACACTAAGGCAGGTGCTAAGCTAAGTGTGGAATTGTACCACCCTAGCAAGGGTGTACAATTTACGAAACTAAAAGACCTAAAAGATAATGATCAAAGTAAAAGAGTGGATATGTACATTGACGGAAGGCCAAAAGCAACATGGAATATTGCAGGTTTTATAAATAGTACACGACCTAGGTCAACTTATAGGCAACCCAATTGCATATTCGAGGCGTGCGAGGGAAACCGTGTATTCGTATGTGCGATAAAATCAATAAGTGAAGAGGAAGAGATGCTAATCGATTAAAATTTGAATCACATAGATACAAAAATAGTTGTACTATCGTGGGGGTGGTGCGTATTTAAACCAACCTCCAATTAATGAGTCCAATATACCATTTTATTATTAAGTTTTTTTGGTAAGTCTATTGGTTTCATTTCGGTAATGTTTTTTTTTATTTAATTTTTGTCACAGTGGGACATTGATCCGACACATAGCGCAGACTAGGATGTAGCTCTGGGCACTTCTATCGAGTAGTTAAACCTTATTGTAACTGTACAAATTAGATATAAGAAAAATGTTATATTATTATGTTCTTTTCTTTAGGATTTAGGATTAATTTTGATAATGTTACTAATATTCTTGTCACAAACAAATGTTTGGGGAAAGGCACCTGCAGTAGCTGAGAACATCGATACAAAGGTGGACTCACTATTATGTGATGATGACATCACATGTTCCACAAACCCTGCTGAAATGATAAGAAAGACACAATAAAAAATTAATACAAAATTTCTTAAATTGTTATTCATAGTCCCTCAAACTTATGAGATACAAGAGAGGGTAAAAAAATTGATAGAGAGAGCACAAAAATTGCAAGTAAGCGGTCATGAAATCTTTAATTATAACATAAGTTCATTTATGGTTTATATTTTATACTTTTTAATGTAATGAATTAAAATATGTATGTGTTGTTTTTATAGGTATTTTTGCGTCCTCATGAAGTTGGTGGCCACAATCAAGGTACTCTAGGTAGTTCAGGTGATGATCATGTTATGTGCATACACCAACTCATATTTTTACATGTTCCTGTCCTTTTGTTAATGTGTTATTGCTATTATATTTAATGTATTAATCTTTAGGTGTTGTCCATGTTCCCGTGCATTCACCACCTCATCTGACCCCATCATTGACACCTATTTTGTTGATTGCAATGTCGGCAACATGGAACATGCAGTCATCGAGTACTGCACCAACCTGTGCAATAGGACATGTACCTAGGGATGCAGAGGCCACTAGTGGTGACATTTTAGCAACATTTCCTGGATCTTCCCATATTACTAGTACAGGAACGTTGCCGGTCACATTTATGGTGACCGATGATCTTGTTCCCATAAAGATAGAGAAGGTTCTAGGTACTTTAAAACAATTATTATACATAGTCCAATTGTAATTTACATATTGATCACTCATTTTGGACTAATGATCCCATGATTTTTTTGCAGGCAATGATATTTTTTATAAACATCTAAATGATATTACATTGGAGATCTTCGGGCCCACCATGTGTGCACAATGGAATGCCCAAAATCAACAATTAAAAGATGAACACATAAACCATTTGGTTGTGTTGTTTGGAAATGACACATTCAACAAAACCAAGGTCCTTCAGAAAGCTGACACATATCTAAAGTATGTGAGGGACCAATATAGGACACATTTAGAGAAGAATATAAAGTACGAGCGTAACCCCATGATTCCAGAGAGGGAGTGGAAGGACCTAGTTTCAGATGGAAAGGAGAAAGCTGAAAAGAGAAAAGGACATACACCGCCGGGCGAAGGAAGGTATGTGATACTATTAACAATGTAATTATGTACTAATTACTCTTTATATTTACATAATCTAACATATTTCAAACTTTTCATAGGTTGCCCGACACATCGAAGGCAACTAAGGCAAGACTAGAAAAGTACATGCAACACAAACTTGGCTCTGGTGGTTATATGAAAGTTGCCGCACGAATTGTAAGTATAAATAAATAAAATATCGCATCGAAATAAAAAATTACAAACATTTTTTTTAATCAAACAATAGAAGAAAAATTCATGATATTAAGCAAAAATGCAGGGCTCTAAATTCAATAGAGCACCCACAGAAGATGACATGAAAATTTCCTTCCAGCAAGGCTATGGAGTCGTGGTTGAACGCCTAAGAGAATTGAGTGGGCAACCATAAGAATTTGATGCATCTGTCACACAGGTAAATAAGCTAAATGAAAATTATTTAAAATTGAATACTTGAGCAATAATCTATTCGATGTTAATTTCCAACATAAAGTGACTATATTTGTTTTAAATAAGAAAGCAATGATAACAATGCACATGGCATTGGAATGTAGCCTGCTAAGGGTGGAACACAACTTGCACATGATGAAGGTTGTGGTGTGCATCCCGGTACTGGAGGTATTCATGTGATATACAATTGTATTAATGTAATTATTAATACAATAAACATCTTTAATTAAAATTGGTGTAGTAATCAATGTAACCTTTTTGGTTTTTATTTTAGAGCATGTAGAGCATGGTGAACAAGTGGAGCATGATCAGGGTAGACAACAATAGGAATGTGATGTGCCCCTATTAGGTAAAGAAGACCACTATTATTCCTTTAAACGAATTTAATTGAAATTGGTGTATTGATTAATGTAACCTTCTGTGTGTGTTTCAACTCTAGAGGATTTAGAGGGTGTTCAACATGTTGAGGATGAGGCTAGACAAAATGATCAGGAAGATGATGTGGCCCCATCAAGTAAAGAGCACCCCTATAATTTTCTTTTAATTAATGAAATACTTGTAACAATAATAAAAAATCTTATGAATTTAACCCATTTCTTTGTTATTACAGAAGACGTCCCTTTGCCTAGGCGTTTTTGTCGTGAGTACAGGACTATTCATACATTAAGATCACAAGCATAGGGCACAACAACTGAAGAGGGGAAAAATGATGAAGAAAACAATGCTCCACTTAGTCTTTACTTATCTTCAAAAAAAAACACAAAAAAATAAATGATTGTAATCGTATTTGTATACACCTAAAAATGGCCTGAAGATAATTAATTAAATAAGCAATTATTTAAGTAATCCTCCTTCCCAATTTAATTGATTTCATTAGCAATCTGATTAAATTCCCCCATTCATCTACTTATTAATAAATCTAAGGATTTATTTAACAAGTTCATTTCAATAGTCCCCTTTGATTAATTAATCTAAACTAATTAATCCCCCCCATTTGACTCATTTCTTCTAATCCCCTAATTAATCAAAATAAATTAATTTATGAGTTGTTGAAAGTTAATTAGCCTTTTCCTATTATTTGAATTTTTAAATTCAAATTTCCTACATGCCTCCTAACTTCTAACCACCTAACCTAACCACCCCTAACCTAACCCATTCCACCTAATCTTGGGTTTAGCTAACCCCATCCTAACCTGCACATCCTATCCTTCTTATCCTAACCTCCTATGGGTTGGATATTCTCCCCTTGAGACACATGACACTTATGCCACATGTCTCCTCCCTTGGACACTTGCCCTCACATGAGCAAGGCTCCTTGACACTTGTCACCTCAGAGATGACGAGTGTCCCTCCCTCCAACCTCTTCTCCAACCTCCTCCAATTTGACCCTTGATATCTTCAGACTCAATCTTGACCATTGATTCCTACCACCTCACCCCTAGCCTTGAAAATCCTATTAACATGCCCCATTTTGGAGCATAAAGGATCTGATCTCATCCCATTTTAAGCATTGTTATTATATGCATATCCATTCTTACATATCATTTAAACATTGCTATTATAGGCAATTTCATCTTAGATCTAGTTTAATTTGATAATCTTCTAGTATAATTTCTTAATCATATAGCATAATCAATCTCTCATATAGCTTAATTGAATCTATTATTTAGCATAATCATGTATATCATTAGCTTAATGAGTTTTTTGGATCAATCTAGATTAATCATGGATTTATCTAGCTTGCACATCAGATCATTTTAAATCCTCCATCTTGGTGTACTCAAGTCACTGGGATTTCTCATTTAGATCTGAGAGCAAATCGACACTCGCATCTTTTAGGAGCTTATAGGTCGCTTTGTCATGGTTTATCTTTCATTTGATTTCAATTTTCTAACCATGCTTGTAATGATCTATTGAGTGTTTGTGTTTCAGTTGCAGGTACCTTACTTCACACACAAGACGGTATTATTTGTTAATAAATGAATTTTATGTGTTAATGAATGTTGATGAATGTTACGTGTTAATGAATGTTATGTGATAATGAATTAATCTTATATTTTATTAATGGATGAAAGAATGAATGAATGTTATATATTTATGGGGAATTTAGAGTGATGTTGGGGGGGGGGCGAAGGGCCAAATGAGCTTCCACCTTCATGTGGTTGGCCCTGTTAAGTAGAGAATATTAAACTATTCTTGAAACAAAGAGAAGCTCAATAAGGTAACACACTTTTCAATATTTAATTATACTCCACTATTAATCTTATTGAATAATATGTATTGAATCTTAATTGTAGGGTCCAACAGAGCCAACACGAACAACAACACAAAAAGTTACTTAGTGGAGACCATCAAAGGTAAGGTCCACGATTAAGATTTTTTTGTTTATATTTATATTACTAATTACAGAAAATAGATTTTTTTTGTTTATATTCATATTGTTGATTACACAGGTAAATATTCATTTAACTTTTTAAAAGGGCAGTCACCAAATATACCAAATAGTTGTCTAAACAAGGGCTAGAACCCACTATGAAATATAGTTTACACTTGTTCTTGAACTGAGAACTTCAACATTTTAATGGACTACATAGGACATTGCCTTAAAAAATGAGCCGACTTCACATGAAATTGGTCTAAGGTAGAAATAATGGTAAAAGGAACATCTAAGCTTTTAAATTCAACTTTAACTTGAGGGCGATGGAACCAATGGTGGGACAAGTGAAACCATAATGCAACTTAATCAAGACTTCGGATTTGTCATAATTGTCTTGATATAATGCATATGTGAAAAGATATTCTTTTGTATTCATATTGACTATACGTAGTGGATCAATAAGCACCCTACATGTGGGTTTGTCATTAGTTATAGTTGTAATGTATATTGGTCCATCAGGTGTATGCTTTGAGTTACCACTTTGGGTAAAGGTCATATTAGGTTCAATCTTAGGTTTCAGTCTATCTTGTTTAGGAACTAGTTCCATCATGTTCACTAGATGTTCAACTCAGTTGGTAACTCCAAGGGTCACCTTTTAATCCTAGTGACTACTTTCAATCTTATGAATACCATTATCCCTTGATAAGGCATTTTCTTCATTGGCGATGAAATTTGTCCCTAATGCCTTTATCATATGACTGGATTCTGTGATGCTATACATTGTCTTGTGTTTTTTCTTTCCTAACTACCATAGTTGCTCATATACCTCATAATTACTTTAATGCTTATCTTGGTTCTATGTTGAGGCTTTGAACTATCACTGCAGCTTGGTCTTTGACATTTTGTGATAATGGCTGCATTCTGTTGTGATCGATACTCTTGATAGTCTATATAATTGTGAATTTTCCTTTTGTTTAAATGATGTTACTATTTTGACTATGTATTGTAGGTCTATTAGACTTTGGGACTATCAAAGATTTATTCATATTGCTGCTACGATACTATCATGTTCTCATTCATCTAAACCTTATACCCCTTTAACCCTAAATCATTGTAACTGCCTTTGGCCCTTTTGGCATTGGATCAAATCCTTACTTGGGTAAAGTTGTTAACTGCTTCTACTCTTTGTCATTAACTTGCTACCATTTTTTTCTGATCCAATCCTTGTCTATGAACATCTTTGCTTATGGACTGTGAGAGGTCACTTTGTGGTTTGAGGTCTTTATAATCTTACTGTGTTGTTATGATTGTAATCTCTGCATCCTTTAACCCTTAATGATCTTGTACATCATCTCTGACCTATAACTAGCCATTGTACTGTAGTAGAATGCATAATGGCTACCTATCTTCATCAGGGTTTTGCATGTTACTTATGTCATTTTGTTGGATTTTGCCAAGATCAAGGGCACAATGAAAAGCATAAAAGAGACAATAGAATGACAAGAACAAACTGTATTCTCATCAATATAAAAATGATCAACTGGATTAACCAATACAATGAATAGAGGCCTGCTTATATAGGCAAGGCCATATGGATGTATGAGCACACAAATATGAAAAGTGGCTCAATGAGAAACAAGGGTAGGTAGGAAATAGGTGTGGGTAGGTAGGAGAAATAATATAATATTCCACATGAGGTGGATCACCCACCGAAGGTGGAATTATCACTCCACAATAAGTGGATATGATAGTGTAATAACAAGATCAACACCATAAGAGGTGGAATTTCTCCTACACACACTATCCCAATGTGACACAAACACCCAAGTGTCTCATATCCAAACTACTATGAAATGCATTATCCTAAGTAAACTTAAGTAAGTGTAATAATATCCATGATGAATAATTATTTACACCAACACATTTTCCTCACTCTTATATCCATTCTTTATCAAGGTCTTCATTACCCAAATAGTCCTTCTTGGTTGTGTTTGTATATTATTAGAATATATGGGATTGTTGGTTTTATATATTGTTAGAATATATAGTTTACCATAGTTAGTTAGTCATTGAGGTAAGGAGTTATATAGGGGTAGTTCAATATTTGAGAAAGCTTATCAAATCATATTCCATATTTGCAATGCTCTATATTCCTTGATGGCAATTATTTTTATTTATTTTTAAATATAGCTTGTTCATCGAAATTCCAATGGACATGCCCAACATAGGCCCCGATGAGAGTGTTGTATCTGCGATGAAATATTTTGTCGCAGACACAACACTCTCATCAGAGCTTCCTTGCATTTGTTGTCAGAATTCTGACAAAAAAGGACACTATGTTTTGACATGAATGTTGTACCTGCGACAAAAAACTTCATTGCAGCTGCACCATCTCCGTCGGAGCTTCCTTGCATTTGTTGTTGGAATTCCAAAAAAAAAGGGTACTATGCTCCGACGGGAATGTTGTACCTGTGAAAAAAAATTCGTTGCAGGTGCACCATTCTCGTTGGAGCATAATGCCCTTTTTGTCAAAATTCTGACAAAAAACCCAGTGCATGGTTCATCAGAAGATTGGTGACTTCGTCAAAATTCCAACAAATTAGACCACCACATTATGTGTCAAATTTTGATGAAGAAGGTGTCAGAATTTTGACGAACATCTGTCCGTCGAATAACTCGATGAAAAACTTTTCGTTGTTTCATCGGATCTACGACAATAATATGTCGTAATTACAATGATAGTTCATCGAAAAAATGGCCCCAAATATTTTAGTGCATGTTTACTTTCAATGGAGAAAAAATAAGTACTCCAAGGCTTGTATATGCATCTGAAAAATATCCAGCCATAAGCAGGATCCAGACAGTTGAACCTCTACCAAAATTAAATGCTGCTATTATTCAAGATGTCTTCTTAGAAGATCCTTAGAAGTTTTGGGACAAGGAAATGCTAGAGATGGAGATCAAACTAAACCCGATTCTAAGATCAAAAGTGGGAAAAAGATACCAATTACAACTCATGATTATCCAGATATGCAAGAAGCAATTGTAGAACTCAAAAGAGGGAATTATATTGTACATTCTCAATGTAATTTTAACTGTTATGCATTTATGGTTTGCAAATAATCTGAAAAAAGAAGGAACAATAAAAGAATGGTTATAAATTATAGGCCATTAAATGCAATAACAATTTCCTTCCCTTATCCAGTTCCAGATAAGACCTATTTATTAGAAAAGGTTGCTAATGCATAAGTTTTCTCTCAATTTGATTATAAATCAAGCTTCTACCGGATCAGAGTGGAGAAAGAAGACCAATATAAAACTGCATTCAACTGCCCTTTTGGACATTATGAATAGAAAATGATGCCTTTTGGTTTAATTAATGCCCCTTCTTATTTTCATGAAAGAACGGATACAAATTTTTGTGGCTGTGAAGATTTCCTATGCATATATATAGATGATATTATTATTTTTAGTAAAGACTTTGATGAGCACAAGTCTCATCTAGAAATCTTCTATAGCCTAGCTTTACATTCAGGGATTGTCTTGTCCCTCTCTAAAATTCAATGGAGCTCAGACTCTTATAATTTTTTAGGAATGATTGTTAATGTTGAAAAACTTGAGGTTTAACCTCATATTAAAAATAAGATCCTTGAATTTCAGCCTCCTCTTAATACTAAGGAGATGCAAGGATTTTTAGGAATGTTAAATTATGTAAATAATTTGTATCCAAGTGTAGGTTTTGATAGAGAACCATTACACCAACTTCTCACAAAGAAGAAACCCCAATGGGGACCAAGCCATGATGAAGAAGTTAAGAAGATACAATAGAAGATTCAGAATCAACCTCTATTATATGTTTCAACAACTGAAGACTTTATTTTGTATACATACACTTCAGAATATGCATGGGGTGAACACCTTTGTTTTGTTAAGGATGGAAAAGAATTTGCTACAGAATATGCTAGTGATGTTTTTCTAGTAGAAGTTAGAAAATGGATTTATTCTGATAAATAAATCTATGGGATCATTAAGAATATGAAGAAATTTGCCATGAAACTAATGCACTTAAATAAATTCATAATTAGAACTGATTGCACCAGATTCCTGACATTCAAAGAAAAAGACCATGGTAGAAAGGATGGTCAAGGGAAATATATTAGATGGAAAGAATATTTAAATCAATTCAACTACGAAGCTCAACATATCCCAAGGAAAGAACATGTTGTCACTAATTATCTCAGTTGGAAAGTACTTGGATTATGTTGGATGTATGAGGAGATTATGTGCAAATATGTGTTTGGATTGATTGAGTGATGTGTTGTCATTGATGTCAACATATTCCTTTGTATGTTCCAGTGTTGCAGTCAGAATAAGTGAGTTGGTTTGGTTAGTGTGTTGCAGATGAGTTGTTATAGATTAAAGGGTTTTGAGATAAGCATCTCTAGTTGATTCATCTCAAGTTCTAATGGTTTGTATGGAGATTTGATCATGTTATGAGATTTAGGATTGGTTTTTTAGTTGTTTGGTGATGATCAGTGTTTTGGATTTTTCTCTGCATTGCTCTGTGTTGCAATATCTTGGTTTGCGGATTTGGTAGTGTGTTTTGGATGTTCTAGCGTGTCCTCAATTTAGAGGGTTCATGATTTGGAGGTCCGCAAGTGAATCCTTCAGTTTGACAGTCATTGCAGTTAGTATTCTTGAAGTTCGGTATAATGATGATGAAGATTGTAGTAAGTTGTGTTGGTGCAGTTGTTTATGTGGTAATTCATGATGCTTGTGGATGTTTCTAGATTGTTTCCTATTTGTATTGATGGTCCACATTGATCTTTGTGCGTATTATTGATGTTTTTCCTTGATCGGTAGTGTTCTTCATGTTCTTGGCCGACATGATGATTGTAGCATGTTGCAGATGTTTGAGGTGTTGGTTTAGGTCCATAATATGTCTTAGCCAACAATATTTTGGTTTGCATGTAATGTTGTAGCATGTAAGGTTATATATTTGTAATTTGTGATATGTGTTGAGCTGACCTTGAAAGATAGGTTGATGACATGTATAAATAAATGTAATACTCATTTGAGAGGTGTGTTTGTGTACAAATAATGCTTTAATCTTTCAAAAGCATTGAAGAAGTGTAAAAAAGTGCAAAGGAGAAAAATATGTGTTATGTGCTTAATCGAAATTGTAATCAAGCATGAGGAGATGTTATTTTCTCAGTTCATGATCTTCTAGATGTAATCCGAATGTTTTTGTAAGATAGTGAGTCTTCCCAGGGTTGTAGCCTTTGTTGATTGTTATTTTTTGAGTAGTGATCTCTAGGCAGTTTGCCTAAATGCATGTGCATTCCCCACTGTAATATTTCATATACTTCTAACAGGGTATCATCATATTGTGGGTAGGTTCCCATTGTGGTTTTTCCCTTTACCGGGTATTCCACATCAAAAATATTGGTGTTATGTGTGTTATTGATGTGGTGTTGATTCATGCTTTCATGTTTATTCATCAGATCCGAAGTTGTGTTTGAGTTAAGTAGTGATTTTGAGAAAATTGATTCACCCCCTCCCACCTCTCAATTTTATACCTTGTTGCCAATAGAGTATTCATGCAGAATCTAGCTAATCTTTCTTCTAACCTAGGATTCTTGATGAGTAAGGAATTTGATGTCTATTTCCAGACAATAAATAAGAGCATCCAAATAATCATGCTCCTAAAAGGTACTAACAAGAAATATTTGGATTAGGCGCTCTATGTAGCAGATACACTATCACATTTAGGGTGTATTTTTGAACCAATTATAACCAGTGAAAATTATGGTGAATTCTTAATTATCAAAATTAAAACAGAACACTGATATATGTCATTGTTAGACTTGATCAGAAGACCCTTTTTCACATGGTTGGTTAGTTGTTCTGCACCAATAACACAAGATATATTAGATTTCTTTATTTATGTTGGACCAAACCAGGTAAATCCAGACTCTGAATATTCACTTAGAAGGAAATAGTCACAAGGATTATTGTTAAGACAAGACTAAAATGGGAATCCTTCTTTTCCCCACAATTAATATATGACAATATTCTCCAAGACTGGAACATACAACATAAATTTTGGATTACTGCAAATGGAAACCATTAATTTGGGAACAAGTATTTGATCATGGGGAAGTTACACCACCACTACCTTCGCCAACCTCTAGCTCATCATCAACAAGTAATGATGAATACCATGTCTATAGTGACTAATGGACTTTTGATAAAACGGAATATTTGTACAAGGATAGTCAATGTCGGTGGTTTATGGTTGATATACCTCCTTTTTTATAACCGATTTACCCAGTATAATAAGTCAGATTCTCTTTTACTTCCTATTCCAGTCACTTATCTACTATAAATAAACCCTAGCGGAGGCATTGTGGGCATCAAGAGTCTAGAGTTTTCATAGGTTCGAAGTGCTTTAAGTCTGAGTCAATAGCATCTACCATAGAGAGTATGCTCTATCTCTTCCATTAGAGATACAAGAAATCAAACTGGCATGTGCTTATGTATCTTTGATCATATAATTATGTATCTTTGATTTTGGGGAATAATAGCAAGAAGTCGTAGCTATTTGACCGACAGCCTCCATCGTTGTTTCGTCTTGTCTGTTCCACTGCCGTCCACTACTCGTCTGTTTCGCCTTTGTCCATTGGTAGGGACAAATATATTTTAATGAGTTTATATAACCTAGTTACATCATTTAAATAATTGTTGACCAACAACAAAATATAAACAATCTATATTACATTTTGAAAGGGTTTGGAACTTTGTATATTAGCCATTCTATACAATGTTATTTCCTTTCCTTGCAATCCACACCCACTTAACCTAGGAAGGGGATTCCAAGATAGATTTAGGAAGACCTATCTTCCTCTTTGTACAACTATCCAAGACACCAATTTTTAATTCCTTTAATAGAGGAGAGAGGAGGGACTCCTCTAATATCACCTCAACCAAAGTCTCCTCCTGCAAAGGGTAGAAAATTTACTTGAAGCAATTGTATGCTAAATTAAATCCACTAATTGGTTAGGAGCATGATTTCACACACAATTTTCAACCAAGACAATATAATTACGGAACTCTGGGTCCATTCCACTCCATCCATGAAACCTCTCCCTCTCCAATGGCACTCTAGTCTCTCACTACCCTTCCAGTCTATAACGAACAACAATCTGAATTGATCCATTAACGGGGAAACCAACTATAGTTGACATATGCAAGAAGGTTGGTAATATGTACTAATTTAGTTTGGGAGACATAGCTACAAGGATAGTGAAATAAATATATTTTGTCCTACTATTTGAAGGGCTCTTCCCCCACCCCCACCTCGCTTAGCCGAATGGTAGGGGCATTTTAGGTCACTTTGCCATCAAACACCTTCCATCCTTTTGAACTATCCGACAAGACATCTATGTGGGGGTGGATGGATATGGATATATTGAGGCGCAAGGGGAACCCCATACCAGCCATTGAATCCTGCCTCACTTGGGAACTTCCTATCCCCACCCCCCGCACTCCACACCCCAATCTAGACAGATTAGTGAGAGGCTAATTTAATTTTAAGGACAATTGGTAGCATGGGACAATAAAGCCCCTTGGGTTGTACCAATCCTAGGGGAAGTCATCATAGGAAAATTGTGAACCAACATTGGATAGACAAGGTAAGGATGACACTCATAGTCGAATGGCTAGGGAGGTCATTCCTCTACCAACTAGTTGAATCTATAGTCCTATGTCAAGTGTGAGGAAACTTAGAAGAAATATGTCTAATAGAAATGTAAAGCAGAAAAATCGCGATCGAACCCTAGTTGCTCTCCCCTCTTCCGACTCCGAGGAGAGAGAAGGGAGGTTCGCTAGGATTCGATGGTTTTTCACTTAGGGGAGAGACTTTACATTCAAAAGGGGGGTTGAAACTCATAAGATCCAATCCCACACAATGTAAGATTGGATGCTAAATGAATTTCAAGGGTTAGGAAAGAAAGGCTACCCTCTTTTGTAAAGAATGCTGTTAAGGAAATTAAGCTAGGAATGCATAGAAAGTCATAAAGATTCGCTTATAAACTGAGTTCAGGTTATAGGATGAAGCTGCGGACCTGGAATTAGCAGTAAAATGTCGACACGGCGCTGTCCTGCAAATTTGAGCAAAAGTTGTCAGGACGATGGCGCCCGGCGCCACGGTCCTCCGAAAAATCCGCGAAACGAAGGGGGATCTGTTCGTCTCTGCACAAGGATTCCAGATCTTCAATTTCAGCCGCGTACCTGCAACCTACACACAGAAAAGTGAAGACGATTGGGGGGTTAGGGATTAGGGGTTTGCCTTTAGGTCAAACCCCGGTTTTGGAATTAACCAAGAAATGAGCAAGTGCTGTAAATGTAAATGTATGTAAAACAAGTACTAATACCTTGTTCTAAGGATGTTTGTATCCTTATGTGCGAAGGTTTAGATGTTGTATGTTGTATGTTGTAGCATGTAGTATGTGATCTCCTCTTCAATGGTTGAATCCTTGTCTTGAATGCAACACTTAGCCTTGAATGAAAACTTAGAAGGAATGCTTGAATACTTGAATGCTTGAGTATAGTTTCCACGCCTTTTCCATCATGTATGTGTTCTGTTCTCCCTTATCTCCAAATGAGAGAGAAAAATGTAGTTTGTATACTTGTCATTTAGGGCTGATAGACTAATTTTCCCAACCTTAGGCCGACCAGGAAAGTTAATTTCCAATTTGCAAACAAAAAGACCCGAGACCCCTTAGGAGACCGGGCCCAAAATAGGACCCAGGGACCAGGGCGCTGGGCGCCATGGTCCTAGGGACCAGGGCGCTGGGCGCTCTGGTCCCACCTCCCGGGACAGCAGGGTGCAAGGAGGTTCAGGCCAGGGTGCTTGAAAAATGCAGTTTTCAGTGTCGTGAGCAAGTTTCAGGGTCTCCATTCAGGTTGCGTGTTGCATCGCCATCATGAAGACCGAAATGCAGTCGAAATTGCAAGTGTCGCAATTTTAGGACGCTACATTTAGCCCCCACTTTAGCGGGAGTATGTATGCTCATCCTTCCGGTAAAGTACAAGGAAACAACATTGAAAGACTTTCACCACGTCAAGGAGGCAAGATACACCAAGCCCCCAGTGGACTAAGGATCTTACGACTTCGATTGACAAAGTAAAAGGGAAGATCGCGAGGAAGAACCATGACTGTCAGTAGTAAGGCTCCCTCACTATGAGTCATGCAAGAAAGATATCAAAAATTTTCAAGGCAAGGCTAAATTTGCCAAGAAATTTTCAAGTATCTTGAAAAGATATGAACGGGATGTATGCCCCCCTACGTTAAAGCGATCGCACACGCCTCACTGGGGGTGATTGTTTTAACGTAGTGATACACATAAGAAATGAGAAAGGAAAGGAGCACGTTATCGCAAGGATTTAGCCCCCAAGTATGAGATAAACCCAAGGATAATAGACACAAAACACAAAGCACGAGGTGACTTCGCTTTCCTTGGGGTCAGTATGCTGTATGATAAGTCATGTATATATATCATATGTATGTATGCATAATTATTCTTCATTCCCCAATCAAGGAAGGTCACCTAGAAGAAGGGAACAGATGTGTCTTTTGAGTCAACATGAGAGAGATCGAGAGATCTCAATGCTTTGCATCGTCCTCAAGTAGACAACACCAAGGACAACAAATAGAAGAATGAAAATAACATATAGAAGAACTAACAAAAGAGAGGAGGAGAGAATCTGCTATGCTAATGTAACTAGTCTAGCATGTCATCTACCCCCCAATCTTGCTGATCAATGTTTCGGGAAGGCAGGGAACACGCCAGAGGAGGAACATCCAACACAGCAGATGGAGCTATCACAAGATCCAAACAAGGGCTATGTTCATGTTCCGAGCCACATTGTTTTTGTCTAGGAGCTAGGATAAGTGCTTTAGAAAATTCATTAGATAAATGGTTATCAACATCAACAAGTTCATATTCACTATCAGAAGCAAGAGGAGTAACATTTTCATCATGAATAACATTTTCATCCATATCATCATCAATATTTATAAAAATAGGATCTTTAACTCGCACCGGATCAAGACCTTCATGCATCTTATGTTTAGGAGATTTCGGCTCAATTTCCGGCTGAGGAGAAAATGGAATAATGCTTGTTGAAGGTGTTTTTGGAGATTGTAAAGTTTGAGAAGCAGCTGTTTGAGCTCTAAGACGACGCTTTCGTCAGCGTTCACGTGTAGAACGATTTCGTCTAGTCTTAGTAGGAAGTGGAGAAGATTGAGGAGGAGGAATGTTCTCATCCTTAGCACTTGGGTGTTTAGGTTGTGGTCTCTTAGGCTGGATAATAGGAGAAGAAGAAGGTCTCTTCTCTCTATAAAAAGAAGGAGGAGGAACTGCTCCATACAAAGGAGGAATTTTTGGTTTAGGGAGAAGACCAAGTCCATCATGATGAGGAGGTATAGGTCTACTCTTAGGAAGTTTATTAGGTATAGACATAGTCACATCCAGAGGGATGGGTTGAGAATCTTCTTGAGGAAAGACATTAGTTTTATCTTTCAAAGGAAGAACTTCCTTGTCAAGAATGATAGGAATATCAAGTTTAGGTGTTCTAGGTTCACTTAGAGATAGGATCATATCTATTTTCCACTTTTGATAAGATTTGAAAAGATGATCACTTCGCGGAGGAAGAGATTGGAATTTTTAGGCCAAAAGTAATCAATAGGAACACTAGAGGTTCTTTCAGCTGGTTTAAAGAGACTATGATTGACAGTAACAACTTCACCATTATGGGGAAATTTCAAACACTTATGAATAGGAGAAGCAATAGCTTTCATGGAAGATAGCCAAGGATAGCCAAGCTTCACATGAAATTGTTCGGAAGATGGAATAATAGCAAAGTTCACATCAAGAGATTTGTTATGGACCTCAATAGGTAATGTAATAGAACCAATTGCAGGAGAAGAAAATGCATCAAATAGTTTCACAACCACATCTGTTTTGTCATAGATAACTTGATTCAATTGCAAAGTAAAAAGAAATTCTTCAGTAATAACATTAACCATGCACGAAGGATCAATAAGCACTCCACGGCAAGGTGTATTCTTAACTTTTGCAACTATGTATAAAGGACCATCAGGTGCCCTAATGGTTTCACTGGAATCAAATGTGATGGAAGGTTCTTTAGGGATTTCTTGCTGCTCTACAAAGTTAATCACATTTGGAGTCATAGACACAAGACCATCAGATGAAAGAGAGGAATCATTAGCCTCAATTGCATTAGAGGTATGAGAAGGCAATGGATCGGTGAAAATCTGAAGATTTTGGTTAGGAGGAGCTACAGATGTGTTGCCCTTATCATTCACTCCAGAAACAAAGATAGTATTGTTATCAATCAAATCTTGAATTTTACCCTTTAAAGAAAAACATTTTTCAGTATCATGCCCAGGCTGACGATGAAATTGACAAAAAGCTTTGTTATCAAAATAAGGTGAAGTAATCTTTGCAGGATCAATTTGTCTTATAGGAGGAAGAGTAAGCACATTTTGTTCCAATAACTTATTCATAATACTATGCAATGATTCATTCAAAGGAGTATACTTTCTTTCTTTCTTGAAAAATTTAGAAATAGGAGGCACACCTGATGCTGCATTCACATTGTTGTTGATGATGTTTTCATTGAATTTGATGGAATCTCTGTTCGGTTTAAACTTCCCAAATGGTTGTTGACTGCTATCACCCTTATCACTCGGAGCCATAGGATGTGATTGTTCCATTTGACTCACAGTCAGTTGATAATTGTGAAGAGTGGCGCACAACTGTTGGAAAGAAGTAAACTCAGAAAACAGAAGTTTGTCTCGAATATCTTTTTGTAAATTAGAAATAAAGATTCTTTGAATATCATTGTCAGGTACTGGAAAAGAAATTTGAGCATACAAATGCTTATATCTACCAATGAAATCAGTCACTTTTTCTTTAACACCTTGTTTACAATGCATTAAATCAATCAAAGTAACTTTAGGACTTATATTGTTTTGAAATTGTTGAATGAAAGCATTTGCAAGTTGTTCGAAAGAAGTAATAGAATAAGAAGGCAACGAGCAATACCATTGTAGGGCTTTGTCTCTTAATGTTCTAGTGAACAGTTTTGCAAGCAACCTTTGGTCATAAGCAAAATCAGTACAAATTGTTTGAAAAGTCTTAACATGTGTTAGAGGATCTCCTTTACCATTATAAAGTTCCAAATGCGGGATTTCAACATGTTTAGGAGGGATAGCTCGAACAATGTCAAGAGAAAGTGGGCTCGCAACATCAAATGTGGGCACACTAAACTTAGATTGATTCATAGAGGCAATTTGTTGCTGTAAAGAAGAGACAGTTTGTGCAAGATTGTTAATGGTCGCTTCAGTCGAAGAGTTCATATTGGATGTGTTAGATTGAGATGGAGGTGTTATGTTATTGAAAGAAGGTAGAGAGTAAGGTGGTGGGACTCTATGATAATTAGTCATAGGAGATGATTGGACAGGAGGAACACTACAAGGAGGAATAGAATGGTTAAATGAATTGCCCCCTTGCATCATGTTCATTTGTGGAGATGTAATAGGAACACTCATTGAAGGGACGAATGAAGAAATCGGATTGAATGAAGGAATAGGGTTAATTGAAGAAGAGGGATTGCCCCCATGACTGGTGATCACAGGGGGAATATCTTGTATAGAAGTAGCCATTATGTTTGATGTAAAGGTAGGTATACTAGCAATAGGAGTTGTCAAAGGAATAGAATGATTGACTTGAGTAGGAGGTTGTGTATAACCCAAATTTTCAGCACAACTCTTCATAGGCATCACATTCGAATCCACAATGTGTGCAATACCATGCAAAATATCAATTCCATTCTTATCACTTTGAAGCATACGTTTTAGACCCTCAATTAAAGGAAGAGCTTGACTATCGGGATACTCATGAGACATCCATTGGTGAAAATCGTCAAATTGGTTATCCAATTTCGAAAGTTGTTCAACAGAAACCTCATGGAGAGCTTCTTCATCATTAGGAGGATTAGAGGAATTACTCATGTCCTCGTTAAAAAGGCTATTCAAATTAGGTTCCATCTCCTCAGTAGTTAAACCTCGGAAAGACTTAATTCTACGGCTTCGTCTAACGGGAATAGTGTAAGTAGGGCTTATTGTTGTAAAACTCATGCACTAGAGAAGGAGAGAAAATTTTGATTTTAGAGGTAGCAATTTTCAGTAAAATCAGCCAATCTTCTGGATTTAAGCTGTTAAATGCAATCACAACAGTCTCCCGAAATTTCGGAAAAAATGTCCGGGACCGTGGCGCCCGGAGTGCAACACGGTCCTTGCAACTTTTTTCGAAATTTGCAGGGATGAAAGGTATGATGATTTTAGAACTAATCTGAAAAAACTGAGTGATTTTACGATCTGTAGATAGGCCAAATTAAAGTTGCAATCTCAAAATTGAACCCTACCCAGATTGTCGAAAAATGCAAAATTTGAAAAAAAGAGAGGGAAACTGAAATTTTGAATTTTGTGATTTTAGAGGGAATATCCAGAGCAATGTAAATTTTGAAATTAAAAATTGACTCAATTTCACGCAAAATTCAATTTTGAAAGCGGAAATCAAAGTTGTTGTAATTAAGCACTTAATTTCAAAAGTCACAAAATGCAAGAATTTGAATAAAGCACTGAAATTTCGAATGAATGTAAACACACTTTTCAGATTTAGGATAGTAAGAACATAATTGTGACACAAAATTTTAATTTCGATGATTTTTAAATGTTTAGAAGCTTTAATCCAAGCAATCACAAGACCAACTTTGACTGCTATTTTGAAGGTGTTAAAATTGATAAAATCAGCCAAAATTCTGGATTTTAGCAGGAAAATACAGTAAGATCTCGCTCCCGAAATTTCGGAAAAAATGTCGGGGACGATGGCGCTCGGCGCCACAGTCCTCACAACTTTTTTCCAAATTTTCAGGGATGAAAGATATTGCGATTTTATTGCGGAATCCAAAGTTACAGCTGATTTGGAGATGTTTTGATCAGTGAAATTGTCGGACAAAGGTTGAATCAAGAGGGTTTCAAAAATTAGGGTTTTGACACTTAACCACTTAATTTTCAGAATTAAAGCACAAATATGAATTGAAAATTTGTAATAGAAGGGCAGATCTGAAACAGGCATTAACATTTAGACATTTCGCAGGTTCAATTACCAAAAAGAAAATTTAGGGTTTTTATGCAATCACCTCTAAAATTTTGCAAAAGATCAAACATGGAAATGTAATCAATTTTTTCAGATCTAAGCATGAAAAATCAGAAAGGATGTTCACGTCGGGTTCACCAAAATGTAAAGCGGAAAAATCGCGATCGAACCCTAGTTGCTCTCCCCTCTTCCGACTCCGAGGAGAGAGAAGGGAGGTTCGCTAGGATTCGATGGTTTTTCACTTAGGGGAGAGACTTTACATTCAAAAGAGGGGTTGAAACTCATAAGATCCAATCCCACACAATGTAAGATTGGATGCTAAATGAATTTCAAGGGTTAGGAAAGCAAGGCTACCCTCTTTTGTAAAGAATGTTGTTAAGGAAATTAAGCTAGGAATGCATAGAAAGTCATAAAGATTTGCTTATAAACTGAGTTCAGGTTATAGGATGAAGCTGCGGACCTGGAATTAGCAGTAAAATGTCGACATGGCGCTGTCCTGCAAATTTGAGCAAAAGTTGTCAGGACGATGGCGCCCGGCGCCACGGTCCTCCGAAAAATCCGCGAAACGAAGGGGGATCTGTTCTTCTCTGCACAAGGATTCCAGATCTTCAATTTCAGCCGCGTACCTGCAACCTACACACAGAAAAGTGAAGACGATTGGGGGGTTAGGGATTAGGGGTTTGCCTTTAGGTCAAACCCCGGTTTTGGAATTAACCAAGAAATGAGCAAGTGCTGTAAATGTAAATGTATGTAAAACAAGTACTAATACCTTGTTCTAAGGATGTTTGTATCCTTATGTGCAAAGGTTTAGATGTTGTATGTTGTATGTTGTAGCATGTAGTATGTGATCTCCTCTTCAATGGTTGAATCCTTGTCTTGAATGCAACACTTAGCCTTGAATGAAGACTTAGAAGGAATGCTTGAATACTTGAATGCTTGAGTATAGTTTCCACGCCTTTTCCATCATGTATGTGTTCTGTTCTCCCTTATCTCCAAATGAGAGAGAAAAATGTAGTTTATATACTTGTCATTTAGGGCTGATAGACTGATTTTCCCGACCTTAGGCCGACCAGGAAAGTTAATTTCCAATTTGCAAACAAAAAGACCCGAGACCCCTTAGGAGACCGGGCCCAAAATAGGACCCAGGGACCAGGGCGCTGGGCGCTCTGGTCCCACCTCCCGGGACAGCAGGGTGCAAGGAGGTTCAGCCCAGGGTGCTTGAAAAATGCAGTTTTCAGTGTCGTGAGCAAGTTTCAGGGTCTCCATTCATGTTGCGTGTTGCGTCGCCATCGTGAAGACCGAAATGCAGTCGAAATTGCAAGTGTCGCAATTTTAGGACGCTACAAGAAAAGAATCATCTACATTGAAATTATAGGTTGTTGTAATTGATTAGCTAAGTTCATTTCTTATCCTCAACCATCAAGATGACATCCTCATGAAGAGCCTTGAAAATGTCAATGTCTACCAAGGTATGGGTGAAAGTAAAATGACCAATATTAGATGTGTTGGAACTTGGAGTCCACCTTAAAAATGTGACCAGTAACACTGTTGATGTCCTCAAAATATGAGCCATTCCAAAAATATCCTCAAAATAGGAGTCATTCCAAAAATAGAGAGGGGGTTAGGCAACCTCATTCAACTTGGTATGATATTGAGAGATTCCATCATAAGGTTGATAGAAGTAAACTATGATTTGAGAGACATATAATGTTCTCCTTGTTAGTAGTTCAAGCGCTATAATTAGTAGCTAAACCCTACCATGGGCTATCATAAAAGATCCATGGAGCAAGGAGTCACTAGATGTCCTTTCGAGTCATGTCCCTTCATGGGAAATCATATATGTAATAAATGTAAGTTATATGCGATAGATATGAGAGAGATATAGGAGAAGTAAGATAGAAACAAAGATGAGACTAAGATCTACCTTTTGTATGATGCTATAATATCATATAAGAAGTTATAAGGGTTTATATATGTGTTATGGATGAATGCATGTTTCTTTCTGTTGATAGGATAGCATGCATTATCTTTTTTACTTAATTTTCTTACCACAAATGCTCTTTTTTCTTAATGTATCCCATTGGGTATAATTATACTACGTCAGGGATCCTAGGGTACATATCTTTGGACTATACAACCCCATTTCTCTTACTAATATTGGTTTCATTGTCAGGACCCTAGAGAGAACAATAAAGAAACTATAAACCATAAGAAAGAAGAAAGTGGCAAAAAACTGACAAGCAACAAACCCTAAGTGCCACCTCTATGAGAGGGGGGTAGGCAATTAGGGGATGAAAAATGAAAAGTGGGGAGGGATATGAAGGGATCCCTGAAAAGATGAAACTTTTCAAAATTTTAATCAAGTATAGGATATATGAAGACTAATTGAATTCTGGAGAAAAATGCCATGGGAAAAGGTGATTGAAAAAGTGGAAGAGAATCTATAGATCTAATTAAGACAACAATGGATAAGTACACTAGAGAAAGAAAAGAAGAACATAACTAGGATATGGAGGATAGATAGGTCACAACTGAACAAAGGAGATAGAAAATAGAGAAAGGGAACAACCTAAGAAGACAATGAAAGAAATTATGGAGAGACAAGTGCACTATGGAGGGTGCTACTGAGTGTGTCAATGTGGATGAAACTGAGGAAATAGTGAAGGAGTCAAAATGAAAATAACTTCACAAAGGAGTAGAACAAAGATATGGTGGAGAATTACCTTAATCTCGAGAAAATTTTAGTTAAGTATGAACCAACATCATTTGTTAGTGAGTTACCTATGGAATCGAAACAATACAATGAAAAAACATCACCCTTGGACTAGGATTTAGCCCTAGAGCCATCTATATCAATAAGTTCAGTGAGTGAGGAAGAATAAGAGAAGGAAACAACAAAACCAAATTTGTGGACAACCTATATTGTGGATTGGGGAAATCAAGGAAGCCATACCTCAGTTACATCAAATAACTCAAATTTGATATATACCTTGGATCAAGGCAAGATGAGCAGCATGATGAATATGCCCATATTTGAGAAAGAAACTAATGATGTGACATAATAAATCTTTCTAATAGAATCAATTTGGCAAAGTAAGAATGAAACAAGGGATAGTACCAAAGTGTATGATTCTATTGGTTCCTTAAGAGGTGAACCCCTTAAGTGGTGCTAGAAAACATGTCCACTGAATGACAAGGAGTAGGATGAAGTGAAGAAGGCATTTTTGGAGAATTTTAACTCTTAAGATCTCCCCACTATAGGGGTAAGTAAGTTAAGGGAATTAACCCAACATGAGGACAAGACTATCACAAAATTTGATAAGAGATTCAAAGAAGTAATGTGGAGACTAGAAGATCCTCTAAATGACAAATAAAAGATAGAATAGTTCATTTCCACAGTACAAGTGGAGTTAAGAATGTCCCTAAATGGTAGAGACTTCAAATCATACTTAGAATTGGTGACATTGGCTTTCTACGTAGAAAATCATTCATGGTGCAAGATCAAGAAAGAAAGGGAAGGTAAAAAAAGTAGTCTCTGGAGCTTGAAATTGATCAATTGTAGTTAAGGAAAGACCTCATGAAGAAGCAATTGGCACCACAATATATGGTGTACCTATTGAGGTAGGGAAGGACATACATGGAATTAATGTCCAAAGAAAATTTAAGGAGAAAAGAAGGAAAATACACTAAGGGTAGACCTTAAGACAATTTTGATTAAGTAAAAGCAGGCATTTGAAAGGTACCCGAACCTTGTACAAACCAGGAAAATAGATCAACTATAAAAAGTGCCTGATCACTTAAAAAAGACAAAATGACCCATCGATAGGGATCAGCTAACATAACATAACATTAAAAACCCAGAGCAGACAACAAAAGGAAAGCACAAAGACAACCAAAAGACAGAACCTAGGACACCAATTGAAATCTAAATACTATTCATAATTTCCTCAGCGTGGACAACCATTTGTTTCATGTTGTTCGCTGAGGTCTTCAGATCCTCTAGCTCATGACCTTTGATGTCACTCTTAATCTTTGTGTTGGCTCTGGTCCTCCTTTCATGACCCTTCTTGTCTAGCTACTCTTTATTATCATCCTTCTCGGTATTGTTCTTGAACCTGTTGATAAGGATGTTCATGTTGTCCACCGACGATTTGAGAATTTGGAAATTTTGGTCAGCAATCTTCTTGACATTGTGTTCCAACCTGTCAATTCTATTGCCGAGATCTTTCATTTTAATTTCCATTTCCTTTCTATCTCCCATCTCATTGACCTTTTTTTTTGTAGCTACGATTTTTCCAACCATACATTCAATAACTTCCGCATTATGTAGAACAACAACCAATTCTTTAACATGTTTAGCCAAGGGCTTGTCACCAACCATAACTCTAACAATAGCCTGCATATCTATTTTCAGACTATTGATATCCTTCACCATGGTCACAATGGTCTCACAGAAGGCCTTAACATTATCATTGTCACCATTGCCACTTATTTCCCCTTTATCCTCCTTATGCAGACTTGTGGTATTCACGGCCTCAATATTGTCCATAACCGGGTTGCCCTCCCCTTCTTTGTCCTGGCTCTCAACCTTCTTGTTTTCTTTAGCCTCCTCCTCAGAATTGTTGATATCCTTCACCATGGTCGCGATGGTCTCATAGAAGGCCTTAACATTATCATTGTCACCATTGCCATTTATATCCCCTTTATCCTCCTTATGCAGACTTGTGGTATTCACGGCCTCAATGTTGTCCATAACTGGGTTGCCCTCCCTTTCTTTGTCTTGGCTCTCAACCTTCTTGTTTTCTTTAGCCTTCCCCTTAGAATCAACCAGAATATGGTTGATATCAGAATTATTACCCTTTTTAGTATTCTTTCTCTGAACCTATTTTCCAGTAGCTTTCCCTTTCTTTTTTTTAACAAATTTTTTCTCAAAGGAGTCGGTTTCAGAATCTGACATACCTGATTCCACAATAATCCTTCTCGTCTTGGCCCTATTCCTCCCTTTTTTTCTAGTTTCTTCCAATTCTCCCTCGGTCTCTGATTCAAAGTTAAAACTGCTAGCTTCACTCTTCGTTGTCACATCTCTTGCATTTTTGCCCTTAAGAGGATTTTCAATGCACTTCCCCTTGAGCATTTATAAACTAGGACCATAAGCCCCTGATGGAGGGCATGATCACCCTTAGGGTCCTTTTGGATCTCCTTTATGGTATGATCCATTGAGCATGCAAGGTAATAGGGAAGGCTAACCTTTTCCCCATGACAGAAATGGTTGAGTAAAACAAAGTGATGCTCATAGGCTCTGGTAAACCTACCATCTAAGGTAATGTATTCAATAGAAGTGAATAAAACAAACCTCCATGGCCTGCAAATTCTCTTCAGGGCATGGTAGGAGTTATCAATTTTAATCATCTTTCTCCTCTCTTCATCTGTAACAGGAAACTTGTCTACTGCTTTATCTAATATGCCTCTGTCCCTGTAAAATTTCATTCCCTTGATCATCATCCTCATGGCCTCGATGATGACCTCTTCGTCAACATTCTTCATCTGGGATCCGATAAGAATTTTACCGTTTTTCTAGTTCTTGATGAAATAGCTAGTGATTGTGGGATCTTTCCCACTTAGCCGTTCCATGAAAACATTCAGATCCCCCTTCTGAAGGATATCCTAGACTTCTTTGTTCTTTCTCCATTCAGAGCAGGAAGTAGGTTCAAATCTTTTCTTGTTACCTCCCATTTTTCCTGCACCTTCCTTGCAATTCCTTCTCTCAATTTGATAGCCCCTACTCTGGTTTTTGTGGTTTAAGAAACCAAAAAACTCATTATTCTATGGAACTTATGGAGAATGGGATGATCATGAAACAAAATATTGTCCTTTCTAATTATTTCAACTAAAATAAGACAATAGCTATGACAAAAATATGGCATACATTAAGGAACTAGCCAAAATACTCATACGATCAAGAGCATGGATATAGAGTACCACAATGGCAAAACTAAATAAATGTTACATTATATATAAAATTCTTGTGAGGCAGAACCATAAAGTGATAGAGGCTAGTTCAAGGGAGGAAGAGGTCGAGGTAGAGGAAGGAGAAGAAGAGAATATTCTGCTTGCTTCAATTGTAGTAAATCGGGGTCTTCACAGCTGTGTTGAGGGGAGAAATGAAAGAATACAGATTTTGTGGTAGAGAAGATCGTGATGTCTTTATTTATGACAAGGCACAAAGATACTACAAAAATACACAACCACAAACCAAAAGCAATGAATTACAAAAAATAAATAGGGGAGAAAAAATCCTCTATAAGGCACCTAAAGACTCAAAAAAAGAAACAAGGAGGTGCCAAAAAGTTGGAGGATTGTATTACAAAAGAAAGCGACACAATGGAAGAATATGACATAAAACCTAAATCTAGCAGTAGCAACCGGGAAAGATACAAATACCACAAAGCACAAGGTGACAACCACAAAGGATGGATGCTCTGAGGAGGCAAAAGAGTTCCAACCAAATAAAAGACAACATGATCAAATCCTAGAACAAACTAGGAAAGTAGTAAAGTATGAATAGAGCAAGGAAAAAGAACAAAACAACTATTTTACATAATAGGAGGTAAGATACTTAAAACAATAAGTGTAAAAATATAGTAGGGTAGCATGGATTGTTAATAGAATTAAAGCAAATAAGAAAAACCTTCTGGAAGTTAGTACACTAGGGAAGAATGACAAACATTGGAAGACTAGGCCAATTGTGATTGCAAGAAAATTTCTAGATTCATTGTTGATTTAGATGCAAACTTAATCGCTAAGAGAATTTGGGATTACTTAGGAAGAATGATACTAGAAACATCTCCATATAATATTAGTTAGGCAGATGAGATTGGTATGATAACCCTAGGAACCTAGAGGCATGTTCAATGTAAAAAGGGTGAAGTAGACTGTTTAATTTGAAGTAGAAATAGCGAAGGAGATATTTGATTCCTTTGATGCACTCATAGGGCTAAGATGGTTCATGGAATCATGTGGGGTTATATATACTAGAAAGGAGGAAATCTCATTTGTGGATCATAGGAAAACAATGCATATTCCTTTGGGGAAGAACCAAGATGAATCTTATGTAGAAGTGGTGAATATGGATAAGTACAATGATGAAGATAAGAACCTTAATACCATAACTAAACTCCCCACAATTGAAATCTGGGAGGAACCTAATATAGAAGGAGAATTGGAGATTAATGATATTGATGGAAGCACAAATAGTAATGATTCTTTGAATGCTTTGATGCAAGATGATTTATAAATATACTTCTATATGATATTTGGTTCAAGAAGAGTATTTATGGTGAGAAAATCACTAGATGATACATTATATAACATTTGTGCCAATTTATGGAGTAATAAGGAGGAAACTACTATGATATCTCACCCTGTAAATCACATAGCATGAGTATCACACATTACATTACTTAAATTTTTTGAAGTAGGGGATTTATTAGTATACATAGTACAAATAGAACAAATACTCACAAGTGAGGCCGATTTACTTGACATTCTACAACATACACTCACCTGCAATGCTACAAGTTTGTATAACACACACAAGAATATCTTCACCAAGTGGGAAGCTTTCAAAATTATTATAAAAGAAATATTTTCTAGCAGTAGGACAATACCCTAACATACCTACATATGAGGGGATACCTCACCACAACATCACCTAGATATGTGTATGTACTATTAGGAGGAACAATATGAATATGATGAAAGACTATACATTCAACTATTTTATTGCACACTAAACCTAATGGAAAAAAAACTTGTTCTATTAACCAAGAGAGAAGAGTAGAAACCAAAACATGAGATAAAGTAACAACAATCTTCCTCCACATTTTTTCTTTTTACAGTAAAAATCCACACATGCACATTGCACTACTGAAAATGAAGGAGATTATTTTTAAATTGGATCATGATGAGGAGATAGTGGTACCACAACCTTTCTTTCCACCACATAGAGAAGAATGAATATGGAAGTAAATTGAATGGTTGGACCTAGAATCAACTGGTGCGGGTAAGAAATGTTGTGTGATAAAACAAGATGACAAAGAAAGACATGATATAGAAAGAGAAATAGATTAGGGAGAGAGAGAGATAGAAGAATCCACCAAGCCTAACGAAAAATAATAACAATCCAATAAAACTAAGAGCAAAAAATTGTGATAGAAGGAGATCCCAAGCTAGCAAAATTAAGGAACTATTGGGATGAGAAAATAGTAGCTCAAGTGGCAAAGACTCACTTAGAATTCTATAACTTATTCCCTAGTACTTTCATAGATACGAAGGGGATCAAAGAAGTAGGGTTCATAAAATTACATCTGAAAGGAGTTCCACCAAGTCGGAAATCCGATCATGAATAAAGAAAGTAAAATCATAATTGGACAAGATGCTAGTTGTCGGTATCATAAAACTAATAGAGGATGTCGATTGGATAAGTCCCGTGATGATTCAGAACAAGAAGACAAATGAAATAAGGATTTGTGTTGATTATAGAGAATTGAAAAAATATTTTCTACATGATCCCTTTTTCCACCCAATTTACAGAGGAAATCCTAGAATTAGTGATAGGAAGGGAATTATACTTATAGACACCTAAAAATTAATTAAATTTTAATTAATTAATTATCCTTCGTAACATGAATAATTTTATTAATTGTGTTAGTCTCTTTTCCTTCTAAAATAAATAATTAAATTAAATTAAATTATATGCCCTCTTTTAATATAATTCGTTTATCAATTAATTATATCCACCTTTCTTCCCAAAGGTTTGATTTATTGTAATAAATCATATCCCACCTTAGCCCATTAGCCAAATATTCCTCTAAACCAAATTAGTTAATTAATTCTCAATTAATTAAGTAATATCCTAGATTCATACATAGCTTCCTATTTATCTCGTTAATTAATGACTAATTAATTAGTTCCTAATCTCCATTACTATTTTCCCCAATTTTAAATTCTTCACACCTACCCAAGTCCACATGTGACATCCCTCTTAAATGAGCTTGCATGCACAAGTAAATTTCAAGGTCATGCGTAACCCATTTCCATCTTGCATTCTACACTTGGGGGTAAGTTTCATCCATTCTATCCTATCCACCTTATCCTTCATTATCCCCCATCCTCCACTATCCCTCATTCACCCTATCTACATCCATCTTCTCATTTACACCTTTGTTCTTGGCAAGGTTAAGGATTTCCACAAGCATCATGTATCCTATTTTCTTCATGTTATCCACACTTTTACTCCATATCCATTATCTTATCCATTTCTTTCTTCTATCATTATCACCTTTGATCTTGCTTATCCTATCTCCATCATATCCAAATCCATCTCTTGATCTTGATTTAAACTAAGGACATAAAATGAAAAAAAATATTCATAAGCCTCTTGACATATTCATTCTTGCAAAGCATATGTCATTTATTGCACCATGCCATGACCTTATATTTTTCATATCTAGTCCCTTAGCTTGGATAAACATGTTATCCCATCATGAGATAATCCTTGAAAATCAAATTAGCCTTGATTCCATAACAAGTTGCCTCCATCCTTCACTTATCCATCCCCATCCCAATAGTTCATTCATTTGCTCATAGTGCCTTATGTCGTGCCAAACACTAGGGGCAAATATATACATCCTACTTGAGAATCAATCCTAATGTAAGTTTTATACTCAATGAATGTGTAGACACTTAAAATTGTCCTATGTCTACAAATGCCAATTTTGGTAATTATTTTTCTCACTTAATTAAATAATTTTAATTATTTAATTGACCTGACTTCATTCTTTTGAATTAATATTCTCCCTCTATTTCAAATTAATTATTCAAATTTCCCTCTTCATCATTTAATCAATTAACCATTTCCCCTCTAAATAAATTAAATAATCTTATTATTTAATTAATATCGACCTTCCTTTTTAATTAAATGATATTTATCGTTTAATTAAATTTGTTTTCTATTTTCTCCATTATTAAATAATTTCTTTAAATTATTTAATTATCTAATGATGCCCTCTCATTAAATAAATTTCCTAAATTTATTAAAGCCTATTTCAAATAAATCTAATTTATCTCCAAATTCAATTTAAATTCATTTCCCTCTCTTTCTAATTTCATTTCACATTAAAAAAGATCTAAATTCTCTCCAAATGATATTTCATTCTAAATTTCCTAAATCACATATGAAAATTCCTAACGACCACTGACTTACATTTAGTTCTCAATCACTTTTTCTAACTAGTTAGTCACTTTCTCCTTTTTTGAAATCAACTTTTTCTAACTACTTAGTCAATTCAGTTCCACTCTCAATCATAGATCTCTGAAATGATCAATCAAATGAGTTATTCTCCCAATTAGATTCAGTCAGAACAAGTAATTGTCTTTCACCAACTTGTCCCACTGAATCTCAACCACTGATTCATCCTGTCTTCAAATCAATTTTAGACAACGAACGAACCTCTCAAAATCTATAAATTGAACATCAATCCTCATTATCAATAACCACTATCTTCGTAATTCTTGTGCTTACATCTTGTATTTTTTTGTGAAGTGCAACTTTGAGAGCCATCACTCACACAAGGAGAAGAAGAGGAATGGAGGCCAAGTGCATATGAGTCAACATGGGTTTAATTGTTTTATGATTTCATGTTGTTTTTTATTTCATTTTTATTCTTCTATTGTGTTGTGCTTGGATTGCATTTATTAGGTTTAAAGGTTTGGTGCTTATCTTTTCAGTCTAATACACAAGTAAATTTCCTTGCAACAACATTTGGTGAACCCAATGTGAACCTACAGTTGACAAATTTTTTACTTTTGTGTGTTGTGTAGCTAAAAGTCTTTGTTTTTGCAACTACTTGAGGATTTTTATATTTGCACCTTTGATTTATACATTTGACTATGAAGTTTCATACAGTTACAAAATTGGTTTTGCATTTGTCATTTGGAAATTTCACAATTATTGAATAAAATTTCATAATTGCCTAATAAAATCTGAAAGGTATAACATTATGTTTTGCTACTATTTTCAATTTTTAGTAGTTTTTGTTCTGGTTTTTTGTCTTCCTACACTTCTAGGTTAGAGATTTTGCTCCTAATAAGTGATTTTTAGTGTGTGACAATCACGGGTCAAAGAAAAACAATTCAAACTACTAACGTGCTTTGTAGGGATCTAATTGCTTTTGTGTTTTCATTGCTTGGTAGTTAGAAAAAACTTCATTTTTTCTTAAAGGAATTAACCATTGTTTGAGTGTCTTGTGCTTTGGCATGTTTGTTGTTTAGCCCAAAATATTAAGAGAATATCCTCTTTCCTTGCCTTCATAGAGCCTGGGTGGAAGAGAAAACCTTAATATTTTAGTAGAAGGGGCTTTCTGAGGATTTCATCACCCCATGGCTTGACCCCAAGTGGTATTTCATTTGGGTTGCTATGGAAAAATAATGAGTGAAAGCTATAACCCAAACCCTAGAACTGTGTTAGGTGTCATATTTGGAGGTACAATTAGAGCCACATAGGGTTGACTAAAGCCTTAAGTGGATTTCCACCAAATGTACATAATGTGGGTGTCCTCAAATAATGACTAAGAACCTTTATTTTTAGAAGCACAAAACCCATACTTGATAGTTCAAGAAGTGCAGATCATGCCCTGTAGATACCCCTTATGTACCTCCCATGGTAAATTAGAAAATCCTTGGTTCATAAGTTCTCTGGAACCTTAGGGTAAGAGAGAAGGGAAATATTTTGTAGGCCCATATCTCTATCTGTATGTCATGGATAGGTATTTTATTGCAGTGGGGGCCCCAGTCAAGTAATATCCTTTGTAGCCTTACATAGGACACATAATTATTTACTAACTGTTTGCTAAAATTGTTGTGTAATAGCAGTAGAGTCAATTTACTTTTGGGCTAATTTAGGCCCATTTATATGTAACTTTGAATTTTAAAGGAGTCCAAGTCTACAACCATACTATATTCTTTGTATTCTAATTGTTTAATCACTTAATTATCTAAAAATTCTATCAAAATAACTTGCAAAATTTCAATTTCCAAAATTGAGATAGAATTTTATAGTTGCCCTTTCAAATTTTGCACTTGCCTTATCAAAATTTTGCATTTGACATCAATCGCCTATGCAATTCCCAATCAATATTTCTCATTCGACAATAATCCTTTTGTCATTTGTTAGATTGAATTTCATACTTGACTATTGAAATAAAAAATCTCAAAGTGTCAATTAAATTATTCAATTGAGATCCAAATTAGTTTTGTCTTTGTGATTGATTGAGTCTTTAGAGTCTGTAGGTGCATCTAGTTCCCTCTTTTTAGAGTCATCTTACTTACAAAAGATCAAGTTTGCAATATAAGTTCTCTTAGTGTCATCTTAGTATAAAATAAAGTGTTACAAGCATTAACATCCTTAGTCTAATTGCATTATAGGAGATACCCATTCCTAAGGAAACCCAAAAGATGGTTTTAAGATTGAACCCTAGCTATTGTTGAGAAACCAAGACCTTATTAAACTTTTGTCAATCATCAATCAACCAATCCTCAAGTTCAATCCTCATGCTCATAAGTCTAGCTTAGGGTCAAAACTTTCATAAAAAGACCAATCGATCCCCATCTTTTTCATCAAAAATCCTCATCTGTAGGGGAATGTCCATAACCTTGTGCTTCTAAGTTTCCTAGGAATCAAACTCATAGGTTTTCTTCGTCCTTGCATTTTCAATCTTGAAAAGTCCAAAAAAAATAGTTGAACCTTAGTTCTATTGTCATCAACTCAAAATATCAAAACATCCAAAAACATAAGTTTTGCATCTTAGTTGCATCAACCTCAAAATTCCCAAAACCCAAAAACATAATTGTCTTTATTGTCATACTTTAGTGTGTCATTATCAGTCCTCCATGCCTGTTACTTGATCATAAAAAGGTAAAATTTTCATGGATCCCTATAGAAACCCAAATTTAAACCCAAAGAGAACTACGGATCTTACCTCTCATTCTCATAGATAGAATTGGAGAGCAACTACCTTCCTCGATTTTGCCACAATGTCTAACCCCAAGAATTTGTATTTCATAGAAAATATCCAAAAGGGTCTAACTATAGAAGAAATTGAAGACACACAATAAGACCTGAAAAGTATTGTAATCATCAATTTTCTTATTAATCATGATCCTAATCAACACCTTTTATTGTTAGCACAAAATGGTGTTGAATTGATCCGCACTTTCATGTTACCACCATAATGCAACTTGGAGGGAATTCCTTCAAACATGGGACTCACACAAGGATTTTCTTCACAACAAGAACCGACTGGTTTTCCCTCAATGAGCACTACTCAATATCCCACGAAGAGTGATACATCAAAATCTCTTTATAATAATCCCCTTTACAAGGCCAATCCAATCGGTCAAAACAATGCTACTTCAGCTCAAGCTCTTGTGTCCTCTAGTGCTAACATCCAAAACTAGAGATCTAATCAAAATTTGTCTTCCTCAAGTGTTCAAGCCAACATCAATGTTTCATCTCAAATGAGTAGTAACACTCTTTCCAAATCCATTACCAGTGCATCCCAAATTTCCACTTCCGTCTCAATTGGATTTAAATTTAATTACTAGAATGTTCCTCTACCTAATCTAGGCACACAAAACCCTTTCAATGGAACACAATTGAGTGCAAGTACCCATTTTACCTATTTCACTTTTCTAACCACTTTTAGGTAACTCTCATATCTTTTTCCATTCCATGTTTTAACAACCAACTACTTACACCAACACCAATCCATTCATATATCCCAATCTAGGCGTTCTGGCTCCATTTACTCAAACTGACATGCTTATGCAACAAGTCTAGAGTCTACAACATTGGATGTCTGATCTTCAAGTTGGGGGAACCAAGAAGAGTTACACTATGGAAGAGATATTACCCCATCCTTTCAATAAAACATTGCACAAACCGCCTTTCCCACCAAATTTTGAAGTTCCAAAGTTTTAAAAATACAAGGGAAAAGGCGACCCTCGACCACATTCATGAGTTCTTTACTGCTTGCATAGAAATGGTTGATAATGACACATATTCAATGCACCTATTTCCTCACAATCTTAGGAGTCAAGCAATGGAGTGGTTTCTCACCTCCCACCATGGATACGTTCATGGGGTGAGATATTGAAACAACTTGTGGCACACTTTTCTCATAACATTGAAAATCCAGTGACCCTCATGGATATATGTGTCACTAAGCAAAGAGAGAGAGATTCCTTCACCACTTTCTTACAACGTTGGCAATCACTTTCTCTTAAAAAATCCCATGCCATATACTCGGGAAAGAGCCAGTGGACATGTTTATCAAAAAATGGGTCTCACAAATGAAATATCCTCTAGAAATGTAATGCTTGGATATGTTTCACCAAGTAATTGAAAATGGACTAAAATATGAAAGAGTCCTTATTGCACAAGGTCTCCTAAATTTTTTCAAAGTAATAATTCATCTAATGAAAAAACCAAGTTTTGGTCTAGAAATAAGAATGTCACAAATGATGGAGTGGTAGATGCCAAAGTGATCAATCGATCCCAACCTATGATCTATCTTCAAGGCCCTACTAGTGCAAGCTTAAAAACTCCTAATAAAAGTCAATCAATTAATAACAACAGTTAAGCTAATGCAACTCAACCAAATTCACAACACCGCACCAAGGACCAATAATCTAAGAAGATCATATATTCCACTAAGCGAAGCAATCGATTCTATGCTTAAGAAACTAATCCAATCTAATGTAATAATGTTACCAGAGATTAAACTATATGAGCTTGGCCCTTTCAAGCCAACTTGATGGAATGACAATGATTTTTTAGAGTACCATAGAGTTAATAGCCATAAGACCTTGAACTATTATAAGCTTAAGAATATCATGCAAGATTGATTAGGGTGAGATGTCTATTGAGAATCCAAAGGAAGTGTCCAATAATGATCATACAATATTAAAAAATCCTTTTCAAAACCATGATAGGGGTAAGGCCTCTAGCTCAGGGACTAAAAATAACAAGGCTAATAATACTAGTATATTGCATGATTATATCATTAATCACATCAACCAAGTTGATGAAACTATCTCTACTATCACTGTCAGAACTAAGAACCTCGATTGCACAGTAGTCACACGTTACTCTAAAGTAACCCTTCAAGGTGCATCATCTACTTACCAACCAGAAAGTTAGTATAACTTATTAGACCATCTTAAGAAAACCCCTACCTAGGTCTTTATCTTCAAGCTCCTTTGCATTTTTCCAAGCGACAAAGGAGTCTTGGATAAATCCTTATGTGAGTTTGCGGTACCTAGTAATATTGATGTCGATGCATTTCAGGCCATGGTTGGTAATCTCTCCACTACACCACATGTTGCCTTCACCCAACATGATGTCCCAACATATAAAATTTCACATAATTATCCCCTCCACCTTGAGGTATATGTCCATAAGAATAAAATAAAAAGAGTACTAATAGATGGTGGAGCCGATCTCAACATTTGTACACAAAAATTGGTTAAGGCACTAGGATACTTTGAGCATAGTGTGGATGCTTCTAAGAAAATAAATATCAAAGCCTATGATGATTTGAAGTGCCCATCCAAAGAAATTATTACTCTCCTGATAAGAGTTGGCCCGATGACTAAATACATAGTGTTTCAAGTTCTAGATCTTGAACTCGGTTACAACATGCTCCTTGGATGCCCTTGGTTTCATGCTATGAAAGCTTTACCATCCACTTATCACCAATGTGTGATTGTTTCATACAATGGCATAAAAATTACATCTAGAGATCCCAATCCTTTTCAATATTACAACAACCTAAAAGATACCACCACAAATTTGGTTCCTATCAATTAGGAATCTCTATCTACATCTTATTTTTAAGAATCCTTGTCACTTTTAGAGACATTTGCTCCATCCAGTTCTCATCCAGATATCAAGCTCCGCATAGATGATAAGGGATGTAGAGTACTCCTACATAGAAGCCTTTTGTATCAACACATTGGATTGCATGACAAAATAACTGAGTAAAAATATCCCGCAACACAATAAACTGTTTGAAATAACCCATGTAAAAACAACCCCACATCATTATGACCCAAGGTGAAAATAACCCCCAATAAAAATAACCCATTGACAGGATATCCTCATAAGATTATACGGGAAGGATTTTTTTTTTACAAATTACATGTACGTTGTCGAAAAAGCTTTATTATTGAAATTTTCAATTATAGTACCAAATTATGAGTGATGCCTCTTAAATAATCTAAAATGTTATGGTTGTCATAACCATCAACCAGTATTTTTAGTCTTGCTTTGAGATCGCGATATATTTTCTTGCTTGGTTGCCTAGTGCATCTGGCCATATATTTCTCTATTTTATTCTCTTGGAAACCTTGTTCTTTTTTCACTGATTTGATGAATTTCCAGACTGATTTGTGCGATGCTTGAATCAATTCACTAAATCCTCTGTGTCATCCCTCAATAGCATTATTAGTTTTAAGAATATCATTCTGAATAGACAAATACCAATTCCACATTGTGATTGGAAACTCAAGTGATCATTTGCTGCCTCTTTTGGTTAGTCTGCCAATCTAGGTGTCTTCAAAATAATCAATCACGCCTTGAAAATTATCCTCATGTTCTATATAATAAGGGTATTGTAGAAGTGTTTCAAATGCATCAATTACATGTATCTAATGCAACAAGTTTCTTGATCTCAAATGCAAAGACTTCATCGACACTGTAATATGTTTGTAGACCTTTTTCTTGAACTTTCCTCATGGAAGAATTGACAGAAATGGAAAAAACATCCCCATATATCGACATTTGGAATAATTTCAGACATAGCTCCCATGAAACCTAAATAAAAATCAGTAAGTATACTTTTCGGGTTTAGATCGGGTTGAACTTGTTTTAATTATGCAAGTACTTGAGTGCAAACAATTTTTATTTTGTCAGCCATAAGAATATAAAAGAGTGGAAATATTGCATGTTTTCAATCCATGGATCATGTACAACTATTGAAAAATACTTAGTATTGTTTTGAATGTACCTTCACTAAACTCATTTTCATATTCTTTTAGTAATTGCAAATTTTGTCTACTGTCGAATATTAAAAAATGATTCTCATCATTAATTTCATGAAAAAGAAACTTTTCCCCTCTATCAATAATTGTATATTCAACTGGTAAGGTAAGATTTGTTGATGTCTAAGGATTTGGTGGCAGTGCTTCAAACCTTAATCTTTTTCTTTGAATAATTTTGGACAATGCATTGGTTGACGGTAATGCTCCCGTTGCGGGTAATGAAATTGTATACAGTCAAATCATAATACCAAACTATTGTAAAACCAACAAAGATATAACCACATAAAACCCTAGTTCTACAATGAAATCCACCATACATCAATGAAGAACCTAAAAACATACAAAACAACAAATTAAAAAGATTATACCATTCACATGCTCATTAGGGTTTGATTTGCGTTGTCTCCTATTTCCATTGATCTTGTTTGATATGGTTGCTCTCTAATTTTGTGTTGTGCACAAGAGATCAATAAAGAATGGATTGTGGTTGGGTAGATGCTTGAGTGATCACTATGAAAGGTCGCATGAGCATTGATTGATTGAGTGAATTGATTAGGTGATTGGCAAGGACAAAATGATCCTCTTATATAGAGAGTACCTTAGAAATGGAGGGATAAGAATAAGAGGTGAAAGGATAAGTAGTCAACTAGGATTAAAGGGTAGCTATAAAAAATAGTAAAATATTAGGGGGGTGGTTAAAGGTAAATTAAGAGATGAATGACAAGTGTCATGGAGGGAACAATATAATGAATTAATTAAATAAATGGATATTTATTTAATTAATAGAAGATGGGCCAATTAAATAAATAAAATATTTATTTAATTTAGGGAAAGGATAATTTAAATAAATAAAAATATGCATTTAAATAGGGAAAGGGTAGTAGAGGATAAGTGAATTAATTAAATATATAAAAATTTATTTAATTAATATAAATTTTAAGATAAAATAATTAAATAAATAAAATATTTATTTAATTAGGCTAGGACAATTTTGGGTTATATAAATATTAGAACATGAAGCAACAATCTTATTTCTTGTAGAATCTTGAGTCAAGCATGTTGGGAAAATAGGTGTTGTACCCCTTGCATAATAATGTTTATAATTGTAATATTTTATTTATTATGTGATGTTGCACATGGATGTGTAACATGTAGAGATTCCTTGGGAATATTCTCAGGGCCACTTGATGAGTTGTGTTGTAACATTGGGATTATTATATTGTATTTATTTAATATTGGGAAAATATATTTAAAAAAAGAAAACTTAGTACCCAATATTAAATGTGGGGTCAAGGGTAGTTGTGAGCACATGGTTTTACTTTACCACTAGTTGTTTTTGTGTGAGCTTGGGTCTATATAAGCAAGCATGTGTCTAGTGGTTATGGTTGGCGGGTGGTTTTAGGTTGTCATTGTATTGAGTCCTTTGAAGGTTTACATTTGTGAAGCATGGAATGGGATGTGTGGATTCATGCTTGGACACATGTGAATGCATTGGAGGGTTTGATGATTAAGAGGTATTCATTGTAACTCTATATTGCTTTATGGATGTTTAATACAATGGAGTATGGATGCTTTTGGAGGCTGGGTTTTGTTGGGATCCAAGAACACTGAGAGAAGGGGGTGAATCAATGTTCTGTCAGAATGAACAATTTTTTAACTTTCTAGATCATGCATATATATACCGGTAAACAAATAAACATATAACAAGAAGCAAATAAACCATCCACATAAATTAACACCATAACACACAAAATTTATTCGTGAAAAATCTCAACGAGGAAAAACCATGGTGGGATTTGTGACCCACAATATCAGTTCACTAGCCATATGAAAAGATATTACATATAGTAGGGGGCCTGCACTTGCAGGAAGGCACACTTCCTAGAGCATACTTCTCATCACTAAAGAGTCTCACTGACTACAAGCTTTCTGCCAAAGTAAATTATTAAAAATGAACTCAAGAATGCATCTGCTATGCCAAATAGAGTTCCGGTTCTGGTTCTGCTCTGTACCGATTCATAAACTCTGAACTGATACCGATATCTCTTCTCCTCCAAGAATGTTTTCCAAGCTATCTATAGATCATTGCATGATATAGCATTCACATACAAAATGATCTCCATACATATATTCCGCATCATATAGTTATGCTATATTCTCCTATATCCACACATTTCATATATCACATCTCCTTACAAAATAACCTAACAGACTAACCTATATACCTATTAAAAATGATATGCCTTATGTCGTCTTACAATACATTTACAAAAATGTCGGTCTTGACAATATTAATTACAAAATAATTTAAGTAAAACCTCCTTGATGTCGACTTCCAAAGAAGTATTGATGTCGGTGTCGGTGCCGGTGTCGATGTAGCCCTGAATGCTCCAAAGCCAATATCTGCCAGAATATGCTTCCTAGTGCTAGTTTATGACTTCAATCATATCTTGTTGCCATCAATGACAACAAAATGAATCCAATGAGCGTCAATTGCCAACAATCTCCCCCTTTGGCATTGATGACAAGACTCATGTGAAAAATGGATTCCTTGTCGATATGCTCCCCCTGAGCAATACACTCCATCTGAAATGTATTTCCCTGATATTTTTCAGATATGAACATACTCCCCCTTTGACATTAATGCCAAAGACTGATGAAAGAATTGACAGAATAAAAGAATATTGTTAGTAACAATTGAGCTTAGTCATCTTTAGGATTTCTGGGTATGCCTTTTGCAATAACTGAAGATATGTATCCCAGTTAGATTTAAACATATCAGAAATAGATGCAAGTCCACTTAGTAAGTTGAAAGTGTTTCTTTTTCTTGGATATCTTCTAGTGTGGGTTTATCTATCATATCCATGCACTCTTTCTTGTGAACACCCAATGAATCTAGTCTAGGACTTACCAATCCTCTTAGATTTCTTGCTGTCCTCATGATTTTATCTCTCTCCTTCTCAAAAGAAAAAAATTGGTTCTCCAAGGACAAAATTTGTCCATCAATAGATGTGGTTAGTGTAGTTAATTTAGCAAAAGAGTTAGCAATTTTAGCCATCTTATCATATAACTCCTTCAATCTGATGTCTACATTAGCTGTAAGACTTTCTATGTTACAACACACTTTGTAGATATTTGTACATTGTTTTAAACAAACCTTAATAGGGATAAGTTTGTCCTCAATTTTCTTCTTCCCTATTTCTATAAGCCGATCAAAAGCTATTCTTTTTGTTGTTGTGAAATTCTCCAAAGCCTATCGGTCTGCTATATGCCTCAGAGATTGAAAATTGTTGGATATGTTCTATGTTAGAGTCTCGAGGTTACCAGAAGGTCTTGCTCCATCTTCAATCTTATAGTTAGGTAATAATATGTGCAATACAAAGACTGATTGATCAATTAATCCTTTATCTATAGTACCTTCCTTCAGTAATTTTTGAGTAGCCATCATCATTAATTCAGTTGGACTCAACTCAGAGACTGATTTCTTCTCAACCTGAGAAGTGTCAATTGCAAAAACCTTTGCCGGGGAATCAATTTTACTTGCCAGTATGGACTCAGTGGCTTTTACCTTATCCATCTCAACCTCTATTGCACCAGTGGCTTCGCCACTTGGTGCAGTGTCAGTTACTGCCGGTGGAGTATTATCCACAGAATTTCCAGTGTCTTGTATATTCCCTTGCTAAAAAATGGTCTGTGTCGGTACAGATTGTACACTCTCCTTAGTTGTTGGTTGTGTTTGACTATCTATAGTTACTACCGGTTGTGTCAAAATTGGAGTTGGACTGCCCAAAATACCTTTCCCTTTTTATTTGTTAGGAATGGTGGAAGATGTTGCCCTTGCAAATTCTTCTTGAGATGTGAGAAAGTCTGGGTTTTTTTGAAAGAATTTGGTCCATCCTTTACTTGTCTCATTTACCACCTCATTTACTCTCCCCATCATAAGGATTAGCTGTCGGGATTTACTACTGAAGATTGTCCTATTTGCAGTGTCAATACATCTTTTCATTTCCTCATTATTTACAGTACCACACAATTCCAAAAGTGCAACTTCTTTGATTTCCCTATCTCTCTTGACAACGTCAACTCTCCTAGCCTCAAGTTTATTATACAAGGATAAAGGTATCTCCTTCAAAATTTCAATTAAGGCTTTCTTGTAGATGTCTATATACAAAAAAATAGCCTCTTCTAATTCACTTTGCTCATTCTCTTTTAAATATTCATAATACTTAGATATATTTTTCAATATTCCATCTTTTGTAATTTCATCAATAAGCTCAGCACAGGTCATTGTGGTCTTACCGGTTCTAGTATCATCACCCTTCTACTTTTTGCTTATGGTTGCTGGTGTGACTGGTTTCCTCTTCTGCATAGGCTTCCTTGCCGGTGGTGGAGGTGCAGTAGGCTTAGTTACCTTTCTAACAAGTCTCCTCCTAGGCTCTGCCTTCTTTTTCTCTACCGGTGGTTTTACAACATTCTTCCTTTGTACCCTTTTGAAAGCCATAGGTTCATTATCCTCAAGATCAAAGTCTAAAGTGATAGGGGAAATGTGAACTTGTGGCTTCTTCACTTTTGCAGTTCCAACCTTTGTCTGTTTAGTAGCCTATTTTGATTTAGAGCCCAGCTGAGTGTCTATCTTATAAAGAACATCTTGTAACTATGCAAACATCTTTTCTATTTTCTTCTCTCTTCTCTTTCTATTAAAACTGGTTTTCACTTCAAGAGCCTTCTCTCTTGTTATACCAAAATGTTTTGTCTTATCATTTAATGGGGCATCTAACAACATCTTTGCACAGAGTTCAAAAATACTATCATCCACCTCATATCCAAGCTCAGTAACCCAAATTTTCCTAGGTTCAACTGCTTTCATAAGAGTTTCATCAGTTTTTACCATGAAACAGATATTAGTGGAATACTTCTCCACAATGTTCTTTGAAATTCTCTCCCTTTTCCTCATGTTTTCTTGAAAAGTCTTAAAATACCCCCAAAGTTTCTCATCTCTACTAGTACCAAGACTGGTGATAGCTTCCTTGATCTGCATACCTATCGGTATGGCATGAGCCCAATGCTTCTTCCCTATACCGAGTAGCTCATTTAGGATGTAAAGCATTAAAAAAACAATCAAGTTTCCATATCTAAAGGTGCCTTTCTTGATTCCTTTGATCTTTCCAAGGTTTAACATCAACTCACTCCTCATCCACTCACATAAATCATATTTCACATTATTCCTCAACATCTGATAAGCAACATGAATGCATGAAATAGCAACAAAATTCAATCGGTTGGATTTAGCTACCTTGTAACCTATGATCACACTTGTAAACTTTATATCTATGTTGGTGATTGTGCTTATCCTCATTGATCTTCTATCAGGTGTAGCACTAGTGAGTTTTTCGACTTCTGTGTTGGAAATTTTCTTGCTGGGGTCTTGTCCGACCTTGAGTAAGCTGGTGATAGCTTGAATTGCCTCCTTCATGATCATGTAAGGCCTATCTAGCTAAATAAATTCGTTGTGAACCCAGCTCAGAATTTATATGATCACCTCATCCTTGAATTTTGGTATGTACAGAATACCGGTTAACCCTAGATCCTTAATTGCTTTGAATTCTAGTTTGATGGTTCTAGAGTCTCCCAACGTCACAGATTGATACATACTTTTGATGTCTTCAGTGCCCAAATCCTCAAAGGTGCAGTGAATGTATGCCCTCACATCTTTAACATACATTACGTCATCAGGAACCCTAGAAAATGCTCCCGCAGAGTCTTCCTTTTTAGCAATTTCAGGTCCCTCCTTAAATATTGTCCTTAACCTATCCTTGACTTCGACAATGGTGGGATTTGCAATAAAAGTAGGATCTCAAGATCCAGATGCCATGTCAAAAAATACCTGAAAGTAAATGTCGGTGAAAGATTAATAACTGCTCGAAAGCTTTTAACAATGCTTCTGCTCGCTCTTGAATTGCCTTTAATTCGCTCTAAATGTTTGAATGATCGGTGAGTGAAAATGAATTCACTTACCCTCTTTTATCAATGAATAAAACCCTAATTTTCTGTAATAAATGATTCACCAACAACCCTATGAATGTCGGTTTCACAGTTATGTGTCGGGTGAACCTTCATCGATGATGAACACAATTCTCCAGATCTCTTTCTAGATCTCCTTAGATCTCTTCCGGGATAATATGCAAAATTTAGTAATGACTTTGCTAACCCCTAAGGCTTATGCCTCATTTACCGGTGGAATTTCTTACTGGTGGAGGAATACTCTGTTCTACCAGTGGAGTTACCGGTATAGATCCATCTCCACTTGATTCTTCAGATTTTCTAACCCATCTCTTGGTGTGATCTTTTTGTATGTCATCTACCTTCTTCTTTCCTTTCTCATTATCTTTATCATTATTAACCGGTTGAGTCTTTCTTCTACAATACTTAGCAATATGACCTATTTTATTGCATGCATAACATGTAACATTGTTCTTTAGAATTGCTTTGACATACCTGGTATCATTTCTTGACCTACAGTGATTAGCAAAATGTCCAAACTTTCGACATTCATGACATTTAACATTCATTCTGCAATCTTACGATCTATGACCATATTTCTTGCAGTTTGTCCATAGATTGGGAACATAATTGTAGTTTTGATTTGCCTTATTTCTACATTATTTAGCCATATGCCCAAATTTATTGCAAACAAAACATCTACCGTTGAATTTATAAGCATTAGATTGCCTTACCATTTTCCTTTGTTCTGATGAGTTCGGCATACCGGTTGTTTGATATTCATTTGCAGTACCGAAGCATTCACCTTGTACAAATCCAAGTCCTCTAGAATCATCAATATGTCTTTGTCTTTTCAATAAGTCATCCAACTATGTAGCACTGATCCTAAACTTTTCTTTATACTCACTTGCAGTAGTCAGATCATCTCTTAGTGTGGTTACTTGTCTTTCAAGTTCTTGTTCATTGTTCCGAGAGTGTGCCAAATCAATTCTCAATAAATTATTCTCATGAGTCAATCTGCCACATTCATCAAATTTGTTTTTTAGAGATATAACAAGATTATCTTCCTTCTTCTTTCTATCCTCAATATCTTTTGATAACCTCATAGTCAGATCTTGTATTTCAATCTTCATGAGCATGTTTGTTTGACTTAGTTTCTGACATTGTTCTTTAAGAACATTTTTCTCCTCATCATTCGGTTGTTGCAAAAGTTCTTTTCTCTTGGCTTGATCAGATGATAACCTTTCTTGCAAGATAAGAATGAATTCATTTGCAGAATTCAATTCTTCTTGCAATTTCAAGTTCTTCATCCTTTCAGCATCATAATCCTCAAGAGCCATCTCAAGTTGTTTCTCCATAGCCATGTTCAAGGATTCCAGTTTTAGGATCTTCCTCAAGCTGTTAAACTTATTCCGAGGTACCAAGCTCTGATACCAATTGTTGGGATCCAAGAACACTGAGAGGGGGGTGAATCAATGTTATGCTAGAATGAACAGTTTTTAACTTTCTAGACCATGCATATATATACCGGTAAACAAATAAACATATAACAAGAAGTAAATAAACCATCCACATAAATTAACAACATAACACACAAAATTTATACATGGAAAACCTCAATAAGGAAAAACCACGGTGGGATTTGTGACCCACAATATCGGTTCACTCACCATATTAAAACATATTACATATAGTAGGGGGCCTGCACTTGTAGGAAGGCACACTGCCTAGAGCATACTGCTCATCACTAAAGAGTCTCACTGACTACAAGATTTATGCCAAAGTAAATTACTAAAAATGAACTCAAGAATGCATCTGCTATGCTAAATAGAGTTCTGGTTCTAGTTATGCTCTGTACCAGTTCATAAACTCTGAACTGCTACCGGTATCTCTTCTCCTCCAAGAATGCTTTCCAATCTATCTATAGATCATTGCATGATATAGCATTCACATACAAAATGATCTCCATACATATATTTCACATCATATAGTTCTGCTATATTCTCCTATATCCACACATTTCATATATCACATCTCCTTACAAAAATAACCTAGCAGACTGACCTATATACCTATTACAAATGATATGCCTTTTGTCGGCTTACAATACATTTACAAAAATATCAGCCTTGAAAATATTAATTAAAAAATGATTCAAGTAAAACCTCCTTGATGTTGGCTTCCAAAGAAGTATTGATGACGGTGCCGGTGTAGCCCTGAATGCTCCAAAACCGGTATCTGGCGGTTTATGCTTCCTAGTGCCGGTTCAAGACTTCCATCATATCTTGTTGCCATCAATGACAACAAAATGAATCCAATGAGTGTCAGTTGCCAACAGGTTTTTCCCTCATGAGGGTTTTCCCAAGATATATCTTGTGTTATCTTGTGGTTTGTTTATTTGATCTTTGCATTATGGTGATCCCGTAAGCTTGTATGCATGCTTTTTTCTCATGGGTTATGTAGGAAATGAATTGATAGAATGTGGGTTTAAAACATTATTTCCTAACAAGAGCACACCATGTCTTTCATTTCATTCAATTTGAATTTGACAATGATCATCTTAGGTTTTAGAGCATGATTATGTTTTGTACTACTTATCACATCACTGGATTTTGTTTCTGTCGTAGAATGTCACCAACTCAAATATTTGTTTGTAAAATAATCCACAAAATGCCTGATCATTTTATCCGTGCTTCATCAATGAAACAAAAATGTGTAACCATTTAATAAAAGTAATTTTTTGTCTTTTTGGCTTATTAAAAACTAAAGAGGCATTGTTACTAATATTTTGATAAAAAATAGCACGCACTCACTAGTTCAAGACTTCATTGACACTGATTAATAACACTCACATACTAAATGTGAACAATTATCATGTGTCATCTCTCCTTTCCACCATGGGTTGCTTTGGATTTGAGGTAATTTAATGTAGGGTTATTGTGAATATGGGATATTATTACCCTAAGATGTTTTGTCATTGGGTTATTGTTACCGTGTTATTGTGTCTTTGGTTATTTTGGTTGGGATGTTTTGATGGGATACCAGGACATTTCCTATATCACTAAGATCTTTTGGGAGGCCTCAACCAAACAATAATCAACGTAAAGAAAAATTCATTATCCAATATTCACCTTCTATTGCCTTTTTCAAATGAGGTGAGTTAAATGATGAATCCTTTGAGGAAGACATTTGAAAATGGTTATATAGAGATGAGGAAGAAAAACCTCCAATACAGCTTTATCTAGAACACTATGGTAGGGGATTCACAATGTTATAGAGGCATGGATATGGTGATACTAGTGGCCTTAGAGCATATAGACAAAGAGTGGTAGAACCAATTCTACCTACCAAAAACCCTAGGAACCAAGGATTAGGATATGGACAAATTGAGGAAGGATCTGCAAGCCAAAGTAATGGAGAATTATTTGTGGAAACTATAAATTCTTAGTTACCTCTCACTAAAAAAGTTAGCTCTACTAACAATGAAGAGTTTGAAGAGAAGATTTAAGTCAAGACTGATTCTAATTACTATGAATGGGATTCCTTCATAGTTCTCACACTTATGTCATTGATAAATTCTATGATCACCAAGAAATTGTTGATGATGGTATTATCTATGAGGATTAGGAACTTGATCCTAACTCTTGGAGACACTATTTAGATACTTGTGTCTATACCTTGACCCCTACCTCTATAACCATTCCAACAAAAATGATGACATATGTCTTGTATACCCTCAACTTAACAATTAGAACCAATGAAATCCACCATCTTTGGATTGGTTTGAAAATGATGAAGCAATTGTTTAATTCTTAGGAGTTCAAGAAGGAATAATGCTTGGGGACAATAAAGTTGGCTTCACTATAAAACTCGACTGACTAGCATATTTTGAAGAAGTCATTCCTCTTCTAGCCATTAAAATGAAAATTAAAATAAAAATACTCAGTCTTAAGGTGAAAACTGAAAGACACCTTCTGATCGCAAAATAGTAAAAATAAGAGGCATATCCAAGGACAAAAACCTCTTTGAGGCACCAGAGGATGGAATGATGGATAGTCTCCCTATAGATCAAGAAAGATCATTATTGCTAGTATAATAATCAGAAGAAGTAAACTTGGGTGACTGTGAGGATATAAGGAAGGTCCATTTTGTAGATTCTCTTAAGCCAAAATAAAAGGAAAATTTCACCAAGTTTTTCAAAGGAAGACAAATCAACTTTGCATGGTCCTATGTTGTTTAGATCCTGAACTAGTTCTCCATCACTTACCCTTTCTTCTAGGAGCATATCCATATAAGGAAAAAAAGAAAAATACATCCTCAAACCACTCTATTGGTCAATGTAGAATTAAAGAAGTTGTTAGATGCAGGATTTATCTGGCCAATAGATTACGTTGAATGGATATCAAATTTGGTAGCTATCACCAAACCAATTGGGGGCATTAGGATTTGTACCAATTTCAGAGATTTGAATAAGGCCCATACCAAAAGACAACTTCCCACTCCCAAATATTGATATGAATGTGAATCTCATTGCTAGACATGAAATTCTAAGTTCACTGATGGATGGATTTTTTGGGTACAACCAAATAAGAATAGCACTAGAATACCAATGTAAAACTGACTTCACTTGTGTATGGGTAACCTACTATTAAAATGTAATGCCCTTTGGACTCAAGAATTCCAGAGAAACATATCAAAGAGCTATGACAATATTATTTCATGATATGATACGTGACATCATGCAAGACTATGTTGATGATTTATTGACAAGTCAACCATGAGAGATAATCATTGTGTTGTTCTAGCCTAAATCTTTGACAAATTAGAACAGTATAAAGTCTAACTAAATCCAAAGAAATGTGTATTTGGTGTCACATCAAGAAAATTGTTGGGATTCATTGTGCCAAAAATAGAAATTGAAGTAGACCCATCCAAAGTTAAATCTATTATTGAAATACCTCCCCCATCAGATCTAAAGCAGGTAAGAAGCCTCCAAGATAAATTATAGTCAATTAGGAGGCTCATTGCCTAATTAGTAGATAAATACCAACCTTTTCAGCATCTACTGAGAAAAGGAGTGTCATTCAAATGGACAAACCAATGTCAAGTAGTCTTTTAAGCACTAAAAGATCACTTGCTCTCACCCCCAATATTGGTACCACCTACTCTAGGGAAACCTTTGTTGTTATACATATCAGCTACCAATTCTTCTTTAGGATCACTCTTGGCACAAAATAATGATCAAGGAAGAGAGTGAGAAATTTTCCATATCATTAGAAAATGTGTTGGTTATGAACTGAACTATACTCTCATTGAGCGTGCATGCCTTAACTAGCATTTTTGCATCACAAAAGCTTCAAAATTACATGCTATCACAAAAAAATTCATTGCAATAATTAATCCACTTAAGTACCTCTTGAAACAAAGTATCTCTCATCAAAAGATTAGCTAAGTGAGTTTGGCATTGAGTATGTTATCTTCGATTTCCACGTTGTGAAAATTTAAGGGTACCCCACAAATTTTTGCCCATTGGTGATTTTAAAGCTCTATGTACACTTAATGAGACATCATTGTTGTCGTGAGTGTGTTTTCCCCTTCTTTGTCCCCTTTTCACTTAAGTGTGAAATCTAGGTACAAATCGAGTTTGTAAACCTGATTTATACCAAATATGTCTTTTAGGTACACCTCTTTGCATTTGTTTTACCCCTCTAGGTGAAAATCAAGTTTATAAACCTGATTTACACCTTAGTAAGTGCAAATCAGGTTTATTGTACCTCTTTATGGCACTCAAGTTATAAAAATGTCCAATTATGCATTTCAAATGGGTGTCTTTCTCTTTCAGTTTTTAAGTCTTTTTCATCATTTCAGTCTGTATTTTATTCATTTGAGATCGTTTGAAGTCAAGAGAGAAGGATTTATTCAAATTCCCATCTAGGTATGTATTCCTATTTCTGGTTATTTATGGTTTCAAAACCCTTTTATTTTTGAATACATACTTTTTATCATTCGATTTAAGTGAAGTATTAACATCCCTTCATGTGATGGTCCCAGACGATATTTTTTTTTAACTCTAGTTTTATTTATCGTACATCCCTTAATGTGGTGTTGGGTTGGGTCGTAGGCCCACCACCATCACAATTCATTATGGTGCATGGTAGGTTTGTGACCTCACCCTGCACTAAGTTTATGCCTTTCACTTTATATGCACTGTAAAATGCCTTTGTATTGTGTGTGTGGTGGGGTCATAGGCCCACCACACACTATACATTGAAATGGTGCATGGCAGGTCTGCGACCTCGACACACACCATGTTCACTATTAATTTTTGTGCTTTGAATTCCTTAGTGGTGTGAGGCAGGGCCATAGGCTTGCCAGGCATCACACTTTGAAGTGGTGTGTGGCAGGTCTATGACCTTGCCCTGCACTATGTTCAATGTTATATCTTCCAATGTAATACCAAGTGTTTGGTGCTTGGTGGGACCATAGACCAGCCATGCACCAAAACATGGTGTATGGTGGGTCTATGACCTCGCCAAACATCGATATTCTCCCATGCTCTTTCTTTGGTGTGAGGCGAGGTTACAAACCTGCCCTCCACCAAAGTTGCCAAAATTTTAAAAAGGTGTAAGGCGGGTTTGCACCCCTGCCTTGTATCATTGATTTTTAAGTTATTCTTTCTCATGATTTATGACGGGGTTAGAAACCCACCTTACACCTTGGTGTTTTTTCTTTCTCAAGTGCAATTCTCTTATCCACACTCTTTCGTAAGTGTTTTTTGAGATTATAAACTTGAATATCATTCATCACACACATGTAAATTGCGATTTTAGACTGATTTATCTCGAGTGTACCAAGTTATTATGAGGGTTTTAGAAACCCTAATGGCTTCAAATGCACCAATTTCAAGAGATTGTTCAAATCGAAATGAACAAAATGTTTAATCAGTTACACTTTCATAATACTGATGATTTTCTCTGTCATAGTGTTGCTATCATATAAATGACATAAGTTTCCCCAAGCAAGAGGGTGATAAGGTTCATGAAGAAATAACCCCACCCAGTCTTCTTTCCTTCTTCGGTCACATAAAATATATCACACAAGAGATACAAAATAGGTCATGTTGACCTATTTGAGTTTCTAAAGAGGGTTGAGTAATATTAATCCTACAACAAAATTAAATATATTATCAATAGTAGTATCCATCTAGTGGCGACCTTCCCCATGTTTGCTCAGGACCCCGAGTTCGTGATAGTAGATGCAAACCATTTTGATTCAGTTAGTAAAAGTGTAAAAGATGAAACAGAAAAGAAGTTGATCATGCTTTATGAGGATTTCTTTGACACTATTTTCAAGTCTCCTAGTATTGAGAAGTATTCTAATATTACAATACAATCAGCTATTGTCTAATTTGATAAAAATCATGACGTGTAGGCAAAACATGAATGAAAATTGGTTGAAAACCCCAAGGCCCACCATTACCAAATGGTCAGAGACTCTCCCAAGATGTGACTTTATTGAAGAAGTTAATAATTTGATAAATCTCTTGAGTAGGGTGAAGGGTCTTCCCACCTCTAACACCTACTATAAATGGATGTATCAATATATCCATGTGATTAGAAAAAATAAGGAGAAAATATTTCGAGGGAAACAATCAGTGACATCATTTGTCAGCAAATTTCCAAGGTGCCCACCACTCTCAAGTTCTATATGACTTCTTACTTGGTGTACGTTGCAGCCTCAATGAGGTATTTTATAGATATATCTAGAATAGGTGATAGAAGGAGAGTTTCAGTACATGAGTACTACTCCCAATTGATACTAAAGAATATTCAAAATCATTTATAAAGGGTGAATGATGCTTTCTCCAAATATTACATGTGTATGTTGAATAAGAATTTGTACAATAGAAGAGTATCTAATCATGCCTAGGAGGTGGTGAACCAATATGGATGCATATTCTTACAATTTCCAACCTTCACATATCTTAGGGTTGGATATTTCAATGGTGAGCCTTTCATGCTCCCTAGATATCTCTTTGACAAAATTGTCTTGATGGAGATATCTCACCAAATAGTAGCAGTACATGAGGCCCAATTTGGTTCTCATAAAACAGGTTTGAAATTCTTTCTCACTATTGGTAGATATTATATCAACTCCATCTTCAAAGTCAGAGCAATGGAGGAGGAGATGAGAAGAGTTACCATGAGGTTCTTCAAGGATAGGAAGGACTTCAATTATAGAGGGATGAGGAATAAGTTGAAGAATTCATATGTGCATATGCATCGTATTGAAGATGTTTGGGTTGATTGCAGGTCCAAGCATGATGTTAGAAAACTTGACTATTATTGATTGACATTGGATCAAATCAGACCTTGTCGACATCCCTGATGACCTAGAAGGGGATGGTAATGTCTTGGACCTTACCAATGCTGAAAAGAAGGTCTCTTCTACTCCTTTGCCTTTGATACAATGATCACAAAAGGAGTGCACTTCAATCGGAGAACAGTTTCAAAGTATTTCTATGAATGCAAATGTATGGCTTTCAAGCAAAGGTATTCCATTGAAACTCTTCTCCTCTAGTTCTGATGATGACACTGTTGTCCTAATGGGAAGAAGATCATAAATAAAAATGAAGAATAAATAGGATCCCACTACTCCAGCCAAGGCTCAAAAACTGAATTTCACAGTTGGAACCAAGAAAGGGAAAGAAGGGAAAGATCATGGAGAGCCATTAACTTCTAATGTTCATGAGACATAGGGTTCTAAAGTACCAAGTGAGCAATTAGAAGGTAAGCATATTGATGAAGAACCAATTGATGTTGACCAATTGGAAGAGGGTCAAGAAGGTGAACAAGAACAAAGTGAATTTGATGAAGAAGAGTTATTACAAGAAGATAAATCTTTACCCCAGGTACCTCTTTCTCCATCTACAATATAGGTTCATGTTTCTACTTCTGAGTTAGAGCCTCTAGTGGTCACTTGTATTTCTCCCACCAATGTTATTCATGTATCTTCTTCCAATGCTAGTGAGTCCATTGAAGATACTCCTCATGACAACATTGAGAATTTTTTCTCAGCTTTTCCTATGTTGTTTGAGGTATTTGCCACCATACTAGATGATTTTGACAAGTTTATGACTGAGTCTGCCCCTACGTCAAATGAATCATCCCTTGAAAATCCTACCCATGTTGTCACAATGACATCACCTATTGTAACCACTATCATTTAGGATTATATCAATCCCTCTCAAGATGTGGTAGTAGGTGAGGATGATGATTTAGCTTTACCACCATGGTTATTTTCCAATGCTAATGCACCAAAGGAAAGAAGTAGACAGTCTCTCCTAAAGATTTTGACTTCAATCAACTTGTTACTATCAAACCGAAGGCTAAAAATCTATCAAGAGTAAAGGAGGTTGTTGTGCCTCCTCCAAACATAGATATTGATAAAATATAGGAATAAAATTATGTGATGCACTAGATTGAGCTAGGGAAGCAAACTCACGACTCCATTGCATAGGACACTTAGTCAGCATTGAAGGCCCTAATATCCAGATATGATGAAGATAAAGAAAAAAAGGAACAATTCAAGGCACAAATTGAGCAACTCGCCTCAATTATCATCAAAGTAACTAAATATTCAGAAGCTATTGAACCGGTGGCCTCATCTCTAGATGACCAGGTTGTGAAAAGAGTTGAACAAGTAGTATCACAGAGCTGAGTTGTAGGGGAATGGATGGATAGGATGTTGAGTCAAGGTACATGACTCATAAACTCAACTTGCACTATTGTTAATAATCTTGACGTTGTGAGAACAAAGGTGGACAACACCACCAAAACCTTCTCCAAGGAACTTGAAACACATGAGAAATACTTTGAAGCTTGGCTAAAGCTTGAAGATTTTGATTTAAATGACCTCATTCAGAATGGTGTTATTCCTTCATGACACATGTATGTTGAGAAGCAAAAGGCAATGAAACATTAGATGAATATCTTGGAGCGCCTGGTCAAGGATATGAGGAAAGCTCAAAAAGAATGTGTAGATAAGATGAAAGAGATTGTTGCTAAAATCTTTGAAATTCCATGTATTTTCCTTGATGAGAATGAAAAAGTGCTCGATATGGATGAAATCATTAAGGAATTCAACTTGATTGTAACTATTAAGGTTGATATGGAGGACTTCTCTTTGTCCTCATTTGATAAATTACTTGATCCACATTTCATCTTGGATTTTTCTGGATTCGCTTCTAATGAAACACATAAAGTGTTGCACTGACTTAGAAGATTCCATCACCAGGGTCAAGGTCATCACCGACAATACCCAGGGACTCGATGGAGTTCAAATGATGAATTCTTTACAAAAGTTTGAGGATTTCCAGAAGCGAGATTCAACTTGAGGAAAATGATAGTCATTTTCATATTTTTCCCAGTGGTATTTTGATATCAATCGACACCTAAGGTGTCATTTTGTATATGCTCATGTGCACATGTTGAGTGCACAAGTCCTAAGTCAAATCAAACTATTCTTTTGACTTAGTCTTATAATTAGTTATAATTTCATATTTTCATGTTGCTCCCCTCTTCTATATATAGGAGGGTTATTATTGTAATAGGGTCCTTTTTCCCTCATTTGTTTATGCAACAAAAACTCTATCAAAGTGAAGAGTAAATTGAGACTTGGTGTAATTTTTGTGAAATTTACAATATAATCAAGAAATAAATAAGATTGCAATTCAAACTTTGTTTTGAAATCAACAAACTTATGTATGGTATGAATGTTCTTATGTCATTTATATTATATTTTCTTGAATACTTAAAATTGAGTAAGGTTCTTGGTGCAAGATATTGAAGAGTTTATGAGTCTTTACAAGTAATCTTGGGATTACTTTGGAAATTCAAGAATTTGAAATTGGTTGAGAGAGGATTGTTTTAAGTCTTTGAGCTTTTGCAAGTTATCTATGGAATTCTTATTAAAAAGATAAAAAGTAAAGTCTTTGTGCTGTATAGATTATATGGTTAGAGTAGAAGATATTTTAATATATTCATAGGTCTTTGAGCTCACAATATATTTGGGTTGCAGTGGTTGATAAGAGTTAAATATTCAAAAGAATCTTTGATTTCTTAGTGTGCATAAGTCCCATCCCCGGGTCATTTTTCAGAAAAAAGGAAAGTAATGGAAGACTTTGTTCTTTCATGGACACTTTACTTCCCAGTTAGTTCAATTTTTTAAATATTACTACAAGATTATAACCATTTTAAGTTAAGATAATATGTTCTTTAAATATAATTAGATATATCTGGTTCTGAAAAAAGAGAACTAAGTTATTGTTTCATCCTGGGATAGTGTAAAGTTAGCAGGTAGATAGAATAGAAAGTGATTGTAGTAGAAAGGGGGATCCTTCCCTTACAATTAGGAGAGATCATATCTTTCCTTTTGAAAGAGATCATCTCAAGTGTTGTCGTGAAACACACATTTTGTGAGCCTTCATCAATTTACAAAATTTTTAGCCAATAGAGTACATGGACAAAAAGGCCATCAAAGGATAGATAATTGCATACCAACTAGTAGAAGCTTTAATTTAAATTGATCATTTGATACTAATAGACTTTCTTGGTGAATTTGTATTTACCATAGATGTGTCCATAAAATGAAAATTATATTTTGATGGTTCCTACATTAATCATGGAGTGAGGGTCCGTATCCTATTCATAACACCTCAAGAGGATGCCATTTCAAAGTCATATAGAATAAATTTCCCTTACACAAATAATATTACAGAATACAAAGCTATAATCATTGGGCTCTGCACAACAATACAGTGGAAGATTAAATACCTTAATGTATATGGTGACTCTCAGCTGGTAGTAAAGTAGATCAATGATGACTATCTCAGAAAAGATGACAAGCTTCTTCCTTACAAGCATATGGTAGATGATTTTAAGCAGTAATTTGACCATATTGTCTTTGAGCAAGTTCCTCAAATCTGAAACAAGGTAGTTGATGCAATGGCTACAATGGGGTCTTTACTTGATATGCCAAACAATGTGACACCTTCTAACTTCTTGATAGAGTAGCTCATGGTCCCCACTTATGATGTTCCACACCCTGGTATAAAGATGTGTACTCCTATCTCCATGACCAATATCCATCCCTTGACTTGTCTAACAACTAACGAAAAACCCTTATCTGACAAGCCGCTTGATATGTTATCATCATAGAAACCCTATATCAAAAATGTCTTGACAAAAATCTCCTTCAATGCCTTGATTCAATAGAAGCACAAATGGCTTTATGAGAAGTACATGGAGGTATTTGTGGGGCTCACTCTAGCACTCCAACTTTGGCTAAAAACTCACGTGAATTAAATACTATTGGTCAACTATGAAAAGGGATGCATACAAGTTTGTTTAGAGATATCAAGAATGTCATATGCATGGATATCGCATTAGCTCATGAGGATAAGATCTATATCCAATAACGCCTCCATGACCCTTCTCCTAGTGGGGATGCAACCTTGCGGGGAATATTAACTTGATATCCTCGAATGGGCACAAGTTCATTCTCACCGCCACCAAGTATTTTATTGAGTGGGTGGAAGAAATTACACTTACCTACATAACTGGTAAACAAATAGAAAAATTCCTCCTCAACTACATTATATGTTGATATGGAGTACCCCAATCCATTTTCACAAATAAAGGGCATCCTTTTAAAAACCTTTAAGTTTGTGAACTCTGTGAGCAATTCCATATCCAACACCATCTTTCTAAACCATATTACCCTCAGAGTATTGGTCAAGCTGAGGCAACTAAAAAAACCATTCTAAAAATTCTCAAGAAAGTTGTTAATGATGTTTGCCATGACTAGCGCCTAAAACTCGATCCCACCCTCTAGGCTTACCAAACTTGTGTCTACAATCCTACAAGTGATACCCCTTTTCCCTTGTGTATGGATTAGAAGCCATACTCCACATCAAGGTAGAGCTACCTTAACTCAAAATTTTTGATCTAGAAGCTTCTGAGAATGATCCAAAACAAGCTCAAAGTGATGAAATTGAAAAATACCAAAAAAACTATTTTTTTGGTATTTTCTACATTTTAGTAAATCGCATTTTCAAAGGTCTTCGGAGTGGAATTTGGGGTCAAAATTCTCACCAATACCTTAACTCAATAAGCCAAATACCATCATGTTAAGGGACCAAAATTAGTTCTCTTCGAGACCTTTCCAATGATGTAAGCATTTTCGAATTCTGAGCCGTGAGCTGGAAGTTATGGCCCTGCCAAGTTGGGGCACCTAAATTCCTAGTTTTTTGAACATTTGTAATTTGTTTGTGATTTTATTTTTGCTTAGACACTTCATTTTTGAATCTGTTGGATTCCAAAGATTAATGGAATTCCATGTGATGTTTAAAACTCAGTTCTGGATAATGTTATATGACTTTTGATGCGTACAACTCTAGCTTTCCGAGTTTTGGCAATTGTCTATTTTGTTGAACAATACTTGCAGGTTTCCACTTACCTAGTATTGTAATGAATTCATCATCGAATTCGGATCAATTTCACTACAACATCTCATCTAAAATGAAGAGTATCAGGTCACAAGATTGAATGAGCTAGATTTGCTTGATGAGAAATGATAGAATGATCTTAATCATCTTCAAGTGTATTAGAATCACCTCAAGAGGAGCTACAATAAGAGGGTGTGAGTCTGTTTCTTTGAGATTGGAGACCTACTATTAAAAGAGAATTAGAAGTATCTAGCAAAAAGGGAAAGGCCATGAAAGTTTGAGCTTGACTGGTGTGGGCCTTATATCATCACATGAGCTTATGGAAACAATGCTTATCATTTGTCCACTATAAAAGGTGAGTCATTTCCCAAACCCATCAACAATATGCATTTGAAGAAGTATTATAGTTAAGTCTCAAAGGATCGTAGTAAAAAAAAAGTAAAAAAAGAGAAAAAGAACAAAAAAGAACAAAAAAATATCATAAAAATAAAAAATAGTCACCTTAATGAAAATCTGGTAAATAGGCATCTTGTATGAAAACAAAAAAATTAGAAAAATTGTCAAAAAAAAGATAAAGAGAAATAATTTGCCCTTTACTGAAAATCTAACAAACAGGCACTTTGGGTAAGTGTCACGGTGAAAACTTGGCAAATAGGTGCCATGTGTAGGAGGATACAACTCAACCATCTATTAGTATTTTATCTATTTCATGTCCATTTCATCTGCCACCTCCATCACTTATTCCATAATAAAACCTAATATCATACCTCTCATGGCTTGACGTTCATTGGTTATTAATGCTAGAACCCACTTTACATATTGAGTCAATCCCACTTCCCATTTCAGTGCTATATTGTCTTAGTCTTGATTGAGGGAAAAACCCTAAATCATTATCTAAAAAATATTAAAAAAAAAAAATCTAATAAAGTCCTCAATTTTTTTAAAAAAAATCTAATAAAGTCCTAAAAAAATCCTAAAAATTCTAATAAAGTCCTAAAAAATGCAAAAAAATCTAAAAACATCTTGAAATATGACCTAAAAATTAAATGAGCAATCAAGAAAATCCAAAGCAATGAACTATCTCTTGTAATAACAAACATATAAGCAGATACACAACATATCAAAGTGCCATGCCAATCAAATCAAGCAACAAAAGATGAACTATCAATCAAGTTTGCAATCAAACTGATCACATGTCCTATCAATTAATCGATCAATCCCTATCTATCATTCATAAATTTGTCTTATATAGGAAAGGGTACACTTGAAAACAAATAGATCGGTCTTATACGAGGTGTTAAATCTCTGGAACTAGACACTATCTTCACCATTATAATCTTCACATCAAGCAATCAAGAATGACAATGATCATTATGGATGTTGACTCATTGGTCTAGTTAGTCTTATATTATATTGATTTGTCTCGGGTCATGTGTGTATGCTACTCAAGAATGTCCACAAGTGATTAGAGCAGTTGAGATGGTTCGTAATCTTTTTTCTTTATTTTATATTTATGGTATGTTTCCATGAATTTTTTTGGCACAACTATTTTAGGTGTTTGTGTTGGTACGCTCATTAAGAAAGTATCCCATGCAAAATGAAGTCAAGGATAATTGTTCTTGTGACTATTGCACATACCTCGACCCTTAGTACAACAACCCTAGAATAGATGGGTTCACTCCTTGTCTGCTATATGTTTGTTAATGCAATGGGATAACATTTACACCTTAGTTTTTCATACCTTGGTGTACAAACCTCCATTGATACATAATAAGGCTTGATGATGATATTGTTGCACTACCTAAGAAGCACAAGAATTGGTGGTAGTTTCATTTTATCATATCAACTATCCTATACATCCATTAATTATATTCCTTAATCATTCCTCATTTCATGTTGATTCATTATCCTCACTAACTATTCTTCCATAAAAAAACATAAGCATGTTTGAAATAGTACTCTAGTATGTAAAAATAAGTCCATCTTGCATTCGTACACATGTTAGAATAGAAGCATGTCATAATGCATCATAGCATACCATTTGTATTGCATTTTATCACATCATTGTATTTACATACAAAATAAATAAAAAGACATATCATCTTGCATATAGAATCATGTTAGTATGCAATACCCATCACATTTTTATCACATACATATAGGCACATGATAGTTGCATACATAATAACATCCAAGACATTTAGAATGAAAATCGCATATCATATAAAAACATAAATATATCCATCATATAAATACATGCATCCACCACATAACATGTCAAGTACATAAATAATCGTGCATAGATATCATAAATCATCCATCTCGTTATAAAAATCATAAAAAAGAACCACCATGCATATGGGAAACATCATATACATCATATAAGAATCACCACCAAAATTGCATCTCATATATGTGTGTGTGTGTGTGTGTGTGTGTGTGTGTGTGTGTGTGTGTGTGTGTGTGTGTTTGCATGTCTATATATATGTATATATGTATATGTATATATGTACATATATATATAAATATATATACATATACATATACATATACATATACATATACATATACATATATATACATATACATATACATATATCTATATACATATGTATATAGATATTTATATGTATATATGTATATGTGTATATGTGTATATGTGTATGTATATGTATACATATACATATACATATACATATACATATACATATACATATACATATGCACACACATATATATACGTGTGTGTGTGTGTGTGTATATATATATATATATATATATATATATATATATATATATATAGAAGTTGAGGAAAAATCAACTCTACAACTCCCAAAGATCACTTGCATGCAAACTTGTCACGGAAAGAGAGAAGCAAAATAGCTATGGAGGCTAGAATTCAGAGATCCAGAAAATAGGAGTCATATTGATTTTGTGACAACAATGCAATTCAATAATTACAGTTGTTATGAAAATACAAAGAGAGAATCCTTATAAGAGGATACTCAAAACCCTAAAGGAGAAAACCCTAAAGAATTATAAAATTCCTAAGTTTAGCTTAAGCATGGAGTATAATAGACTAATAATTAAATGAATAATTATTAGCTAATAAAAGATAACTCCAACACCCCCCGTTAAGATGAACTTAGGGAGTAGTTAAAAAAAAACTAAGGACTAAAAAAACATGTAAAAAAATGCATGAAAGCAACAATGGGTCCCGACAACTAGGCCTGATGAGGTACCCAAGTACAATAAAATCTCTGTAAAGTGGAGAAAAAGGAGAAAACCCCGAGGGAACAAAACTCCTCTCCAAGAAGAGATGAAATCTCAAGTGAAGGACTAAAAAGCCTCCAAACAAGAGTGTTCCAGAAGATAGGAACAAAGGAAGATCATGAAGAACACCACTAAAGCATTAAATAGCTGCAAACACAGTCGTAGAGTAACTGCTGATCTAAAGAACCTCCTCTGAAATAGAACATGACCAAGTAGATAAGACTATAATCTGCATGAGTTCCCTCAAATGACACTACTTGAATCAAATGGCAAACGAAGACAAACAACTAAACTCAAAGATACAGATGGCATGAAACACCAAAGCCTGAAGAGTTGATCAATCGAACCAAGGAATCATTAGAACCAACAGGACAAACCTCCCCATAATACTGAAAAGGGATAGGGACATGGACACTAAAAAGAACGACCAACAAGAACTGCATGAATAAGAACCAAGAACAATGAAGGTGCAGAGCAAGTACATAGTGTCATGGAAGGAACACTCACTTGACACACATCATGAGGCTAATTTTCTGGAAGGAACACTCACGTGACAAAGGTATATGGAAAACAAAGATAAACATCAACCCCCCATGACACTTTATAAGTAGTGCATGTACAGTAAGGCACAAGATGTGCAAGATCCCAAGTATACAATGCATGATAGAACTTTATCTCAGTGCGTTTGCATAAATAAAATGCTACAATGATTAGAAAAGATAGAAGAATGGAAACAGAAAGAACAACCAAAGATGAGACATCCTACTCAAAGAAAGAGATCCTAGGACCTGAAACATCCAAGATATTCACCAGAGTGTTGAAAAGCAAAAAAATGAATCAAATATACCTAGAGCAGAATCTAGAAAGAACACTCATATGACTGGAAAGTACATAGAACAATATTTCCAGCAATATAAAGTTTTTGAAAAACAGAGTTCAAATGCTCAAGTGATGTCTCCCAGAGTACAAAAAGGAACCTCTGGCTTTGACAGAAAAAAACACCATCAAAAAAGAAAAATCAAAAGTTCAAACCTCCAAATCTGGATACACCTCAGAAAGAGATTTCTGATGATATAAGATTTGTTGAAAAATGCCTTTGTATGACCAAGTTATGACCAAAAGAAAAAAACATCTCTTTTAGGGCATTAAGGGTAAAATTTTTATTTATTTATTTTTTTGACGAAAATTTTCTAATGCATTTGCAGGTATAGCCGTACGGATTTGTGTGCCTCTATTTCACTTGACATGTTCAGGTTGATCGGGCTAGCCTATACTGATGGAATAGCAGAGTGTTACCTTCTTGGTAGTAGAACACCTTCTGATCAGTATGAATTACACTGATGTCTTCTCTCTATTGGGATAACTTTGACTTTCGGGATGACTGCATGAAAGTTGTGCCGATACCCGATGGATCTACCTTAGGCGGTTTGAGTTGTAATCGACTGTTGGAGGATCAGTTCTGGTGCTATGCCGATACCCGATGAAGTCACCTTTGGCGATCAGGTTGATATTGACTATTGAGTTGATGTGCTGAAGGCTACGCCAAAGTTCTGATGAGTCTGCTTTGTTTTGTCTTAGAGTGCTTTGCTTATCGGCATAGCAATTCTGAGTGTGTTTCGATGACCCAATGAGACCACTTTAGATTATCGAGATAACATTGCATGTCGAGGTAACTTCGTAGTGTTGGTTCCGATGAGCCGATGAGGTGCACTCTTGGCTATCGGAGATCGGGATAACTTCTCAAGTTTGGTGCCAATGTCTCGATGAGTTTTGTCTCTTGGTTATCGGAGTTTGAGATAACATTTCTTGTGTCTTGTCGATTACCCAATGGAGTCGCCTTCGACAATCGTGTATCATCAAGCAATCGCCTTTACCAGTTGAAAGTTATACTGAGGGCCGATGGAGTGGAGACCGACTGTGGGTGTGCGATCCAACCGAGTTCCAAAAGGATGAACACTCAGATACTAAAGATAGTCTCGTTGATGTATATGAATACAAACTGACCCAGTTGTTGATGCATGTGGGATAATTGGTTTCCATGATTGTAGACCGACAGAAACAGTTTGACTTCCCAACCGTCTTGGGCAGATGTAACGGCCAAATAGTTCGGTAATTCAAGCCGAATGTAAACCAAATGAAGTGTTATGAACCAAAATAGCTGTTGAGCGATCTGTGGAGTAGTTTGACCTGAGTGTTATATGCTTCAATTTGGAACGATTGTATGACAGAGTGAAGGAAGTTTGTAGACTGGACTTTATTGTATTTTTTGACATACTATTAATAAAGTTGTTATCTGTTGGTGGTGGGTTTTTCTCTCGAAAGGGTTTTCCCATGTTAATTTTGTGTGTTATCTCTGTGTGTTGTTTAATTGTGTATGCTCATACTTGTGTCGTATTCTGTAAAAGATGCAAAATTTGTAAACACTATTTGTTTTCCCCTACAAATTGACATTAGGGAATTGAATTTCCACACTTTCTTTCCTTACAAGTGGTATCAGAGCTTGGCCCGTTTTGTTATCCTTGTTGGGTAGGGTTGGTTTTTTGTGTCAATTCTATTTCAGTGGGAGTCTTGCAGAGTGTCTACTTGTTTGTTTTACAGGTTGAGATGGCGAGCACCTCAGGGCACATAGACATGGAGAAGTTTAATGGTTCCAGTTTTGAACTATGGAAACTCAAGATGGAAGACTTGTTGGTCGACAAAGATCTTTGGATTGCTATGGTTGCACAGAAACCTACATGCATGAAGCAAGAGGATTGGGATTTAGCCTACCGGAAGGCAAGGGGTCTAATCGGGCTATGTCTTGCTGATTCTATTATGTTGAACGTCCATGAGGAGAAGACTGCTTATCTTCTCTAGAATAAGTTGGGAGACATTTATCAGGGCAAATCCTTGGTGAATAAACTTTTCTTGAGGAGGAAGTTGTACTCTCTAAGGATGGATGCAGGAACACCATTGGCAGACCACTTAAATGCATTCAACATGCTTCTTTCTTAGTTAAATTTTGTTGGTGTGACCATTCACGAAGAAGAACATTGCATGCTGCTATTATGTTCATTGCCTGAATCTTGGGATCACTTAGTGATGGCTATCGGTAGTACTACAACCCAGTTCAAGATGGATACTGTGGTGAATACTCTTTTGTCAGAAGAAATGAGAAAGAAGTCTTTTGAGTTGACAAAAGATGCTCTCTCTATTTGAGGCAGACCAAAGGACAAAGACAAGAAAGGAAAGAAGTCCAAGTCCAAGTCTCAAGAGAGATCAAAATCTCTAGGCGAGAAGTCAAAGGTGAAGTGTTGGAACTGTGGACAGAAAGGGCATATCCGAAAGGATTGCAAGGAGGAGGAGAAGAAGAAGTATTCTAACACTGAATCTTCTCAGAGTGATGCAGATGATTTTGTAGCAACCCTGGAAGTGCCTACCTCAGATGACAACTGGTTAGTAGATTCTGGCACATCTTTCCACATGACCTCCCACAAGGAGTGGTTCTCAAATTATGAACTGTATGCTGGTGGAAAGGTATACCTAGCTAGTGATTCTACGTTGGAGATTGTATTGAGAGGTAAAATTAAAATTGAGTTCCTAGACGGTAGAGTGAAGGGGATCAATGGAGTTCTTCATATACCAGGTCTGGCAAGAAACCTTCTCTCTGTAAGTAAACTTAATGATGCTAGAGTACAAGTTACATTTTTATCTGGTGGTTGCAAGATGACTAAGGGTTCCATTGTATTGGCAAAGGGTGATCATATTGGTACACTGTATAAGTTAAATGCTGAATCTATATGTTGTAATGTAACTTCTGAAAAGTTTGTTAAGACAACTAAAATGATGCATCATGCTAATTCATTGGAAGCTAAACTTCTGGCTGAGAAAACAATGCTCTGGCATAATAGGCTAGGCCACATAGGTGAAAAAGGTTTAAAAGCCTTGAAGAATAAGAATCTAGTTGAAGGTTTGGATGATTGTAGTTTTGAGTTCGATTTATGTGAACACTGCATATATGGAAAACATAACCGTGTTCAATTTTATTCCAGTTCTCATAAATCTTTTGACATTCTAGATTATGTTCACTTTGATGTGTTTTGTCCAGTGGATGTTCCTTCTCTGTCTAAGTCTAAGTACTATTTATCTTTTGTAGATGATTATTCAAGAAGGGAATTTGTGTACTTTCTTAAAAGTAAATCATAAGTGTTCAGCCTGTTTAAGGAGTTTAAGAACCTTGTTGAAAATCAGACTCAGAGAAAGATTAAATGCTTAAGAATAGACAATGGTGGTGAATACTATAGTGCAGATTTTGACAAGTACAGCATTGATCATGGAGTTAAGAGACATAAGACTGTTCCTTACACTCCACAAAAAAATGGAGTTGCAAAAAGGTTGAATCGGTCTCTAATGGAGAAAATGAGAAGCATGTTGAGTGGAGCTAGGCTGGAACAAAAATTCTGGGCTAAAGCAATTGCTATAGCATGTTACCTACTGAATCATTCTCCTACTTCAGCATTGGTTGATAGAACACCTATGGAAGCATGGTCTGGTAAGAAACCTTCTTTAAGACACCTTCATGTTTTTGGTGCAAAGACATATGCTCATGTGCCTGATGTGAATAGATCTAAGTTGGATAAAAAAGTTGTGAAATCTATCTCCATTGGCTATGGAGTTGGTGTGAAAGGATACAAACTTTGGAATCCAGTGACTGGTAAGGTTATGTACAATAGAAGTGTGATTTTTCATGAGCTGAAGCCTATGTCACTAGATCATAGTATAGAAAAGAAAGGAGAAGTTGAGGTTGAAATTCCTCCAGCCAAAGAAGAATCTCCAGAGATACCTGAAGATGAGGAGAGTTCAAGTAGTTCTGAAGAAGAACATGATGAAGAGCCTCTTGTGGAACCTCAAGAAACCTCAACACCAGAGTTGAGAAGATCTACTCAAGAGAAGCGGCAACCTAATAGGTATACACCTAATAAGTACAGTCACTCTATGTTGATTGTTAATTGTGCTTATGCTTTACTTGCAGATACTGATGAACCTAGGACTATCAAAGAAGCAATTGAAATGTCTGATTTGGATTCCTAGTTGGAAGCCATGAATGATGAAATGTCATCATTGGATAAAAATGGAACTTGGGATTTGGTGCCATTACCTAAAGGCAGAAAGCCTATAGGTTGCAAGTGTGTGTTCAAAAAGAAGTATGGCCTAGATGGAAGCATTGACAAGTACAAAGCAAGATTGGTTACAAAGGGGTATTCGCAAAAATAAGGTATCGACTATGGGGAAATCTTCTCTCCTATAGCTAAGCTAACATCTATCAGATTTCTCTTGTCACTTGCAGAAGCATATGATTGGGAGATTGAGCAGATGGATGTGAAGACAACATTTCTTCATGGTGATCTTGAAGAAGAAATTTATATGTCCCAGCCTAAGCATTTTGTGGAAAAAGGTAAAGAACATCTGGTATGCAAACTTAAGAAGTCTTTGTATGGTTTGAAACAATCTCCCAGAATGTGGTATCAAAAGTATGATACATTTGTTTTGTCCTTAGGATTCGTGAGATCAAAGGTTGATCATTGTGTTTACTACAAAACTGATGGTGATAGGATTCTTATCATAGCTTTGTATGTAGATGGAATGTTGTTCATAGGAAACACAAAAGGCATGATCTCAGATTTAAAATCTCAGCTTTCTATGAAATTTGAAATGAAGGACTTAGGACCAGCAAATTACATTATGGGAATGGAGATCAAAAGGGATAGATCTAAGAGGAAATTTTGGCTTATCTAGAGAAAGTATATAACCAATGTTCTTGACAAGTTTCATATGTCCGACTGTAAACCATAGGTTGTTCCCATCTTGTAGGGAACTAAGTTGTATGTGCTTGACAGTCTGAAATCTCCAAAAGAGATTGAATACATGAAAAATGTACCTTATGCAAGTGCTATAGGTAGCTTGATGTATGTTATGGTCTATACAAGACCATACATTGCCCAACCAGTGGGAGTACTTAGCAGGTTTATGTCGAATCTAGGAAAGTCACATTAGGATGTTGTAAAGAGAATGTTTAGATATTTGAAGGGCACTTTAGACTTTGCATTATGTTATCATGGTAATCTGAAGGATTCAAAGAGAAATCTCACCATTTGTGGTTATACGGATTTTGGTTGGGCAGGGGATATTGAAAGCAGAAGATCCACTAGTGGATATGTTTTTGTCCTGAATGGTGGAGCAATTAGTTGGATGAGCAAGCAGCAAGCTATAGTCGCTTTGTCCACTATAGAGGCAAAATAAATGGCATCCACACATGCTTGTAAAGAAGCAGTTTGGCTTAAGTGTTTGAGTTCAGACATTGGTTTTGATGCAGGGCGGGTAGAAATTTGGAGTGATAGTCAAAGTGCCATATGTTTGGTGAAGAATCCTACTTTCCATGCCAGATCGAAGCATGTTGATGTTTAGTATCACTTCGTTCATGACATGGTGGAAGATGGAAAATTTTATCTTAACAAGGTAGACACTCTAGAAAATGTTGCAGATGCTTTGACAAAATGGGTGAGCACGTATAAGTTCAATTGAAGTTCTAATTCTATGGGTCTTGATACCCATGTTCCTCAATAACATCTGGAATGGTAATCAGTCCAGTGAATTCTTCATCAAGTGGGAGTTTGTTGGAAATGTGCCTCTAATTCACTTGACATGTTCGAGTTGATCGGGCTAGCCTATATTGATGGAACAACATAGTGTTAACCTCTTGGTAGTAGAACACCTTCTGATCGGTATGACTTACACCGATGTCTTCTCTCTATTGGGATAACTTCAACTTTCGGGATAACTACATGAAAGTTGTGTTGATACTTGATGGATCTACCTTAGGCAATCTGGGTCGTAATCGGCTGTTGGAGGATTAGTTTTGGTGCTATGCCGATACCCGATGAAGTCACCTTCGACGATTGGGTCGATATCAGCTATCGGGTTGATGTGTTGAAGGCTACACTGAAGTTTTGATGAGTCCGCTATGTTTTGTCTTGGAGTGCTTTGCTTATCGGCATAGAAATTTTGAGCGTGTTCCAATGACCCGATGAGACCACTTTAGATTATCGGGATAACATTGCATGTCGAGGTAACTTCGCAGTGTTGGTTCCGATGAGCCGATGAGGTTCACTCTTGGCTATCCGAGATCGGGATAACTTCTCAAGTTTGGTGCCGATGTCCCGATGAGTTTTGTCTCTTGGTTATTAGAGTTCGGGATAATATTTCTTGTGTCTTGCTGATGACTCGATGGAGTTGCCTTCGACGATCGGGTATCATCGGGTGATCCACTTTACTAGTTGAAATTTATATTGATGGTCGATGGAGTGGAGACCGACTGTAGGTGTGCGATCCAACCGAGTTCCAAAAGGATGAACACTCGGATACTGAAGATAGTCCTATCGGTGTATATGAATACGAACCGACCCCATTACTGATGCATGTAGGATAATTGGTTTCCATGATTGCAGACCGACAAAATCAGTTCGACTTCCCAACCGTCTCGGGCATATGTAACTGCCAACTAGTTTGGTAATTGAAGCTGAATGTAAGCCAAATGAAAGGTTACAAACCAGAATAACTATTGAGCGATCTGTGAAGTAGTTTGACTCGAGTGTTATATGCTTCAATTTGGAACGATTGTATGACAGAGTGAAGGAAGTCTGCAGACTGGAATTTATTGTATTTTTTGACATACTATTAATAAAGTTGTTATTAGTTGGTGGTGGGTTTTTCTCTTGAAAGGGTTTTCCCATGTTAATTTTGTGTGTTCTCTCTCTGTGTTGTTTAATTGTGTATGCTCATGCTTGTGTTGTATTATGTAAAAGTTGCAAAATTTGTAAACACTATTTGTTTTCCCCTACAAATTGACATTAGGGAAGCGGATTTCTGCACTTGTTTCCTTACATAATTAGCCTTCTGAATCCAACTATGAGGTTCTTTTGGCACCAAAATGTACCAAAAAATCAGCTACCCCTAGAAATGGAAAAAACAACTGCACAAACCCTCGAATACACAGATCTAAAGGACAAGACCCAAAATCTACCATGAAGAGAACAGGGGCATGTAGATCTAGAGCTCTGATACCATATTGGAGTAGAGGAAAAATCAACTCTACAACTCCCAAAGATCACCTGCGTGCAAACCTGTCATAGAAAGAGAGAAGCCAAATAGCTATGGAGGCCAGAATTTAGAGATCCATAAAATAGGAGTCATATTGTTTTTGCAACAAGAATGCAACTCAATAATTACAGTTGTTATGAAAATACAAAGAGAGAATCCTTATAAGAGGATACTCAAAACCCTAAAGGAGAAAATCCTAAAGAATTATAAGATTCCTAAGTTTAGCTTAAGCATGGAGTACAATAGACTAAGAATTAAATAAATAATTATTAGCTAATAAAAGATAAATCCAACAGTATATATATACATATATACATATACATATATACATATATATACATGTGTATATATATGTATATATGTATATATGTACAAGTATATATATGTACATGTACACACACACACATACACACACACATATATACATGTACATATATAGATACATATATATATGTATATATGTATATATATGTACATGTACATGTACATGTACATGTATATGCATATATATACATATACATATATACATATATACATATATATACATATGTATATACTATATGTATATGTACATGTATATATATATGTATAAACATACATACATATGTATGTATATGTATATATATGTGTGTGTGTGTGTATACACACACATACATAAATACACACTATCTCACCCTTGTCACATCCATCGACCAATACCTCCAATGATAGGCATTGTAGGGTTTGTTAAATGTGTAGGCGTTTATGTCGCCCACCATGGGTCATACTATGGTGTGGTCCTTGTGTTGATAACTACAGACTGTCATCCCCATTGTATTGGACAAAGACTGTCAAACTCAACATAAGTGTAGTACCCCTACCCTAATCGGATTTGTAAAACCGGTTTGATCTTGGTTGATTTACCATGATGTAATGTTATAGTCAGATATTTGATTATTGTGCGTACCTGTTAATATGGTTTTCGCATCAATTCTTATGTAAGTTTAATTGTTCTCCTGATTCGTGTTATTAATCTCGAGCTAACACTTTCATTAAATATATATGTATGCATGTGTGACTCATGGTTGCAAGAGATTGCAGGTACAATACCGCATAGGTACGAGGTTCATCTCCACCTAGATTCGCAGGTTTGAGTCTACCTCTTTGGTCCTTAGAGATTGGATTAGGTGGTTGTAAGACCCTTGTTTTACCCTAGTCGTGCTCAAGTGAGCATCGTCAGTCATCCATCAGTATCCCCTTTGGTTGGGTATGCGAGTCATGTATCTGGTTGGCTTTCTTGGGTTGCGTGTGGTAAAATTGAGTATGTAATACGAAGTATTTAATTTGATTAAATGTGTTTTTAAGCACTAGTAATTTAAGGGACTAAATTAAATAGGACCCCTTTGTGTGATTAATCATTAATTAAAATTGCTCTATTCATGTTTGTAGCAAGTTCAATTAAATGGTTATTTTAAATGATGAATTTATTTAGTTTATGCATTTTGATAGGAAAGATTAAATTTTATTCGAAAATAGAAATATTTTACCCTCCTTGGCATTTTGGAAATAGAAATGTTAGTTTCAATTAATTGAGAAAATCAAATTTTAAAAGAAAAGCAAGTTGTTGCATATTTGAATTGTTTGAAAAGAATGATTTTTCATTTTATTTAAAAGAAAGTATTTTAAATCCAAAAATAGGAATTTTTGGTCAAACATTTTCCATTTAACCTAGGTTGGAAAAATATTTTTGGGAGGATGATTTTTGGAGAATTATTTTTGGAATGAAATTTTTGGGCATTTGGGGAAGGAATTTCTTGAGCTTGCAGGTTGGGCTCTTCATCAAATCTTTCCTAGGATTGCTAAATGAGGTAGGATTCTTGTTTATCTCTTGGGTTTCTTTGTTTAATGGAGATTGTTTGGTTTTTGGAAGAAAATCTGGTTGTGTTGTTGATAATCTCTTATATTTTGTGAAAAATGAAAGAGTGTAGTTAAATCACAAACTCAAATCCTCCTTGCTTCTTTCTCAACCTTCAGATTTAATTTTGGTTGCTCAGATTGATTTTCAAAAACAAAATATTGGGGTTGGTTGTTCATGATGAATTTTTGTTTAAAACTCCATTGAATGTTCTCAGATTTAAGCTTTTAATTGGAAATTAGTTTGGGTTAGACAGATTGGTTGAATAAATTGTGTGTAAACCAATGCTATTTACCCAAATATGGTATTTGGATGGAGATATTTGCCCAAATTTACCTATTTTGGGTCTGGTTATTATGAAAATTTTAATATTTTGAATACCATGGGTATTCTAGAAAATTTGTTTTAGTCTCAGTTGAGACTGTGAATTAAAACTAGGGTTTTATCCCTTTTTAAAAGTTAAAAAATAAATATATAAAAATAAATTTTATTGGGCAGATTTAGGTTTTGGAGGGCGGGGGAGCCGAGGCTCGACCCGTGCCCCGTTCCTTGGTTCACATCCATTGGAGGTTTGTGACCACAGTGTGGCCGCAGAGGCTTGCATCCACCATTGTGGATGCAACTGCGTCACAGTGTGGATGCCGCAGTCTGTGTCCACAATGTGGTCACAACCTCCACGGTGAGGGCAACCTCCACTCCTGTCAATGGAAAGTGGGCCTCGCGGTTTGTTTTTTTTTATTTAAAAAAAAGAAGAGTATCGAAGTTTATTAATTTTATTTTATTTAAAAGTTTTTAATATATTTTATTAAAAAGTTTTAAATAGTAGCTTTAATTATTAATTATTAATTAGTATATATTTTATTAATTGTGGATTAATATATATATATATATATTAATTAATATTTAATTTGTAATTTTATTATTAATTATTAATTAGTATATATTTTATTAATTGTAGATTAATATATATATATATATATTAATTAATATTTAATTTATTTATATTTTTATATATGTATGCAATGAAGTGTCATTTTATTTGGAAAATGAACATTGATTTTAATTTCCTTTTAAACGTATATATTCGTGTTGCAAGAGATGAGATTAGATTATTTATTTCGAACAAAGATGAAAATGATGTTTTATTTTAAAAAATAAATATCATATTTTAGTTGATTAATGAATATTTAATTTTATATCATTGTGTGTTATGCGTATACTTATAATTATACTAATGTGATTTTGGTTTGAAAACTCATGATGAAGTGATTATATTATTTTTATGATGCAAAATGAATTTTAGTGAGTTAGTAAACCATGAGTGACATGTACCTAGACAAGGTTGACAAATTGCAATCAAACTTAGATCCTTTAGAAAACTGGATCGATTGTAGTGTTTAAACAATATGGAGGAATATTGTCATTTCTGATTTATGCCTGTGCATGTTTAATTTTTTGTTTTCGTATTTGCTTAAGAAATGGAAAGTCCTTGATTGTGATTGTTGGATATTGTCGTATGTTGATTTGGGTACCTGCTTATGTCCTTGATCTTGAGTTTTGACTATTTTCATGTGATGGTTTTGTATCTGGTCATGTCCTTTATGCGAGTGCTGAAATGTTGGTATGTGGTTGACCATAGCTGGTCATGTCTCTAGTTAGAGTATCGTTATTCAGTGCACCTCGTATGAAGACTTGTTCAGACAAGTGGGTATTCCTACCGTATTGAACTCTGTAATCTTGTCCTGGTGTATTCCTTGGTCTAGGAGTTCATTTGATTATGGTCTAGTGTCATGTGGGAAAGTGGCTTTCGAGTGGGGGTCATGCCCAAAGTGGTTGTTGGGTAGCCCATCAAAAGTGTGTCTAAATAAGTGATAACCTAATAGCATATTAGAGAGTTTAGTTAATGAACATTAAGTAAGATAATTGTGCCTCACGCATGGGATGAGGGCTAGTACAGACTTGACATGCAGTGAGAAGGCTTGAAATGGCAAACCAACAACCTTATCTTCACGAAAGGATGTGTTGGGTCCGCATGAGACTTGGATGGGTCGAAGGTTCGAAAACGGTTGCCAGGGTAACCTAGTTGATGGGGTCGGAACCTATGGAGACCTGCCATGGTAACCATACCAAGTTATGTGATGACACTTACCCCTTATGTTCGCTAGTGTGTTGTGTGTGTTGTCATTGATAGGAGCACTGTTGTGGAGTCGTATCTGGTTGTTTATGCCCTTGTGAGAACTTGTTATTCATGTTAGACCAAGGGTTGCTAATGATGGGTTGCGAGGACTTAGTTTCGTGGGTGCTCCAGTTGATCTTGTGTAATTGCTTCTTATCATATTCAGTTGGATCCTTTTCCTTTCTTTGGGATCATTCATGTATCTATTGAAATGATGTGGTCATATGTATTGCCTTGATGACAGGATGTAAATGATGTGAACCTTATGTATTCTTCACCCTATTATTTATTATAGAGGTCTTGTAGTTGAGCAGACCCAAAGATGTAGCCCACTAGGGGTGAACTCCGATATCAATTTGGTGTTATGTGGTGTTTGTGTTCATCTATTTCCTCTTTATTTAGCATGTATGGATGACATTATGGTTAATATGTATAATATGGATTAGATGATGTTAATCTTAGATGCATGTATGTAGTTATCTTATTAAATGCAGTAATTTGGATCATGAAGAATGTAGATTTGAATAATGGAATGTATTCATTTGTTGATAATGCAATTAAAGTATGCATGGCATATGTCTTATTGTAAGGTTGGTCGAAATGTACAGTTAAATTGTAATGGATGAACTTCTCATGTTATTTATATTTTTATCTTATCGAACGAATTTTACCCTTGTTTAAATTATTATCATGTCATTAAGTTAATCAACTTAATTGGATTAATTAGCATGAGTTGAGTTAAGTGTTGAATCAAGTAATCATGTTGGGAAACTCTTTAGGTGTTATTTAAGTCTTTCGTTGTGTAATCTGAACTTAATGATAATTCAATGTATCATTATTCTGTTTTAACTTTAAAATAAAAAATATTTGCACTCTTTTCTTGTGTTTTAGCTTTATCCCTTTGGGGTTTCCTAGTGGGGCATTACATTTGGTATCAGAGCCAAGTTTGCAAACACTAGTATCTTTGGTGTTGATTGTGCCGTTAGTTGGTGTGAGATGTAGAGACCTTATGTTGTATGCTTGTCCTCCTATTGTATGTGTGTGATTGAGGCATAGGATCTTGAAGATCTCAAGGACTTGTTTTCTAGTCTTTTGTGTATTCTTTTGAGCAAACCTTAATTGTGTGTAACATGTGTATTCACGCCTTGCTTTCACCTTCTTGATGTTGGTGCTTTTGAGTGATTATTTGTACCTTGTTTCTTACTAGATATCTTGGTATATGATTACTCTTATTCTGAGAGAGTCGTATGTACCTCCCTTTTTTATTGTTGTACTCTTTAGACTAATCCATTGGTTTGGTCAACGCTGGTTTTGAATCTGAAAGTATGAAATATTCTTGTATTAAGATTATGACCTAGCTTGGTGTTGTTAATTTGAAGGACTTGTATGGTAGATGTTGAGTTCTTGTGATGTAGCAAATTAACATTTATCATCCTTCCTCCTCTTTCTCTATAGAAATTAAAATGTTTGTTTTATGTGTATTTATCTCTTGTGTGAGTTTTCTAATTGCAAGAGAAAGGTTGTGACTTCTTGAACCCTTGTGTGAGCCTAATGATTCTTCTGTGTTTAGATAATAAGACAGATATGGGTTTAAAAGATCATAATGGTTATTGGGATGAAATTGTATGCTTTCATTAAGAGTTCTCCATGTGTGCTGTAAGAGTAACATAATGGAATTTCTATCTTAAGTAATGTGCATTAATGTGCGAATAGCGGTTATGTGAAATTGTCTTGTTTGTAAAATATGTACAAAAAGGGAACATGTTATAGTGGCTAAGAGTGTGTTGATGTGTTCCATGAAATATTGTTTTATGTGTTTCATAATATCAACTCAATTGAGGACCTATTTTAACAATGCTTCATTGAACTTGCTTTTGGAAATATATATAATTGATTTAGTGTGAATAGTAAGTGCAAATGAAAATCTTGTTTGATGTGCATGCATTAATATGTATTATTTAGTTGATAGTTCCTCATTTACCTTCTTATCGCACTTTAATTTTCGATGAAAAGTTGCAGATTATGATATGTTTTGTATTAATTAAGAGTAATGAGTGTTCGCAAGAGGTCTTGCATTAAAGAAAAGATTGTATGTCTTGATTTTTGTTGTTTGGAAAATTAGGACTTTTTGTTACAACCATAATATTTGGAAATGTCATGATTAGGCCAATGGGAATTCTTCTAAACGGCAGTGATATGAAAACCGTTCCATTAAGATGATAGGCTTATAGTGAGAAATTTTATCATGTTGTGTGATCTTGTTAATCTTGTGCATATGTATGAAATGGGTTGACTATCAAACTCTCTTCCCCTTCTCTTTACCTAGATTATAGGACTTTTAGAAATGCTACTAAAGAATGCATTGATTTAAATAGAATGTTTATAAAGCATGTGAAATTGTATTTTTGCATTTTGGTTTCATATTGAAAGATGGAAGTCTTACGCTTTGGAAAGAAATTTGCATGGTTAGTAATGTGATTATGAATGTTGAGTGGTATTAGTGAAAGATATAGGAATGACATTACTTCCTTATGTAATTTTGAATTGTAAAGAATTTCAATACTTGTATCTAGAATAAATTTTATTCAGTTATTCATGTGGGAAGCATAATTAAAACCTTCCTTGAGTAGATAATAGTGTACTGAAAAGTACTCCCCGTGAATGTGTATAAACCAGTATTGGTGCTTTCGTTGTGTATTGTAAGAAACCAGTGCTTTCTATATGTGCCCATGAGATGGTGAAGTAATCAACCATGGAGGATATGTTTACTTATGAGTATGGGAAACCATATTGTTTATGTGATGTTGCTTATTTGTTATCCTACTAAGTACCAAACCTCGGGTTGTTGGTAATTTAGTATGTTAAGGGGTAGTATTAGAAGTCATCGTTCCTTGAATAGTATGGATTGGCGTATGACTAATGTCAGCGCGAAGCGACTTTAGCTTCTCTATTTCGAGGAAATATATAGTTATTTAATGAAACTGTATTAAAGGTGTGCTCAATAATTTCCTTTTTGATGAACCAATCTATAAGGTTTATGTGTGCCAACCTATTCCTCTCTTTTATTTGAGCATATTGGTGGCAGTTCTTGAGCATAGTGATGGTGTATCTTGGAGGACCTCTTTGCCTTGTCTTCATGAAAGGTGGGTTATTTCCACATGAGCTCCCAAGTGTCAGGCATTGGTAGACATGTGGGTGGACCTTAGACATGTATACCATTGGCTTACAACAAGTATCCTGAGAGGTACGTCACTATGCGGGATGTGACCTGCATGTGCCTTTTTCCGTGAGGTACACTACCATGCGGGATACGTCCATTGTGTGTCTTTTCCACTTGGAGTATTTCCATGCCACATGACAACGTGATGTGGGGTGATTTCGAGGTGTACACTGCCATGCCACGTGGATGTGTGACTAGGCCACACCACATGATGAGCTATTGTGATAGCTAGACAATTGTTCTCTCCTTCCTCGTTGGTGGCTAGATGCTAGTCACATAGTAATGTTATGTGCAATTATGATATTCTTATTTATTAATTATGTGGACCAGCAATTTATTTTATTTTTACTTTGAAGGTTTAGCCACAATCTTGCGATCTTTTGCTTACTTTATTTGGTGTTGCAAATTCTAGATTATTTTCTTGCCTTACTGTTGGAATTGATGATTTACTATCTTTATTCATCTATATTTTGGTGGCTAAACTGGTTTAACCTTATTATTTTCGTATGTTGGTCTTGTGTTGAAATGTGAATTCCTCTCCAAGGATGTACGAGACGGTCTTGGTTGAGTGTATACGAGGAAGTAGACATAGGGAACCTTGAGGATGGGGGTATGTGAGGTTGTGATACAACTAGGATCCACTACCTACCTATATGCAGTGACTATCTCTTGGAGGCTAACCACCTTACGCAACAAGGGATTTTCACAAGGGTCTTGTATGGAAGGTAGCATCGCTATGGTGTGCCCTAGCACCATCAAGCCCTTGAGTGACATATTGGATATTTATAATCATGTTATTTGTTTTGAGATCAGGCATAGAGATAATGATCGTGCATGTTATCTTTGACCGAGCATTAGACATGCTCACATGTGGCCTTTTGAGTTGTGCATTCTAGTTTTGTGGATGGATATTATGTGTTATCATAGAGTAAAATGTATTATCTTGTCACTATGTTATGGGACATAGTCATTGGAAAGGTTTGTATATGCCTGGAAAGTTTTAACAATTGTGTTCTATATGTTTCTCTTATTTCATGAAAGTTGACTTGGTTGTAGAATTTGATATTTGAAGCTAGTTATGTGCGATAAAATTTTATGATGAGGATGGATTGATAAGAGAAATTGATCATAATGGCATATTTTCTTGTCATATTTGGTAGATGAGTATGGTAATTGTTGTTTACCTCTTTTGATGCTTTAATTTAGTGCGATGAAAAGAAGAAAATTTGTGTTTCTCTGCTATGATTATAGATAGTTCTGAGAATGTTATAAGAAATATATGGATTTAGATGTATCTTGCTAATGGATAATGGCATTCGTAGAGGATTTAGCAATAATGTTTTAATTATTTGTGAAAAGATTCATATGTGCAATTTGATATTTGTTAAATGATTTTCAGGGCTAATGCATGCTACATGTTTTCCATCTAGCCTTGCGACTTCCAGGAGCAAGTCAGAACCTAGAGGGGAGGATGTAGTACCCTTTCCCTAATCAGATTTGTAAAACCGGTTTGATCTTGGTTGATTTACTATAATGTAATGTTATAGTCAGATATTTGATTATTGTGCATACCTGTTAATGTGGTTTTTACATCAATTCTTATGTAAGTTTAATTGTTCTCCTGATTCGTGTTATTAATCTTGGGCTAACACTTTCATTATATATATATATATATATATATATATATATGCATGTGTGACTCATGGTTGCAGGAGATTGCAGGTACAATACCGCATAGGTACAAGGTTCGTCTCCACCTGGATTCGCAGGTTTGAGTGTACCTCTTTGGTCCTTAAAAATTGGATTAGGTGGTCGTAAGACCCTCATTTTACCCTAGTCATGCTCAAGTGAGCATTGCCAGTCATCCGTCAGTATCCCCTTTGGTGGGGTATGCGAGTCATGTATCTGGTTGGATTTCTTGGGTTGTGTGTGGTAAAATTGAGTATGTAATACTAAGTATTTAATTTGATTAAATGTGTTTTTATGCATTAGTAATTTATGGGACTAAATTAAATAGGACCCCTTTGTGCAATTTTCATTAATTAAAATTGCTCTATTCATGTTTGTAGCAAGTTCAATTAAATGGTTATTTGAAATGAATAAATTTATTTAGTTTATGCATTTTGATAGGAAAGATTAAATTTTATTCGAAAATAGAAATATTTTACCCTCCTTGGCATTTTGGAAATAGAAATGTTAGTGTCAATTAATTGAGAAAATCAATTTTTAAAAGAAAAGCAAGTTGTTGCATATTTGAATTGTTTGAAAAGAATGATTTTTCATTTTATTTAAAAGAAAGTATTTTAAATCCAAAAATAGGAATTTTTGGTCAAACGTTTTCCATTTAACCTAGGTTGGAAAAATATTTTTGGGAGGATGATTTTTGGAGAATTATTTTTGGAATGAAGTTTTTGGGCATTTGGGGAAGGAATTTCTTGAGCTTGCAGGTTGGGCTCTTCATCAAATCTTTCTCAAGATTGCTAAATGAGGTAGGATTCTTGTTTATCTTTTGGGTTTCTTTGTTTAACAGAGATTGTTTGGTTTTTGGAATAAATCTGGTTGTGTTGTTGATAATCTCTTATATTTTGTGGAAAATGAAAGAGTGTAGTTAAATCACAAACTCAAAACCTCCTTGCTTCTTTCTCAACCTTCAAATTTAATTTTGGTTGCTCAAATTGATTTTCAAAAACCAAATATTGGGGTTGGTTGTTCATGATGAATTTTTGTTTAAAACTTAATTGAATGTTCTCAGATTTAAGCTTTTAATTGGAAATTAGTTTGGGGTTTGACAGATTGGTTGAATAAATTGTGTAAACCAATGCTATTTACCCAAATATGATATTTGGATAGAGAGATTTGCCCAGATTTACCTAGTCTAGGTCTGGTTATTCTGAAAATTTTAATATTTTGAATACCATGGGTATTCTAGAAAATTTGTTTTAGTCTTAGTTGAGACTGTGAGTTAAAACAAGGGTTTTTTCCCTTTTTAAAAGTTAAAAATAAATATATAAAAATAAATTTTATTGGGCGGATTTAGGTTTCGGAGGGCAGGGGAGCCGAGGCTTGACCTGTGCCCCCTCCTTTGGTTCGCAACCATTGGAGGTCTGTGACCATAGTGTGGTCGCAAAGGCCTGCGACCACAATGTGGCCACAGAGGTCTGTGCCCACATTGTGGATGCAACCGCGCCCATAATGTGGATGTCGCGGTCTGCGTCCACATTGTGGCCGCAACCTCCACGGTGAGGGCAACCTCCACTCCTGTCAATGGGATGTGGGCCTCGCGGTTTGGTTTTTTTTCTTTTTAAAAAAAAAAGAGTTTATCGAAGTTTATTAATTTTATTTTATTTAAATGTTTTTAATATATTTTATTAAAAAGTTTTAAATAGTATTTTTAATTATTAATTATTAATTAGTATATATTTTATTAATTGTGGATTAATATATATATATTAATTAATTTTTAATTTATATTTTATATATATATATATATATATATGTATGCAAGGAAGTATCATTTTATTTGGAAAATGATCATCGATTTTAATTTCTTTTAAATGTATATTTCCATTTTTGGAAAGTATATATTTGTGTTGCAAGAGATGAGATTAGATTATTTATTTCGAACAAAGATGGAAATGATGTTTTATTTTGAAAAAATATATCATATTTTAGTTGATTAATGAATATTTGATTTTATATCATTGTGTGTTCTGCGTATAATTATAATTATACTAATGTGATTTTGGTTTGAAAACTCATGATGAAATGATTATTGTGTGTGTGAAAAAGTGAACCTGTAGCTGCAAGCACAACACTTCAATTAAGTCATTATATGCATGGTTAGTAATCAATAATCAATAAGAAATAAACCATAGCAAAGCGACTAATTTCCTTCTAAAAGGTGCGAGTATAAGATTGCTCTCATATTTTTATAAGTAATACCAGTGACTAGACTACACCAAGATGAAGGATTTAATCTATATGATATTAAGCTATATGGATGCAAGATGGATGAACAATTTAAGCAATAATAATCAATTCAAGCAACAATGGATGCAAGCAATAATGGATGCAAATAATCTAAAAAGCATAATAATCTTTAATGACTCCAGAGCGAAATTAGCATGATAATAATCTCCAAGCGTGTTCTCAAAAATCTCTAGGATGAATTGGAATGAGAGCTAAAGACTGAATTTATAGAGAATCACAAGAGAAAAAGCTTAATTTGGGATTAATTAAAAATAATTGAGAAATCAGACTCAGTTAACCTTGAGATAGATTCCAATTATAGTTTAATTGAAATGCATTCAAATTAGAAGTCCAAGTTGCATTGGAAAATAATAATAAATTAATTCCATGCATATAGGATAAAAATAGATAATTCTTTAATTTATTCAAGAAAAGGGTCTTTTCAATGCAACTGAACTTCTTTTTCTGAAAAGCTTTGAGTTCCAATTTTAGAGAATAGTTCAATAATTCAATTAAATTGCTTTTCTGATTTCAAGTTCTAAATTTAGAAAAAGAAATAATATCTCAAGTTTGATTTCTCTCTCAATTCAATTCTTTTTTTGTTTTATTTTCAATTCAACTCTTTGTAATAAATTAATTCATCTTTTGTAATAAATTAATCTTTTTTGCATGATTGCATGGCAAATTTATTAATTAATTAAATATGCAAGGATATTTAATAAATTAAAATGGGATAATTGATCAAAATGATATTCTTGGAAATGATTTGATTAATTAAATAAATATTTAATTAATATTGAGTAGTTGATTTGCCATGTGATTTTTGATAATTAAAGAATTAATAATGTGCTCAAGATTGATTTAATTGCCTTTGGTTAGAACCTTGGTGGTGGTGTCGAGATTAGGGGCCCATGGTTTAGATGACCAATTTTAGGGTATTACATTTGCCCCTCTTTGAATTAATGTGCGAGCAGCACGTTGGTTCAAAGAATGTGTGATGTCTAGGAGAGGCCAATTCTGAACTTGATTGATCACGAACTAGATAAAAAGCAAAGTGTTTAGCTTAACTCGAAGTGACAAAATTGAATGAAGTCTGATTAAAGTGATACCGATCCCGAACTTGATTGAACTAAGAAATGATAGAAAAAAAAGATACCGAACTTGAACTTGATTGATCAAGAAGCGGATCTTACTGATCTAGAACTTGATTGATCTTAGATGCAGTGAGTGATGATAAAAATTGATCTTGAACTTGATTGATCAAGACACGATGAGCGAAGAATGAACCGTTCAGCTTGATCAAAAAATGAATACTGAACACCTGCTTAGATTTAGTGTGATCAAAGAAACTCTTTAAACTTTTGATTGAGTTTAAACGAATAATCAGTTTGATTTGAAGCGATGAAACTGATTAATGTTAAGAGATTAATTCAGATGAAAGACAAATATCAGCTTGATTTGAAGTGATGAAACTGATATGCCCCTAGTGATTGATTTGATTCAGATGATCGAGAGATCTCAACTTGATGTGAAGCGATGACGCTGAGATGCCCCTTAGCAATAAGGATTTTTTTCTTTAATTGAAAAGATTTTGCTCGACTTTTGATGAAGATTTGAAAAAATTTCTCGACTTGTGAGATGTGAAGTCATAAGGTCATGAGTATGCCCCCTCGGGAGTGAAATTGAAAGATAATGAGGGTACTTGATTATAGGCAATTGTTTGGCGAAAATAAATTATTTGAGCATAAATTGATTCTAAGGAATTTTTTGAAAATTTCAGTGTTGATTGATGAGAAATTGAGTGTAGAGTTGATTGAAATGTTGATGTTTAGAACGAAATTGAATTAAGATTCAGTGTTGAAATTTGAGCGCAATTTGAAGAAAGAATGAGCATTTGATGAAAAAAGTGCTAAGTGGTCAACATTATGAAATTGACTAGCAAAATGATCTCGAATTTCGATTTCGATCCCAAAAATGGAATCAGAGCAGGCAAATTAGCGAAGGGTACAATTTTCATAACCATCGGAGCAAGTTGAAAAATTAGGTTTTAGGCTATATATAGGATGAAAGTGTCATTTTCAAATCATTTTAACCCTCCAAGTTTGAAAATTCAAAAAGCCTTCTGTGAAGAAAAATGGTGGTCCCCACTCGTCAGCATCAATTTGAGCACCAAAGACGTCACAATCGACCTCGAAACTACGAGCTAGCGGTAAGTAATCAATTTTTAGCCTCTTTATGTTTCCAATTTTGAATTTTTTTGTTCATTTTTCATGTTTTCCATGGGTTTTGGGTCAGGTGTTGCGGTTTATCGTGCTAGACAAGATCCTGTCTCGTATGAGAAACTGGTGAATTTTCTTTTGTCGTTTGAAGCCATTAGATTTGTCGTACGGGATTCACCCTTGTGTTGTACGACAGGTCGATTAGAAGACCATTTTGTCATACAATGTGTAAAAGTTTGTCGTTCGAGGCTGTTTTCTCGTACAAAAGCCATTCCTGACTCGTACGACATGCTGTTTGACTGTGTTTTGTCGTTCAAAAAATAGTGATCATTTTTGAAAGTGTAAACATGAAATTTTGCTTTTGCATTTGACTTATTTGGATTTGTGTGATGTTTAGCTTCCCTTGTAGACTCATGTGGAATCTTTTTTGATGCTCGTTGTTTGGTTTTTTTGTAGTTGTTCTTACCTCCTGTGCTTTTCAGATGTGTGTATCCTCCCACTATGGCTTTAGTTCATGATTTGTCTGAGGTTGAGCAGGCTCATGTTGATATGTGTGGCTTGACTCACCTGATGAGGTTACCTGATATCCGTGTGAACCACGAGATGCTCACAGCATTGGTAGAGCGGTTTCATTCAGAGCATAATACCTTTCATTTGCCAGTTGGGGAGTTGACTATCACTCCTGAGGATGTGTACAGGATCCTTCATATCCCTTTTGCTGGGGATAAGGTGGATTATGATACTGCATTGTTACCTAGACTACAAGCTCTTAGGAACATATTCAGGGATCCCGATATCTTGACTCGTTCCATAAGTTGGGATATATTGATAAGTAGGTACAGTGAGGAGTATCCGCTGGCATGTGTCCTAGTAGGTTTCATTGGTTGCTTCTTGATGCTAGATAGAGGGCAACAGGGTTTCCAGAGTGGATGGGGCCGTATGCTAGAAAGGTTGATAGAGACCCCTTAGAGACTTGGTTGGGGCTCTTGTTTGTTGGCCCACATGTATCGAGAGATGCATGAGATTGTTTACAGAGATGGGCAGAGCATGGCCACTGGGTTGTACATTTCACAGGTGTGGGCTTGGGAGCACCTTCCTGTTTGTCGGCCGATTGTTGATGATAGCAGAGAGCCAGGGCACCTGATTATTTATAGGTATGTCGGATATATTATGCAGCCCCATTTGGGCAAGATAGACTTTTGGCGATGACAGCTCGATGATCTGATAGCTGTCATATGGAGACCGTACAGAGGGTTGGAGTCATGGGATGACTGGTGGACGGTTCAGAGAGACCTTTTTGTTACACACCCACTGATTGGGAGGTCACAGACTATTGTGGAGTGATTCGTTATTTCACGAGTGATGAGGCAGTACAGCCAGCCTTAGGGGATCTCTCAGGAGTATACAACATATGCTCGATACGCCAATGAGGAGAGACATAGATGGTCACCTAGGCTATCCTATGCTTTAGCGATGTAGGAGCTGATAGGTTTACACCACCTGAGGTGTGATTATCTGGATGATATAGCAGATGCGGGGGTATTGCCCTAGTACAGGGATTACTTTCAGCAACATCCATTCCCTTGGTTTACAGATCCAGGAGAGCATGCTCCTCATATTGAGGATGTAGAGGATGATTCCCCTTCACCAACATAGGGACAAGTACAAAGACAGGGCCATAGGTAGGGATAGGGCCAGAGACTAGATGCTCCACGATAGACTGGTGGTGATCTTGGTGCTAGCAGCAATAGGGTGTGAGCTGATGTTGGACAGCAGAGGGGTGAGGGTGGATCCCTTGGGAGAGTAGGCATGAGGTTGGGTGGCAGAGAGGAGGAGCGAGCAGCTCCGAGGCAGGTCCGGCAGCAGCGGGATGAGCAGGGTGGAACCATAGGTGGAGATGGTTGTGGAGATGGTGGCGGGGAGCCTGCGAGAGAGCAGGGGGCTGATACCGGACGGTCGATGAGAGCATGTCTTGCAGAGCTGCAGTCATAGTTGATAGTGGCTCAAACTCAGCTGGCGGAGTAAGACCGATAGCTGGTCAAGGTTAGGGCTGAGCGTGATCGCTAGATCACAGCATTGAGAGTTGAGTCGATAGCAGAGATAGAGTCTTTATGACAGGAGGTGCTTCTCCAGAGCAGTAGGGCAGCATATTATGTGGCAGAATATAGTGTCGCAGTTCCTATTGTACAACAGGTGCAACCCTATTCATAGTATATGGCTAGATCAGAGGGAGCACGAGCACCGCGCCAGGATCCCAGGCATCAGGCTCCTCCTCCTCCACCAGGTGATGAGGGAGAGGGTGCCAGCTAGATGATTCTTTTTGTAGTTGGGATATTTTTTGTAGACACACCCATTTTTTTGTAGCCAATATGATTCTTGCTCTGATGGGAGTTTGTATATGTCATTGGACATCATTTTGTACCCTTAGACTTGATATGATATATACGAGATCCGTTTTGACATCATTGTACTTGTGTCAATCGACTATGAGATGTTTCTATATGATTTATTCTATATGTATGCATTTATTTCAGCATGAATGTATGTAATGCAAATGAATATGGATGTCTATGTTTTGGTTTCTTTTTATATGCAAATAAATGAATAAAAATGAGTAATGAGTAATGAGTAATGCAATTTTTTTCATTTTTCTATGCAATAAGATCAATGTAAATGAATCTATTGAAATGTTATGTATACAGCTAAACAACTCAAAACACAAGTACTCGATCGGAGAAATAATGATAAAAAGACCACTTAGCATAAGAAATAATGATTCTTTCAGCTCTCATTCAGAAGATGAAGAGATTATTACTATACCGAAATCACTCTAGATTCAAAAAAAATGCAAAATGAAATGCAACATGATATGCGAAATGCAACCTAAACCTAGTCACAAGATTTAAAATACTTAAGATTCATCACTGAGCCTAACGAACACAATAGGCAGGTTAGAGTTCCTTTCTTTTTCAATGTGCAATTTTAATTATCTTGTCCGCAATGACCCTTTTTTCGTTCATATCCTTGGATAGATTTCGCAGGGACCCGGATTGCATCATAAAGAAATTCCCTCAAAACAAACAAAGAAATGATATGGACCTCCCTGTAGCATACAAATAAGCAGAGTCAAGGTATGTGAGGCGATTTCACCTTAATGTGAAGGCTCTTATCACAGACACCCAGCTAATTTATATGTTTCCAGATCATTGGGATCATTCCTACAAGTAGAAAACAAAGAAAATATTATGCCCCCAATCCTTGTTTCTCTTAGTCACAATAGACTTCCTCGAGTTACTCAGAAGGACAATAATCGAAAATCAATATAAAAGATAGCATATAAAGAAAATTTTCATTCATAGCTCAAACTGTTTAGTAATTGTTTTTTGTTATGTTGTTTTGCTTGTGAACTCAGTGATAAAAACTTTGTAGTAGTCAGGAGACAGGTGACTGACTCGGAGTGGACGACCAGGTTTCACTGATGGAATAATGACTTGGTTGACACTGCTTAGGATATGTAATGTGCTCTGTCGAGTAACCTAAGACTAGGACGTTGATCAGTTTCAAGTCATGAGGGTTCCAACAAACCAGGATGTCACAAAAGTGACTGAAAATATGTACAAGCGAAAGCAAAAGATGCTTGAAAGTGGGAAATGCCAACGTTGCATTGATAGATGGAGCATTTGAGTACAAGAGGTGCCTGTTTGCCAGGTTTTCACCTACTTGGCAGAGATTCATTTTTTTTTTACCAAGGTGCATGTTTACCGGGTTTTCACCAGGGCAATTTCTCTCTTTTTATATATTTTTTTATTTTATTTTATTTTATTTTTTTTAATTTCTTCAGGACTTTTTTTTATTTTTAGGATTTTTTTCAAGACTTTTTCCAACTATACAATTTTGCGGGAGTAGAGAGTGCTAAGCGAAGAATTTATTCAAGTGGATGGTGTTAATCGGTTCATAGAGTTGTTCTCCTTCTGAGTTTGAGAGTTGATAGGCACCAGAGCCATATGTTGCAGTAACAATGTAGGGACCCAGCCAATTGGGTTCAAACTTCCCTTTATTGTCACGAAACTATTGATTTTTTGGATTTTCTCTCAGAACTAGGTCACCAACTTGAAATTATCTTTGTCGAACCTTCTTGTTATACCCTTTGGACATTCTCTTCTAATACACTCTGAGATGATCAAACGCCACTTGCTGACGCTCATCCAGCAATTCGAGTTCTTGCAATCTAGATATTATATGATCTTCATCAGTAACAAGACTTTGCAATGAAACTCTTAGATATGGTATTTCTACTTCAATAGGTAATACTTCTTCGGACCCATACACCAAAGAGAAAGGTGTAGCCCCAGTAGGTGTTCTGATACTAGTTCTGTAAGCCCATAGTGCATGATTGAGTTGCAGATGCCAATCCTTCCTAGACTTGTTCACTGTTCTATGCAAGATAGTCAGTATGTTTTTGTTAGATGCCTTAGCTTGTCCATTACCTTGAGGGTAATACACTAATGACCAATGTTGCTTTATTTTGAATTTCTCACAAAGCTCATCTAGATCTTTATTCTTGAATTGTCCTCCATTATCAGTCATGATGGACAAAGGTATCCCATACCTGCAAATTATATAGTTTAGGATGAATAAGGCAACTTGTTTACCAGTTGCTTTGGTGAGTGGAACTACCTCTACCCACTTGGTGAAATACTCAGTGGCAGTTATGATAAATTTATGTCCGTTGGATGAAGCTGGATATATTTGACCAATGAGATCAAAGGCCCATTGCTGAAAAGGTCAGTGTGTTATAAATGGTATGAGGTCCCTCGCTGGGGCATGTATGAGATTTCCATGAAGTTGATATTTCTCACAAGTCTTAGCGAATTTAATGGCATCTTTTTCCATATCTGGCCAGTAGTAGCCAACCTGTAATAGTTTCTGAGCTAAAGTAAAACCATTCAAATGAGATCCACAAATACCTTCATGGACTTTCGATAATGCACATTTAGATTCTTCAGTTTCTAGACATCTAAGCAATGTACCGTCCAAACCTCATCTAAATAAATTGTTAGCTATGATAACATACTGCGAAACATTTTGAGTTAGGTTTCTTTTCTCATTACGAGTAAGGTTTTCAGGGATAATTTGATCACATAGATAGGAGTAGATGTGGCTATATCGGGATGAGTCATGTCCAATAATAGAACAGACTATTTGGGTCTCAGGAAAATCATAAGCAGGGTAATATAACTCTTCCACCAGGAAATCAAAGCAAAAATTGGACTCCTGTAGCTCAGGTATAGATGCCAAGGTAGCCATAGCATCTGTTGCTCTATTTGTTGATCTAGGAATCTGTTGGAATGATACAAAAGCAAAGTATTTCTTGAAATCATCCACCATCCTCTTATAAGGCATCAATTTCTCATCTCAAGTCTGATATGTATCATTGATCTGATTGATAACAAGCTGAGAATCTCCATAGATATGTAATTCAGCAACCTTCCATTCAATGGCTAGTTTTATTTCATTCACCAAAGCTTCATATTTTGCAATGTTGTTTGTGCAAGGGAATAGAATCTTATAAGACTTTGGAATTGCATACTTCTGAGGAGTAATGAATAGTATGCCAGCACCTGAACCATTTTGAGTAAAGGAACCATCAAAGAACATCTTCCAGGGTTGTTGAGTAAGATGAATTATTGATTCATCTGGGAACTCGATGTTTAGTGGTTGAGTATCCTCAAGTGAAGCTTCAACAAGTTGATCAGAAATTACCTATCCTTTTATGGCTTTGCATTCCACATATTCAATGTCAAACTCTATAAGGATCATTACCGACTTTGCCAATCTTCCGGTGAGTGTTGCTTTATTAAGAAGATACTTGAGTGGATCGATTTTGGCCACCAACTTGACAGAATGTGATAGCATATAGTGCCTTAGTTTTTGTGATGCAAAGACTAATGCCAAGTATGCTTTTTCTATTATACTATAGCTCATTTCATAAGACACCAATGTCCTGCTGATGTAATAAATAGCTCTTTCCTTTTTGTTGTCATCTTGTTGCACTAGAAGTGCCCCCAGTGATGAATCAGTTGCTGATATATATAATATTAGTGGCTTACCCTGAATAGGTGGCATCAATATCGGTGGATTAGATAGGTACTCTTTTATCTGCTGAAGATGTTGTTCACACTGCTGATCCCAGTTGTATATTATTCCTTTTCTCAATACTTTTGTAAAAGGTTGAGCCTTGTCTGCTAGCTGAGAAATGAATCTTCTAATGGATTGGAGACATCCCTGTAGACTTCTCATTTGACTGATGTTCTTTGGAGGCGGCATTTCCATTATAGCTTGGACCTTCTCAGGATCAACCTAGATGCCCTTCTTTGAAATGATGTAGCCAAGTAGTTTACCAGATGTCACTCCGAATGCACACTTCTTTGGATTTAATCAGAGCTTAAACTTTTCCATTCTGTCAAGTATAGGACCTAACTCTTGAATATGCGTTGATCTTTTCATAGTCTTCACTAAGGTATCATCAACATAATCTTCCATATTCTTATGCATCATGTCATGAAAGATAGTTGTAACTTCTCTTTGATAGGTTGCCCCTGCGTTCTTTAACCCAAATGGCATAACGTTCCAGCAAAAGGTTCCCCATGCATAGGTGAAAGTTGTCTTTTCTTGATCTCCAGGAGTGATTTTAATCTAATTGTAGCTGAAAAATCCATCCATTAGTGAGTACATCTCATACCCAAATGTCATGTCGACTATCATATCAATATTTGGCAATGGAAAGTCATCTTTTGGACATGCTTTGTTGAGATCTCTAAAATCTGTACAAACTTTGATAGATTTATCTACCTTCAACATAGGTACTATGTTGGAAATCCATTCAGCATAATCTATTGCTCTGATAAATCCAGCTTTGTGCAATTTCTCTAGTTCAGCTTTGACCAATAGTGCTACATGTGGGTGCATCTTACGGAGTTTTTGTTTAACTGGTTTTACTCCTGGTGTGATTGAGAGATGGTACACAATGAGATCAGGATCCAAGCCAAGCATATCAGAGTATGTCCATGCAAAGTTTATTTTCTTTTCTAAGAATAACTGAGTGAAATCCTTCAATTCCTCTGCTGATAGTGATTGAGCTACATGAATAATTTGTGGTGTCTCTTGATTCCCGATATTCATTGGTTGAGTTGGCTCGATCAATATGGAAGACCGCTCCTGAAAATGATTGGGCAGTATACCAAGTATCTCACCTTCAGGTGCCTCAAAGAGGTTTTCACCTTTAGGTACATCCTTTATTTTCTCTTTTTTAGATTCTGACACCGCCACAATGTGGTTTTCACCATCAGATCTTTTATTTTTATTTTTCTTGTTTTTGCGACTAAGATACTTGATATCCACTTCAGTCATATTTTCACTCTGTTCACTGGTGGAAGAGTTTATGGGTTTGACTGTATTGAGATAATAGGATAATGTATAGTCATTGGCAAAAGTAGGTATATCCATGGGTTGATTCTATAAAGTACAGTCAATCAATTCGGGATGTACTAAGGACAAATTTTGGATAGGTTCAAGAGTGTTCACGGTTTGTTATCACAACTGTGGATCGAAAAGTCGAGTTCCAGAATGATACCTTGCGTAAGTGTCTCAAGACCAGGAAGAGTCAGATCATGATTATTAAAGTTCACGTTAATATTTAATCGATCTAATCCAATAGACATACTTGTAACATCATTTACTACACCAGACTGGATGTCATATCGTGGTTTAACAATAATAAGACTAGTAGGCAACTTTTCATTGTTTGTATCAGATGATTCAGAATTTGAGGCTAAGTGGATATCATCATGAATAGGACTGTCATCAGAGTCATCAGAGTCATCGGATGAAGTTTCCAAGTCTCTTTCAGGTGATTTAGTAAGCATATGTATGGTATCAATACTAACATCTTTAATGCTACAAGTTCCTTCATGTTGTGGTTCATTCGTCATTTGTATCTGACACACCTGTTGACATGATCTCATTGTTTTTGTAATTTTTTATCATCTACTCCATTCAGCTTCTTCTAGACTGATGACTAGTTCTTATTCTGTAGCTTCTAACTCTTCCTGTGTAGTGCTATAACTGATTTGTTTTGTTTTAAGATAAGGACACATAGATGAGAAGCTTTCTGGTATTGTTCCTTCTTTCAATCCTTGTTCATAATTTGCTTGCCTCTTTTGTCTAATTTATTGTATTTCCTTCTCTAGTTTTATGCGCATCAGTTCTTCAGTATCATCTATGACACCACTAGATTCTTCTAGAGTTTCTATAGTGGATGTGTCTAAAAGATAGTCAGGACCCCATTCATACTCATTTGAATCAGTCTCTAAATCATCTACTTGTTGCCTACCAATATATGTGACTGGAACTTCTAATGGTGAAAACAATTCTCTGATTCTTATGACATCATCTCTTATATCCTTAGGAACCTCAACTTCTTGTATTATCGTAGCTAATACCGTTGAAGCTTGAGCACTGACTATTTCTTCTTTCTTGACCATTGATTCCTCTTTCTCTTGTCTACACTCTAATTTTGTTTGTTTAGTGTCTGCTTCATGTAATGTTAAAGGCGATATCTTTTTTGAGCACTTAGACTTAGAAACATGTTTTTGGTCTGATGTCTTTTTAGGATTGTATCCCAGTCCAGCCTTATCATGTGTAGATTTGGTTTGTAGCTGAATTGGTTCAGTAATACCTTCTTTTTGTTTTCCCAAAGGACCAGTACCTGAGTACCCCATGCGCTGAATCATTTTGTAACCACGACCATATTGGTTTGAGGAAATCTCACAATGTCGTACCTCCTCATTTGGACTATCTTTCTTAAAGAGCCAGTTAAGCACAACATCCTCTTCTATTTCATCCGCCAAGGAGGTAGAAGATTGTATAAAGAGACCATCATATATAGTATTCAGAGCTGAAGTTTGTGTTCTCATAGCCTCTGGTGGCTTGCCAAACCATTTTGGTGATGGAGGGAGAGAAACTAATGATAGTATTGGTTCTATCTTGTAGCCATCCATGACGATATCTGTAATCTTTAATCTCTTTTCTAAGTCTTTCATCAATATTTCTGGATCTTCATTTGGAGAGGCTGCCCTATTATGAGGCACAAAAGTATCTGCACCTTTTGTCAATGCATCACAGATGACATTTGTATCAGCAAGAATACTGACTTCAGCTCCGTTATAAGGAAACTTTAAGCATTGGTGGTATGTTGATGGTACTGCCTTCATTTCATGAATCCACGACCTGCCCAGTAAAATATTGTATGACAATGGAATATCGAGAACCTGGAAAAGGACATCTCTCTCTACCGGTCCCACTCTGATTGGTAATGATACTAGACCCTTGGAGGTCCTCTCTTCTTCATCATAGGCTTTAATTGTTATTTTCTTGCCTGGATCAATGACATTTTCAGAGAATCCTAGTTGTGTAAGCAGATGATAAGTACAGATATTCAACCCTGCGCCTCCATCTATCAAAACATGTTTGACTCTGTGTTTGTGGATCATGGCTTCAATATGCAATGGCTAGTTATGTGGATGATTTAACGAATTGTCATCCTCTTCAGAGAAGGTCAAATAGTGAGGTGAAGTTAGATGACCCACCATAGATTGAAACCGATCAATGTCTAAATCTTTTGGAACGTTGGTAGTGAGCAATGCTTTGTCTAGGATTTCCTTGTGAGCAGATGAGAGTTGTAGCAATTCAAAAATTGAAATTTGAGCATTTGTCCTTTTTAACTATTCAACCACACTGTATCCAGTGGACGATGATGAGGTTAATCTTTTAAATTTGTCCAAGGTCGATTCCTTTTGTTTGTTTGGCAAGGCTGTTGGATTTGATGTTTCTTGAGCCGGGTTGGAAGAACTAGCTCCTTAAAGGGTAACTTTCTTCTGAGATTGGGTCAGAGCTCTTGCATATCATGATTCATTTGGTTTATCTTGAACTATAATCACATTGCAATATTCTGAGTGTGAAGGTTCAATCATGTTGATAACGTTGTCCTGGCTGACATAAGTATAATTTACCTTGGCACCTCCTTTGGTCTTTGAGGAATCACCTTGTTCGTAAGCAGGCAAAGGGTCTTTAAATGCTTTATGATTAGAATTGGTTGGATGATTCCCAATAACAACTTTACCAGTGTCTATGAGATCTTGAATCTCGTGTTTTAGCTTCATGCAATTGTTTATGTTATGACCCTTATTCCGATGGAAGTCACAATATTCATTTTCTCTCCACCATCTTGGTTTGACATCTGGATCACATGGTCTGGAGTTATCTGGTAGTGTTATCAAGTTGTTTGCCAATAGAGTTTTGAAAGCGGATTCATATGATTCTTCAAGAGGAGTAAAATCACGCTTAGGTTTGGAAAGCCAAGGCTTTTCTTTGAACCATTCCTTTGTTTTCTTTGGCAGATTCTCTGCTGCAATCTCAGCAGCTTTAAGTGCTTGTGTACCACTAGCCAAGTTGAACATTGTGGATTTTGAGTTGGTTTTGACAATGTCTACTACTCCATCATTAACAACATTCTTGTTGTTGTCTTTGGCAAATTTGCAATACTTGTTCTTCTCTTTAGAGCTATATCTTGTTTGTGTTTCTTTCCAAGGTGTGATATCCCCCTTCTTTATGAGCACATCTTCCATTCGAATAACATTATCTACCATTTTGTTAAATGATGGGTGTACTTGCATTTGTATGCTATATTTCAGTTCGGGGACCAAGTTATTGACAAATATATCCATTTTTTCAGAGTTTGGAATAGGTTGTGGGTACCTAGAGAACATCCTTCTCCAGCGTTGGAGAAAAGTAAGAAGAGATTCCCCTGTTTTCTATTGAGTATTACAAAGATCGATCATAGTCACAGGATGTCGAATGTTGTATGAGTATTGTTGTAAAAATAGTTGGATTAGTTCTTCAAATGTTTTTATTCCTTTGGGTAGACTTGAGAACCATTCCATTGCTTTACCCCCTAAACTCCTTGGGAAGAGATGCATGAGGTACGTTTGATCATGCATGAATTCCATACAAGAAGCACTAAATTCCGTAACATGATCTTGAGGATTTGAGGTACCATCATATTTGTCAAATTTTGGGATTTCCACTCGTGAAGGAAATTGAGGCATGTGTAGATTCTTGTCAAATGGAAAGGGACATATTGTTTCCAGAGAATATTGTTTTGGGGATTTGTCCTTATTCTTCAGCTCTGTGAGCTCCATCCGCAAAGCTAGTAACTTTTTGTGTACCATGAGTATAGGTGAGTCCTCCCTTTTAGTAACAAGTGTCTGAACATCATATCCAATAGGAAGTTTGGCACCTTGTTTTGCTAGTTCTAAGAAATAATCTTCCTTCTCTCAGGTCATGATAGTTTTCATCATTTTTCTAAAGTCTTTGTCTTTCTGACAGTCAAGGATTTCTTTTTCTGGAGGTTCAGCATCTTCATCAATCTCACTTGATGATGAGGAGTCATTATGATTTTCGGGAATATTACTGTCATTTTTGTTTCTATCATTGTATTTTGTCTCATGTATAGTGGGAGATTTTGGTTCATCAAAAATTGGTCCGCCTGATGATGATGGCATGTCAGTGAGTGGATCCTTCACGTAGAATGGATTATCTTGATAGGTGAAGGTTTGTTCTTTGCCTTTGGCTTGTTTCTTATGAGAACTCCTGGTTTGAATAGGCATCTTTATGGGTTTGTGTGACCTAAATGTGTTTGTGATGCAGAGGTCAAGATCAATTTCAGAGCTAGTTGTTCTATTTAGAGTATTGTTTAGGAGAAACAACTGAGATTTAGTCTGATTTCAGGAACGATCTATCCTATCTAAGTGTAGTGTAAGATTCAGTCTGGTTTCAGGAATGATCTATCCTGTATAAGATGTTATCTAAGTGACTAAAATTTGATAGGTAGTTGATTGAACTAGCTGAAAGGTGATCGACCAAATCATGCAATGCAAATGGTAGAGGTACACTGTCTTGATCTATCTATGCTCAGGAAAATGATAACCAGTATTATGTTTGTTGTAAGCCATTTTTAGGCAAGTTTGACTGTTCTGTTCTGACAAAACTAGAGACTCGTACGATAGGATTTTCTGGACTGGATGATAATTTAGTAGCTACAGGATGACAATAGTTTTGTTTCATACGAGTTGCTGCCTCGTACTGTACGACAAATGGGTATGTGCAGGATGACAAAAGACTCAAAGCAGTTTTGTTTCGTACGACACAAGATACAAAGTCAAACGACAGAATAAAATGACTCGTACGACACAGGATTGGGTCTAGGACGACAAACTAGAAGACTCGCATGACACAGGATGTGATATAGGACGATGAATTATCAAACTCATACAACTGTTCACAGGACAGAGCCTAGAAATTTTGAGATTTTTTTATTGCTGAGTATGATAACTGAGTATGACCAATTCTGAGATGGACTGATTTTTGACCAAGATAGACTACTTTCTGACACGGACGGAGTTTCGACTCAGGATGGACTAGTTTTTGACATGGATAGAGTTTCAACTTAGGATGGACTAGTTTTTGACACAAACAGAGTTTTGACTTACTGAGTTGTTTCTGATCTTCACCAATTTTTGGTATTTTAGTTTTTGTTTCAGGGATGAAAACACAGAAAACAAGTAGTATGTATAGTGACTCCAATCACAGCATGCAAACCCTAAGGAATTTGGTGAGGAAAGAAAAAATTTGCTTGTAGACTCAGGTACAAACCCAATAGTTAATCAGAATATGGCCACTGAGTCTCACGCAATGGATTCTCAACGATGTATTATCTGACTCCAAACGCTAATGGGGGCACGAAATGACAAGTATCTTGGGAGAGTTACTATCTATCTTGCACAAAGATTATCCCCCTTTCAAAGATGAACCGGGTAGCTTCTAATTTTAAATTGGATTTAGTCAGGGATCCATTCGGTGCATCGAGGTATAAACTCAATTAAGAGGTCTCCTAGCCTTGAAAACCAAGGTTTAATATACCCAAAGGTATGGAGGAGAGCTATTCTCGAGCACTGCCGTTGACTTGATTTTCATCAAATCACGTTTATTTTATAGTGGGTTGGAGTACTTGGCATCTAGCCGTTCCCACTTAGGTTGTTCCCCTCACACCGGCCGTAACGACTTTAAGAGTTTTTCAACCCCTCGGGAGGGCAGGCTTGCTAAAGATGTACAAATCTCAAACAAAAAAAAGCTTCAAGGGTCTGGATTTTTTATTGTCTAGAAAAATACAAGAGCATACTCTCCTACCTCTCAGAATCTTCTAAAAGCACAAAAGACAGATTTGTTCTTTAACCAGATAGCAAGTTAGGTTCCTAAAAAATGAATTTAAAGAATACACGATGTTTAGTCGATTCTCCTCAGGCAACCTGCAAAGACAACGAATCAGTAGTCATATTGTCTTTGTGCGACAAACATATTCTTCAACAAGCGTTCTGCAAAAACTAGTTAGGCTGTGAAAAACTCTAAGATAGACAGATAAACAGTCAGGGTCAGTCGTCAGAATAATCAATCAGAAATGAAAAAAAATTATGAAATTTGCCTTTTTTACCAGAAAATATAGAATCGTACGACAGACACCTGACTCATACGAGACAGATGCAGTATCGTATGAAAGAAGATTGTTGATGATGTCTTCTCATATGACAGAGGATTTTTGCTCATACGACAGAGGATCTACTCGTACGATAGAGGATCTGCTTGTACGATAGAATATTTGCAATTCGTGCGACACCTGCAGTTTGTCATTTTAGCCTGTAAAAATTGTCATACGAGATGTACGGATGAAAAATTAAAAAATCTGAAACCTGGAAAATAACAAAAAATAAAGCAGTCAGTCTTGGAGGCTGAAAAAAAATGTAGTCTTCGGGCCCCATGGTGGGCACCAGAGATGTGTGTGTGAAAAAGTGAACCTATAGCTGCAAGCACAACACTTCAATTAAGTCATTATATGTATGGTTAGTAATCAATAATCAATAAAAAATAAACCATAGCAAAGCGACTAATTGCCTTCTAAAAGATGCGAGTATAAGAGTGCTCTCATATTTTTATAAGAAATACCAGTGACTAGACTACACCAAGATGAAGGATTTAATCTATATGATATTAAGCTATATGGATGCAAGATGGATGAATAATTCAAGCAATAATAATCAATTCAAGCAACAATGGATGCAAATAATCTAAAAAGCACATAATCTTTAATGATTCTAGAGCAAAATTAGCGTGATAATAATCTCCAAGCGTTTTCTCAAAAATCTCTGGGATGAATTGGAATGAGCACTAAAGACTAAATTTATAGAGAATCACAAGAGAAAAAGCTTAATTTAGGATTAATTGAAAATAATTGAGAAATCAGATTCAGTTAACCTTGAGATAGATTCCAATTATAGTTTAATTGAAATGCATTCAAATTAGAAGTCCAAGTTGCATCGGAAAATAATAATAAATTAATTCCATGCATATAGGATAAAAATAGATAATTCTTTAATTTATTCAAGAAAAGGGTATTTTCAATGCAACTGAACTTCTTTTTCTGAAAAGCTTTGAGTTCCAATTTTAGTGAATAATTCAATAATTCAATTAAATTGCTTTTCTGATTTCAAGTTCTAAATTTAGAAAAAGAAATAATATCTCAAGTTTGATTTCTCTCTTAATTCAATTCTTTTTTTGTTTTATTTTCAATTCAACTCTTTGTAATAAATTAATTCATCTTTTGTAATAAATTAATCCTTTTTGCATGATTGCATGGAAAATTTATTAATTAATTAAATATGCAAGGATATTTAATAAATTAAAATGGGATAATTGATCAAAATGATATTCTTGGAAATGATTTGATTAATTAAATAAATATTTAATTAATATTGAGTAGTTGATTTGCCATGTGATTTTTGATAATTAAAGAATTAATAATGTGCTCAAGATTGATTTAATTGCCTTTGGTTAGGACCTTGGTGATGTTGTCGAGATTAGGGGCCCATGGTTTAGATGACCAATTTGAGGGTATTACAATTATATTATTTTTATGATGCAAAATGAATTTTAGTGAGTTAGTAAACCATGAGTGACATGTACCTAGACAAGGTAGATAAATTGCAATCAAACTTAGATCCATTAGAAAATTGGATCGATTGTAGTGTTTAAACAATATGGAGGAATATTGTCATTTCTGATTTATGCCTATGCATGTTTAATTTTAAGTTTTCGCATTTTCTTAAGAAATGGCAAGCCTTTGATTGTGATTGTTGGATATTGTCATATGTTGATTTGGGTACCTTCTTATGTCCTTGATCTCGAGTTTTGACTATTTTCATCTGATGGTTTTGTATCCAGTCATGTCCTTTATGTGAGTGCTAAAATGTTGGTATGTGGTTGACCATAGTTGGTCATGTCTCTAGTTAGAGTACCGTCAGTCAGTGCTCCTCGTATGAAGACTTGTTCGGACAAGTGGGTATTGCTACCGTATTGAACTCTGTAATCTTGTCCTGGTGTATTCCTTGGTCTAGGAGTTCATTTGATTATGGTCTAGTGTCATGTGGGAAAGTGGCTTTCGAGTGGGAGTCGCGCCCAAAGTGGTTGTTGGGTAACCCATCGAAAGTGTGTCTAAATAAGTGATAACCTAATAGCATATTAGAAAGTTTAGTTAGTGAACACTAAGTAAGATAATTGTGCCTCACGCATGGGATGAGGGCTAGTACAGACTCAACATGCAGTGAGAAGGTTTGAAATGGCAAACCAACAACCTTGTCTTCACGAAAAGATGTGTTGGGTCCACATGAGACTTGGATGGGTCGGAGGTTCGAAAAAGGTTGCCAGGGTAACCTAGTTGATGGGGTCGGAACCTATAGAGACCTGCCATGGTAACCATACCAAGTTATGTGATGACACTTGCCCCTTATGTTCGCTAGTGTGTTGTTTGTGTTGTCATTGATAGGAGCACTATTGTGGAGTTGTATCTGGTTGTTTATGCCTTTGTGAGAACTTGTTATTCATGTTAGACCATGGGTTTCTTATGATGGGTTGCGAGGACTTAGTTTTGTGGGTGCTCCAGTTGATCTTTTGTAATTTCTTCTTATCATATTCAGTTGGATCCTTTTCCTTTCTTTGGGATCATTCATGTATCTATTGGACCGATGTGGTCGTATGTATTATTAGTTTATGTACGCCTTGATGGCAGGATGTAAATGATGTGAACCTTATGTATTCTTCACCCTGTTATTTATTACAAACGTCTTGTAGTTGAGCAGACTCAAAGATGTAGCCCACTAGGGGTGAACTTCGATATCAATTTGGTGTTATGTGGTGTTTGTGTTCATCTATTTCCTCTTTATTTAGCATGTATGGATGACATTATGGTTAATATATATAATATGGATTAGACGATGTTAATCTTAGATGCATGTAGGTAGTTATCTTATTAAATGCAGTAGTTTGGATCATGAAGAATGTAGATTTGAATAATGGAATGTATTCATTTATTGATAATGCAATTAAAGTATGCATGGAAAGTAGATGCATGGCATATGTTTTATTGTAAGGTTGGTCAAAATGTATGGTTAAATTATAATGGATGAACTTCTCATGTTATCTATATTTTTATCTTATCGAACAAATTTTGCCCTTGTTTAGAGTATTATCATGTCATTAAGTTAATCAACTTAAATGGATTAATTAGCGTGAGTTGAGTTAAGTGTTGGATCAAGTAATCATGTTGGGAAACTCTTTAGGTGTTATTTAAGTCTTCCGTTGTGTAATCTGAACTTAATGATAATTCAATGTATCATTATTCTGTTTTAACTTTAAAATAAAAAATATTTGCACTCTTTTCTTGTGTTTTAGCATTATTTCTTCGGGGTTTCTTGATGGGGCATTACAATAAGTAACATATGGGCAATGCATGACCCCCAATCTATAACTTCCCTCATCAACTGAGCAAAATAGGTTGTACGCTATAGTACTCCCTAGACCTCCATGAACTATCTCAAGATCCAATTTGGCAACTATATATCTATGATCATCTAATCTTTCACTGTCCGACCAATCAAATGAGTTTACTGCCTATAGTATGGCAGATGTTGTGCGTCATCATCCCAGCCAGGATAATTTCTATATGGTCTCCAAGTAAAGTGTTGCAATATATCTATCTCATGTCACTAGTATATGGTGTGACCGATGTGTCTTTGACGAACTATACTTAAATACCAATATGCATAACATTGGCCAACCTCCAACTGTACATCAACCAATAGTCTAAACACTGCTCTGTGCTCCTAAGCTCACACTTGAAGGAGCGTAATGCCACAACTACTAGACCGATCCCCTTGATATGCTACTAAATGCAATTGATAGAACAACATTGCTAGTATGCATGACCCCCAGACATACACTCTAAAATTGGACACCATGCCCTCCCCCAGACATACACTCGACCCCAGTTGACAGGGAAACCATGGTTATGTTTGTCACGAACCAATGTATCCATCATACATCAAGGTCCTCCATTGGATCTCATATAGGTCATTTATGCCTAGCTCATTTACCTCGCACTCATATAATCGACACAATGTTGCATTCCTAGAACGACGCTCATAGGTCACTCTCTCACCATGGATCAAAATATGCAATATGTGCTAGATGTTCTCCAAAGTCATGAATGCCTCTCTAGTCGATAAATGAAAGAAGTTAGTCTTTGAGTGCCACCACTTTGCAAGTGTAGTAATCAGGCCCCTATTGGTTGTAACCTTGGGCATATAACAAATATGGTATAGACCAATATGATGAAGGTTAAATGACCTATCCAAATGCAAACCCTAGACCTAATAAGCAAGAGAAAACCCTAATTTTGTAAAATATGTAACCCTAACAATCAATTGTGTAAAATATTAGTCAATTGCAAAATACAAATATCAACTGTGAAATGTAAATATTAATTGTGAAAATCAAATAGCAGATGCAAAAATCAATAAGCAAATGTGAAAAAACTAATTAGTAATTGAAAAATTCAACAGTCAAATGCAAAATGCTTATCAAATGCAGAAATTTAAAATTGAATGCAAAAAAATGATATGCGAATGTAAAATTGTTAAAAAGTTCACTACATGCATTAAATTTTCAAAATTCAATTAATGATACGAAATGAAAAGATAAGTTTTCAAACTTACCCCGACACTTGAGCCCTCTGGTATGCCAAATGATCTGATCTGCTCTGATAGGTGTTGTATGTGCCCAACTCCTACCATAGCTCCACAATCGCACAAAAATTACTTCAAATTTGCTCTAAATCTCCTAAGCTCTAAGGATGGAAATGACCAAATAAACCCCAAAATTTCCTATTTATAGCCAAAATAAAACCCTAATTAGGGTTTCCTATCTATTGGTCATGATCTTTTTCACCTTCAAATACCTTATAGATTGCTCATATGAATTTGAAACTTGTCCAAACCGCACATCTGGGATCCTAATCACATTGTTGTCAATTTGGCCTTCAAATTATAATTTTTTGACCACTTTCCTGAGGGGGCACCGTAATACTCTATTGTCATTGTAATAATACTGCAAGTTTTTCTTATAATTTTTCTTTGAAACGATGCTTGAAAATGCATCATCTCAAAGAGGGGCAAAATGTAGACACTTAAAAGTGTCCTACGCCTACAAATGTCAATTTTGCTAATTATTCTTCTCGCTTAATTAAATAGTTTTAATTATTATTTAATTAATTTGACTTTATTCTTCTAAATTAGTATTCTCCCTCTATTTCAAATTTATTATTCAAATTTCCCTCTTAATCATTTAATCAATTAACCATCATCCCTCAAAATTAATTAAATAATCTTATCAAATAATTAATCTTAATTTTCTATTTAAATTAAATGATCTTTATTGTTTAATTAAATTTGATTTCTATTTTTCCCATAATTAAATAATTTCTCTAAGTTATTTAATTATCTAATGATGTCCTCTCATTAAATAATTTTCCTAAATAATGTCCATTTCCGTTAAATCTAATCTCCCTCTAAATTTAATTTAAATTAATTTCCCTCTCATTCTAATTTCATTTCACATTTTTGAAAATCTAAATTCTCTGCAATTTACATTTCATTCTAAATTTCATACATCACATATAGAAATTCCTAACTGACACTGGCTCTGTGTTAGTTCTCAATCACTTTATCTAACTAGCCAGTCACTTCCTACTTTTTCAAAATCAACTTTTTCTAACTGCGTAGTTAATTCAGTTCCAATCTCAATCATATCTCTAAACTGGTCAGTCAAGTGAGTTATTCTCTCAATTAGCTTCAATTAGAATGAGTAATTGTTTCTCACTAACCTGTCTCATTGAATCTCAACCATTGATTGATCTTGTCTTCAAATCAATCTCAGCCATCGAACCAAACCTCTCAAAATCTATAAATTGAACATTAATCCTCATTACGAATAACCACTATCTTTGTAATTCTTGTGCTTACATCTTGTAGGTTTTCGTGAAGTGCAACTTTGAGATTCATCACTCACACAAAGAGAAGAAGAGCAATGGAGGCCAAGTGCATATGAGTCAACATGGGTTTAATTGTTTTATGATTTCATTTGTATTCCTCTATTATGTTGTGTTTGGATTGCGTATATTAGATTTAAAGGTTTGGTGCTTACATTTTCAGTCTAATACACGTGCAAATTTTCCCAACAACACAATGATGTGAAAGACTTTCAAAATCAAAAAAATCAAAAAAGTTTTAAAATCTAAACAAAATTTTAAAAAAAATTAAAATCCCCAAAAAAATCAAAAAAACTTTTAAAATTCAAAAAAATAAAAAAAGCTTTTAAAATCCAAAAAAATAAAAAAAGGTTTTAAAATCTAAATAAAAAAACTTTCAAAAACCAAGAAAAAAAAACTTTTAAATTTCAAAAGAATAAAAAAGACTTTTAAAATCCTTTTTTTTTCAAAAATCCTAAATCTGTAGTAAAATGTATTTTGCTAAGACACCAACACTTTTAACAAACACAATCAAAACATCACACAAAATGTTGAGCTTAACGAATCACAAATCAATAGACAAACTATCAAGCTAGTCTACAACCTTACTAAGCAACTACCTATCAATTTTAACACCTTTATCAAACAACGTGTCTCTACAGATACATCATTCCTAAAACAACACCTTATTATATATCATGTCCTACGGATACATCTTTCCTACAATGTACATCTTATCAAACATCAATTTAACAAAAACAATTAACTTTGGTAAAAAGATCTAAATGTTTGTTGAATCGTTTGGTCTAGTGAGTCTTATCTTTTATTTGATTTACCTTGTATCATGATCCTTTGCTACGCAAGGATATCCATAGGTGATTAGAGAAGTAATGATGGATCATTATTTTTGTCATTTGATTTTTTTTTGTGGTTTGTCTTATCACTCCTTGTAAATTATATGTGAGTTGTCTAGGTTTTATCATATCTATATGCTTGCATTAACTTGCCATAATAAGCTTAATGATGATATAGCACTTTAAAAATGACAAGATTCCATCACCCTGCTCCTTTCTATCTATCCATCCATTCCTATTCGTAACTACTTCTTTGGTCATTGATTTACCATCTCCTTATCCATTCCCCCCTTACCCCCCATCTTTCCTTTTGAGAGCACACATGTGTTCTCCTAACCCACATGTCCTCTTGAGGGGGTATCATCCTACTACCTCATCATCCTTCCTATGATTGGGGCATCATGCTTCTAGTCCTTATCCCTTTCTTTCCCACTATGTTTTAATCTTCTTTGAAATAATGTGATAACTACATCGTCTCAAAGATGGGCAAAATGTAGACACCTAAAATTAGCCTTTAATTGAATAATAATTTATTATTTTATCTTAATGTATTCTATTAATTAATTATTATTTAATTAATGTAATGTGGAAAAATTAGGGTTTCCACCACAAGATGTAGTAAAACCACTAATTTTTACTTAGGGACCAATTGTATTCAAAAGAGGGTTAGAATCCAATAGATTCACTCACATATCAGCAAGGATTAGGACAAAATATTAATTAAATTAAAGGGATGAATTTGTTTAACCTCTTTTGTAAGTTGATTTGTTGAAATTAGGGTAAAGTATTGAAAATGAAGGTAAAAACATAGACACAACAAGCTATAGTCATTGCATTGAGCCAAGCACCTGGATCTGTGAAATATAAGTAGACTCGGATCTAATCCCCGAAGGAGCTCCTAAAATGTCAGGATTGTGGTAGTGGTCGCATTGGTCCTCTGAACATTCTGCACACGAAAGGGGGATTGATTTTTCATTATAAATAATGCTTATTTTGAATATCTTAGCTTCGTACATGTAGAAAGAAGGGGAAATAGGTTGGGAATAGGGGTTTTCCTAAGCCAAACCCCGGTTTAGGAATTAACCTTGATTGAAATATTGCAGATATCAAAATAAATAATGGAAGGATATACCTCAGATCTGCAATGGTTGATAATGATGCTTTGCTTCTTGAATTTAATCACATATGTTGCATGAAATGGCATGAACATGACAAAACCAAAATCATACACACATTCTTGCATATGGATAACGTAATGTTGCTCCATAATAGATAATGAAGAATATGCAGCCTTGAAGATCTCTAAAAATGCTTGATGATGAATGCTTGATGCCTTTTGATTATAATTTTGTCATTCTATCTTCTTAAAATGAGAAAGGAAGTCCTCCTTATATACTTGCCTATTGGGAAAACATCTTAATTTTTTGATGAGGGCCGACATGGAGATCACATTCCCTCCAACTCATTATGACTGTTGTGAGGGGCTAAATTGGGGTCCTATTTGTGAGGACCAAGTTTCCATGCCCTAGTCCCAATGAGGACCATGGCACCACACCTTGGTCCTACCCTATTTTAGGACTGGGACCAAAGGGCCATGCAAGGTGTAAAGTAAAAATTAGGCTTGCTTTACATGATATAAGCATAATTAGGTCTTAGTTAAGCATTGGGGTACAAACACTAAGGTGAGGGCCCCAAATGTGGACCAAATTGTAAGGGAGTATAATTTACGATGCTACATTTAGGTCCCACTTTAGTAGGAGTATAAACATGTGCAAATACTCATGGTAAAGTAGATGAAAGAGAGATAAAGAAGAGGAGCAATGATGAGAAAACTCATGAGTATAAGACATCACTAATTTTGAGAAACCAAGCCCCCATTTTTAGGATCTTAACTCACTCAAAAATATGCAAGGGCACACAAAAATAAATAGGCAAACAAAAAGGAAAAAAGATAAATAAAGACAAAAGACACACAAGACACACAAGAAACAAAAGTTAAGAACCAAAAACAAGACCTCAAGTCAACTAGCCGAAGAGACCTTGATATCAAAATGTCTCAACCACTAATATCATTCTTGAAAAAAGTCATCTCAAGAACACAAGTGATCACATAAAAGAGAAAATCACACATCATCCATGAACCATCAATATGAAAGCTATGAGTTCATGAGAAGAAGGAGAGAGAGAACATGGATAGATGCTAGATGTGTTTTTCTAGGTGATCCATGAGAAAAATGAATGAGAGAAGACATAGATACTTGCCCCTAGATGTGTTTTTCTAGTTTATGCATGTTGGGGAGGAGAATAGGAATAGTCTAGCTATGTTTCTCTAGTTCCAATCATCCTTGTGCGTGTGTGCAAGTGATGTCTGGTTTTAAGTATATAACACCCCGTATAAGAGTTTGTTTTCTCTGGTTTCGAAAGTGCATCAACCTATTTAAGACATGTAATGTAAATGAAAATGCCAAGGGTTGAATGTCTAAATGCCAAGGGGCCAATGTTTGGTTTCGAGAACATCTCATTTAATATTTTGTTTTCTTGGTTTTCGAGAATGTGTAACCCAATTTAAGACAGATACATACCTGGTTTCGAGGACATCTTGTGTAAGAGTTTGTTTTCTCTGGTTCTGAGGATGAACACTCCATTTAAGACATGCAAGGATATGGTACCATATGAAACAAAGGGAGTGATACGGATGCCCCCCCCCCCCTTAAGATGTCAAAATAGCCCTATGTTAATATCTTAAGGAAGCTTAGAGACAAGGATACCTAGCTGCCAACACTATGGAGATGTCCTTTAGGCAACAATGTTCATAAATCCAAGACAAAGAGGGAATACTTTTCAAGCAAGGATAAGATAGTTGAAAAAGAGATATCTTGCAACAAGTGTAAAGAGGATCTTGGGAGGAGAAGAGATCTTTGCTCAAAAGACATCTACCTTCAAGAGGAGTTTCTTGAACAAACATAAAATATTCTACCAAAAGAAAGGAAGAGAAACAATAACTCATAGTTTCCTCCTATTGCTAGGTGAAAGAGATTCTTGATGAAGGATGACACACTTTTGACCCAATGTGAGGGGTAGGTTTATAATAGATATAAATTACCAAGTGAAGAAGAGGTTGTAACCAAGGACATACACCTCTTACATAAGAGATAATCCTTGAGAAAATAACAACTTCACATAAGGAATGACATTAAATCATAAGAAAACGCCACTCAATAAAGGAAAAGTGGATCCTTAGAAAGGAAAGGAGATGGATCATTGCTCCCTAGGTGTACAGACAATGAAAAGCATTACACAACATCCAAAGAGATATTATCCATAAGAGACATACCATTTCAAACAAAGAATAGGTCCTATTGGGACCTATAGATTTTAAGGATTTTGGAGGCCCAATTCAAGTTGAAATTTTGCTCTGCATTTTCAAATGACCACCTAATGAATCAAATTGAATTGCCTAGTTTGAGGGCATGAGAAATAAAGCCAGTTCCATGCACCCATTGGTGGCATTCTCCTCATGTGCCTATGAATGGTGAAGGCATAAAAAAAAACTTCAAAACAAATGCAATTGGCCTGTGTAAAGCATTTTTACTTGGGCGCCAAATTGGGTTTACAAAAGAAACAAACTTCCAGGCATAAGCATTTATCCCACATTGACAGTGCAAGGAGCATTTTTTGTATTTTAATACAAAGTCGCACACTTCTATGGTGTCAAAGCTTAAAGGATTTTGGCAAGAGGTGGCTCGTGGCCCAGTGGACCCACATGTACACGCATCTCAAGGTGTCCAAATTTTGGGATAGGCTAGTGAGAAGAGGCTAAGGGTTGTGCAAATCGAGAAGATCAAATGACAGATCCGAGGAAGATCAATGGTGGAGTAAAAATTTGGGACTATCAATGACTATCGTTGTACCGCAGTTGTGAAGTGCCTGAAATGAGTATCCATCGCAACTTGGTGAAAAGGCGGGCCCAGGTTGTGGTGGGTCTAGTGAAGGTGAGGCAGCGATCCAGTGGCGTGATGAGACGGTAGTCAGGTGGCATGTCATCAAACTCATGAAGTGACTTATCAAACAAACCTTGGTCGCGATGGATCTCTAAAAGGATTCACCAAAAGCATCAGTTCCATCGACATAAAGTACATCGAAGAAATCAGAACCGGTCCCGCCGATAAAATAAAAAGTATCGATGAAACTACAGAATCGATGAGACATGTGAACAACTCGCCGATGGAGGAAGTTTGGCCGAAAGAATATCGAACAAACCAATAGAACCAAAGGCGACATGGCAATCCATGTGGCAGGTCCAAGTGGCAAGATAGGTGGATCCATGAGTGGGTCGTAAGCTGACATGTGGCACGAGATGGATGAAGGATAAAGAGCGTGCAAGTTTGATGAAGATCAATGGCCGTCACTATCCCTCAAGATGAATATGCTCACTAGTTATCCCTCGCGGCATAGCGACTAGCGAGGTGGCAGATTGTGGCCAGCTAGATGCGCAGACAAACCAAAGAGTGACACGCGATAGAAGGGAGTCACTCAAGCAAGGTTAATGGCTGAGCAGGTTGGAGGAGATCAGACAGTGATTGCAGATGATCCAACGGTGGTCGTTGATCCGCAATTAGAAGATGTATGACCTAAACTCATCGCGGATCAGTGACAAAGCACATGTAGAAAAAGGGTGATTAACGAGTATGCAAGCTCGAGATGGATCAACGGTTGTCGTTGATCCGCTATGCGAAGATGCGCACCAGTTATCCAATGCGGATCAATGACAAGGTTGTGGTGGGTCCGGCCTAAGGTGACATGGCGGTTAGAGGGTGGCGCCCAAATGGATCCAAAGGCGAACCAAAGGCTGACAGGTGGCGGGCCCATGCAAAAAAGGGGTGAGCGGCCCAGATGAGATAACGGGCGAGAAAGTCTGAGGGAGATTGATGATGGTCGTTGATCCGCAATCCAAAGTTGCATGATGAATATCCATCGCGACCCAGCGACAAAGAAGAGGTTCATTCCAGCGGTGAGTCCAGGTCGTGCTGAGGTGGCAAGATAGGGACCCCAGAGATAGTCGGGGGTGCCACGTGGCAGAGCGTAGAAGGAGGATCAAGGAAAAGTCAAAATTAAATATATAGTTTTGACTATAGTAAAAATGAAAAGATTTAAATGATTGTTGTGCCTGACTGACCTGCAGAGAGATTGATGGTTGAGGAGGGTTTTTTTGCCCAAATATAGACGTGTTATATATCATTGGAAAGCTCTCAATTTGAGGAGTTTGTTTCTATAGTTAGTTGTTGCACACGTCAAGTATCTCAAGGGAAGTTTCCTCAGGATTTTAGAAGGATTTTTCAGTTTGTCAGAGAGGATTTCCTGCAGGCCAAGTGTGTGAGCAGTTAATGCAGAAAGATTTGGGGCAGTTGTCCTTGTCAGATGGAAATATTCTCTCTTCCTTCTTATTCAAGGGTCTTCTCATTTTGTAGGGGTTCCAAAATTTTTGTGAGCAGAGCTCCATATTTTGTGCTTCCAGCTCTGAGTTTTTCTTCCAAAGTTTGTATAGTCTATTGTCTCTTTTTCAAGTAATGGATTATATCTTCTTGTTGTAGGTGTTTATTGTTGCAGGTTCTTATATATGTAAGGCATGCATAAATTCACACAAGATTGTCTCTAGATATATATTTCTTTGTTACAAATTAAATCCTCAAGGAGGCTAGAATTTGTCATCTCAAGGAGATTGTTGTGATTGTTTGTGGGTATTCTTCAAGGAAGAATTTAGACTCTGTAATCAATCATAAATAATGGAATATGTATTCAAGATCTGATAATTTCGTGGATGAGCTGAGTAATGCATTTATGCAAGGCATTAATGCAGGAATATTTAATGATGAAAATGGATTTGCAGTAGAGGTTTTTCGTTTGTAGTTTGATGTATGACTCCATGCCCTTGGATAAGGTACTGGTCTTGCAAATTCTGGGGATTCTTAGAGATTTTTAAAAATCAAATATCCATTTGCTTTTATGTTTGTATTTTTAGTTTGTTCCACCTATCTCATGCTTCAACTTAGTTGAGATGTCAATGTAGATCTAGCCCATCTGCAGTAACCTCTTAGTTGTTAAGCCTTATGAGATCTATCTATTTTTATTGATGCTATCATATCTGGGTAATGAGTCTGATTCAATGCATCAAAGGTACACCCACCTAGGACTTGCAGAGCCTGAAGATTAGAAGGATTCAAATCATTGTTATGTTGTCCAAGTCTTGAAGTTCTTCATTGTATGAAGTTGGTTATTTCATAGATAGATTGCAGATGAACTTGGCTTGCTCATTTTTTAGAACAACAAAAAAGGCGACTCTGCTGGGGAGAATGATGTAAAAATTTTGTCAAGTCAAATCGATGAGTCTGGCCAAAATTTATTTGGGGAAGAGTCTCAGAATTTTAGAAATCTGAAAGTTACTTTCAGATTTGAAAGTGTATATCCTGGAAGATTTTGTTGCTGAAAAAATAACAAAAATATTATGTGACTTTGTTGTGTGAGACCCATAAATCTAAAAGTGTTTTAGAGTGAAGATCAGTGGTTGAAATTTTATTCCTCCTCAGGGAGGTGGTGACTCTGTAAGAATGAACCTAATATTTGGAGGTGCTCTTCAAATTTTCAGTCAGAGGTGAAGTGGACAGCAGCAGCAAATATACCGAGGTATTCCTCAAATTTTAATGAGATAACTTTGTTCCTTATAAGGTGAAGCAAGTCGGTAGGAAAAGGAATTTTGGTTTTAAGGTTACATACTTCATTGAAATAAGTTTCAGTCAGAAATATTGTAAGAAGTATGTCAAGTTTTGAAGTTAATGACTGCATGTGTTTTGCGAAGTGTTTGTAAAACATTAAGATGTATTGCCATGGTAATGGTTCAGTAGATGTTTCAGATTTGATGGATCTAGATGTGGTTTCTAGATCTAAAAACCCTTTGTGAAATCTAAAAGAAATTGATAGAGAGATTGGAATACATCTTCAAAAGATCCAAGAAAAATTCATCTTCTTTTTAAGAAGGAAAATAGGGAAAAGAAAGAAAGAATCATCATATGTCTTTTATGAAAGATTTAGTGCTGCATTAAATGAGCTTCCAGTTGATGTTAGACCCCATGAGTCTATTTGGATTGAGTTATTATTAGATCTTGATGAGCCTGACTCAGTCAATTGGTCTACAGCCTTGAGAGAAGTAAGTGTTACACATATTAAAGAGTGGATAGATGAGATTGAAATGAATAAATCTGAAAATGCACATAATAATGAATATAGTGATGGAGATGAATTCGTGAGTGGAGATGTCTCATATGATGTTGAAGATGATTCTTAGTCTCAGCATGATAGTGCAGATGTGTATTCAGAGCAAGAAGAAAATTGTGAGAACATAAGTTGTTGTTCAAATAATCATGAGCCTGTTGAGGTTTCAGATTTGAATAATATAGATCATCTTGTTGTTAAGTTCAATCCACAAAATGTTTGCAACCAAGGTTTTGAAACCATGTTGCAACATTTTGCAACACTTTATGAGCAACATGATAAAGGTTATGATGCAGGTATTAGTTATTGTAATGATGAAATAAATGTGCACAAAGACATGAGCACAAAATATTAAATGTCTGCATCAGATTGGGACAATGTTTACATCACAGAAGGTAAAGCCAAGGAAAATGAAAATAGAGGAGAAGGTTCACTAAGTAGTGAACAAATCTCTGAACTCTTAGCTGCTGATCTTCAGAGGTATGCATCCATAGGTGTCCCCAATCTCTCATACCCAGCTAGTATACATTTTGATACTAATGATATTTTTGAGGGTGTGAAGTATGATACATATGTTGTTTCTTTCCTTACATTTGATTTGAATAGTAGACAAGATGAAAATGCATATAAGATTGATAGATGTAATTATGTAGATTCATATGTTGATATGAATTCAAAAATTAAATCTTATGTTGATCTTGGTGTTAAAGAGGAAGAAAAATCTGAAGTTGTTTTCCCATATTTGCAAGTGGTTAATGAACCATTACTTGATGATGTATTTCCATGTGTGCAAAGTGCTGATAGAAATTGTGATCAGCGAGATGTTGAAGTGCAGTCATTTTATGAGGAAATGTTCCTCTCTAGTTTGCAAGACAATATTAAGGATAAGTTTTTTCCTTTTGTGCAAACAAGTGGTCAGCATGTGCCTGATGTTCCTAGTGATCAAATGGAGTTGGGTTACTTTTCTTTTCAGCTGGGAAATAATTGTAAGCAATATGACAGTTATGTGTCATTTGATGATCAACATTTAGAGGTGGGTTTTGTTCAAAGATTGAATGATCATGAACATGTTGATTATTTGTTATGTGATAAGCTGATGAGAAGTTGCAACATTTGTGATCAGGCAGATGATAGTGAAAATTCAGGCTTACCTTTAGTTTATGGAAATGAGAATCATGTGTTTGAAACAGGTAAGCATTGATTCCATTTTTTATGTCCCTAGGCTATATGTAAATAAAATTGTATCTTTGTACAGTTACTTTGCTTCAATTGTGTGGTTTTCAATAAGGAACCCCTAGTTTTTTTACAAGAAGAGAAGTGTCCTATTTTTTTGGGTGGTCTTCTCTACCTAAGATTCTGAATTCTTGTGTTCATACTACAATCAACCATCCCCAGTCAGAGCCATTGTTGGGACCTATAAATTTTGAGGATTTTGGAGGCGCAATTCAAGTTGAAATTATGTTCTGCATTTTCAAATGACCACCTAATGAATCAACCCGAATCGCCTAGTTTGAGAGCATGAAAAATAAAGCCAGTTCCATGCACCCCTTGGCGACATTCTCCTCACGTGCCTATGAAAGGTGAAGGCATAAAAAAAAAACTTCAAAACAAATGCAATCGGCCTATGTAAAGCATTTTTACTTGGGCGCCAAATTGGGTTTACAAAAGAAACAAACTTCTAGGCATAAGCATTTATCCCACATTGACAGTGCAAGGGGCATTTTTTGTATTTTAATACAAATCTACACACTTCTATTGTGTCAAAACTTAAGGGATTTTGGCAAGAGGTGGCTCGTGGCTCAGTGGACCTCGCATGCACATGCATCTCAAGGTGTCTTTGGGATAGGCTGGCGAGAAGAGGCTAAGGGTCGTGCAAATCGAGAAGATCCAATGGTAGATCCAAGGAAGATTAACGGTGGAGTAAAATTTTGGGACTATCAACAATTGTCATTGTACCATGGTTGTGAAGTGTCCGAAATGAGTATCCATCGTGACTTGGCGACAAGGTGGGCCCAGGTTGTGGTGGGTTTGGCGAAGGTGAGGTAGCTATCCAGTGGCGTGATGAGATGGTAGTCAGGTGGCATGTCATCAAACTCATGAAGTGACTTATCAAACAAACCTTGGCCATGATGGATCTCTAAAAGGATTCACCGAAAGCATCAGTTCCATAGACATAAAGTACATCGAAGAAATCAGAATTGGTCCCGCCAATAAAATAAAAAGTATCTATGAAACTACAGAATCGATGAGACATGTGAACAACTCATCGAGGGAGGAAGTTTGGCCGAAAGAATAATATTGAACAAACCAATAGAACCAAAGGCGATGTGGCAGTCGAGGTGGTGGTGGCAAGATAGGTGGATACACAAGCGGGTCGTAAGCTAACACGTGGCATGAGATGGATGAAGGATAAAGAGCATGCAAGTTTGATGAAGATCAATGGTTGTCGCTATACTGCAAGATGAAGATGCTCGCTAGTTATCTCGCGTGACATAGTGATTGGTGAGGTGGCAGATGGTGGCCAGCTTGATGCGCAGACAAACCAAAGAGTGACACGTGGAAGAAGGGAGCCACTCAGGCAAGGTTAATGGTCGAGCAGGTTGGAGGAGATCACAGGGTGATTGCGGATAATCCAACGGTGGTCACTGATCCATGATTGGAAGATGCATGACCTAAACTCATCGTGGATCAGCGATAAAGCACATACAGAAAAAGGGTGATTAACGAGCATGCAAGTTCGAGATGGATCAATGACCATCACTGATCCACTATGCAAAGATGTACGCTAGTTATCCAACGTGGATCAGCGACAAGGTTGTGGTGGGTCCAGCCTAAGGTGATGTGGCGGTTAGAGGGTGGCGCCCAGATGGATCCAAAGGCGAACCAGAGGCTGACATATGGCATGCCCGTACAGAAAAGGGGTGAGTGGCCCAGGTGAGATAACGAGCGAGAAATTCCAAGGGAGATTGACGGTGGTCGCTGATTCACAGTCCGAAGTTGCATGATGAATATCCAACGCGACCCAGCAACAAAGAAGAGCTTCATTCTAGCGGTGAGTCCAGGTCATGCAGAGGTGGTAGGACAGGGACCATGGAGCCAATCAGGGGGTTCCACGTGGTGGAGCGAAGAAGGAGGATCAAGGAAAAGTCAAAATTAAATATATAGTTTTGACTATAGTAAAAATGAAAAGATTTAAATGACCGTTGTGCCTGACTGACCTGCAGAGAGATTGATGGTTGAGGGTTTTTTTTTTGCCCAAATATAGACGTGTTATATATCATTGGAAAGCTCTTGATCCGAGGAGTTTTTTTTTGCAGTTAGTTGTTGCACACATCAAGTATCTCAAGGGCAATTTCAGAAGGATTTCAGAAGGATTTTTCAATTTGTCAGAGAGGATTTTCTGTAGGCCAAGTGTGTGAGCAGTTAATGTAGAAAGATTTGGGACAGTTGTCCTTGTCAAATGGAAATCTTCTCTCTTCCTTCTTATTCGAGGGTCTTCTCATTTTGTAGGGGTTCCAGAATTTTTTTGAGTAGAGCTCCATATTTTGTGCTTCCAACTTTGAGTTTTTCTTCCAGAGTTTGTATAGTCTATTGTCTCTTTTTCAAGTAATGGAGTATATCTTCTTATTGTAGGTGTTTTTTGTTGCAGTTTCTTCTTTTTTTATCGATAACTAGTTGAAGATTTATATTTCTTGAAAGGAAAGTATACATGCCTTAAGCTGCTCAGCAGCATTCCACAAAATGGGGTCTCGCCCCTAAAACAACAAAATGAACCTGAGACAGACACTACACCTACAAAGCCTACCATACTAGATACATTCCTTACAACTATGTATCCCCACCCAAAAAACCAACAACCCACAAGAGACCATCCTACCGGAACCAGCCAAGGGCTTCCTCCCTGGAGAAATTGGCAATGCCCTGAATGGGACTGCCTCGGGCAGCTCCATCCTGACACCTGTCGTGGTTCCCGATCATTCGCCTCATAGCATATTGCGATCCACCACCTTCGCATTCTTTCGCGAGATTTGGTGACGCACTAGCGGCCGCCCATATTTGCTAATTGGAGCCTGCAACTTCACCGGGGTCTGCTTGCCATGCATTTTTGCTCTCTCCACCGGTCCCAACTCCCGCACAAATTCCATAATTTCCTGCCACCCATTCCTTGCATCCTCCATCTAGGATTCCACTGAATGAGAAGCTGACCACACCACCAAAGGCTGCACTACTTCCATTCCCCCACCTAAACGTCGTCACAATCGTTGCTCCATTCTCAGACCCTTGCCAAACTCCACTCAAGCCACCACCTCCACCAGGCCATCGGACCATTTTGGTATCAGTACTAGGGATGCCACCCACAACACCACCTCCTTTGAACCTCCCACCATCAAGGCCAGATCCATGAACAGGGACGAAACATCCAAATTTGTTCATGTGCGACAGTCAATATCCAAGAATTCTTTCTCAAACATCAGGCAAACAACCCTCCAGAAAACTTCCTCATCCACCCTAAAAACATTCAACAGGTGGTTGCTTGAGATTGTGCCTTGAAATGTAGGTATTTGGCCCTTTGTACATAGCGAGAATTTGGCTTCCATCCTTCCCCGAACTCACAGCCAAAACCAACACTCACAATAGCCAAAATAGTCCTCTGCACAATGCCAAAAAAAAGGAAAATGAGGGCCTAAAATAACAATCCGCAGCGACTCAAAAAATTAATTTCTTCGCACGCACCACCTCATACCACACATCATCAACAGAACAAAATTCCAAAAATTAATTTCTTCGCTCTAAGTTTTTCCTCCAAAGTTTGTATAGTCTATTGTCTCTTTTTCAAGTAATGGATTATATCTTCTTGTTGTAGGTGTTTTTTGTTGCAGGTTCTTATGTATGTAAGGCATGTATAAATTCACATAAGATTGTCTCTAGATATATATTTCTCTGTTACAAATTAAATCCTCAAGGAGGCTGGAATTTGTCATCTCAAGGAGATTGTTGTGATTGTTTGTGGGTATTCTTCAAGGAAGAATTTAAACTCTGTAATCAATCATAAATAATGGAATATGTATTCAAGATCTGATGATTTCATGGATGAGCTAAGTAATGCATTTATGCAAGGCATTAATGCAGGAATATTTAATGATGAAGATGGATTTGCAGTAGAGGTTTTTTGTTTGCAGTTTGATGTATGACTCCATGCCCTTGGATAAGGCACTGGTCTTGCAGATTCTGGGGATTCTCAGAGATTTTTAAAAATCAAATATCCATTTGCTTTTATGTTTGTAGTTTTAGTTTGTTCCACCTATCTCATGCTTCAACTTAGTTGAGACGTCAATGTAGATCCAACCCATCTACAGTAACCTCCTAGTTGTTAAGCCTTATGAGATTTATATGCTTTTATTGATGCTATCATATGTGGGTAATGAGTTTGATTCAATGCATCAAAGGTACACCCACCTAGGACTTGCAGAGCCTGAAGAGTAGAAGGATTCAAATCCTTGTTATGTTGTCCAAGTCCTGAAGTTCGTCATTGTATGAAGTTGGCTATTTCATAGATAGATTGCAAGTGAACTTGGCTTTCTCATTTTTTAGAACAACAGGTCCTAACCAAGGGAGACATGTGTACTCGCATGAAGGATAATTCCATGAAAGAAAGGACATCAATTTATGAACAATGAAATGGAAAAGAAGTGGTAATCTTTAAAGAGTGTGATAGAGGAAGGATAAAAAACTCCTCTATCTAGAGATTATTCATAAGAGACGTACCATTTGAAACAAAGAATAGTGTAAAGTGTAAAATTAGATCCTAGTGATTCCCCACATAGGAGAGAGAAAGGAAGCCACTAGGGTGATTTTCACTTGGAGGAACTTTACATTCAAAACAGGAGCTTGAATCCACTAGATCCAAATCCAAGGGAAACAAGAATGTGAATTCCAAGTGGATTGCAAGGGTTGAAGTGTGATTTACCCTCTTTTGTAAATGAGAAAGTTGACTTGTTGACTATGTGGAAAAGAGATAAAATGAGTGAAATGAGGAGCTACCAGTTTAGGATCACTTTGTAACTTTGGATCTGAGCTAATTAGACTGATACAGATCTACCCTACAAATTTGGAGAAAATTTGTCGGGACCGTGGCGAGAATGTGCATTGTCCTCCACAAAATTTGTGAAACGAAAAGGGTTCTTTTGTCTCTGCAAATGAAGCCCAAACCCACAATTACAGCTGCACACTTGTAACCTACACGCAAAAAAGAGGAGAAGAAGGGTTGTGGATAGGGGTTTTCCTCAGTCAAACCCCGGTTGAGGAATCAACCTTGAAAGAAATTAATTGTAAATGCTTGAATGTAATCAATGGAAATGTATACCTTGTAGATATGCAATTTGTTGATGATGATTGCTTTGCTTCTTGAATCTAATCACAAGTGTTGCATGAAATGGCATGTAACATGACAAAACCCTAACACACATACATGCTTGCAAATGAATTTTGTAATATTGCTCCAATGGATGAATGAAGAAGACTTGAATGCTTGAATGCTTGATGATGTATATCTTCACCTATGCTTTCTTATGATCCACTTCTCTTTAATTTCACCTCCCATTCCTCCTTATGCAAATGAGAAAACCAACTCCCTTTTATACATTCCTCTTGAAGATTAATTCATCTCATAAAAGGTCAACATCAGGGATATTTAGGATCCCGAAGTGCAGATGGGGTCGGGGGGACCTATCTTGGGGCCACCCTAAGAGGGTGGGACAGTGGTGCCATACCCCTGTCCTACCCTATCTTGGGGCCTAGACATGGTCTTGAGGTTATCTCAGGGCTCAAATAGGAAGGGGGCAAAGGGTGAAAATGCATGAATAGGTCTTGGCTGGGGAAGAAGATGTCGTCACCAAGGTGAGGACCTCAAATGTGGTTAAAATTGTAGGAGGCACAATTTTATGACACTACAAATAGGTCCTAACCAAGGAACACACCTATGGTCACATGAAGGATAATTCCATGCTAGAAATGACATCAAGTTATGAAGAATGCAATCCATAAAGGAAACAATGAAACCCCAGAAAGAGGAAAAATGATATTCTTGCCCCCCAAGCATAGAGACAAGAATAAATAGACTATTATGTTGCTCACTAAGTATGATTTCTCCTAAAATTTTACCACCATGAATGGAAATGAGCCCCCAATAGGTAGGCTAACAATGTCACATAGTGAGGAGCAACATAATAGGAACTTGAATGTTATTTGAAATGATAATGGGAAATGCATTCATTGTCATATATTACTTTTATGATCCCTAAATCAATATAATGTTGTACTTTTGTTTTCAAAGATTGACACTCATTAGTAGAATGGCCATGAATTTGATGATACTTGCAAAAACAATAATTTTCAACATGGTGTCTATGCTTCCTTCTTCTTTTAGGCCAAAGAAGAGAGATTAAATTGGCATGAAGAAGATTAGACAACAAATTATCTTGTTGTAATACTATATTGGAATGAGAAGATGTGGATTCGCTAGACAATGGATGAGGGGATGTTGACAAAGGAAGAGGTTGGAAACCTAGTTTTTCATTAGAAAAGTGTCATTTCTCGTGACTTTCAAGACTTTGTTGCGCATACCCTAAAACTTGTCCATTGCATCCATTTGTAGGATCAAGAGACAGTCCACTCTTAGGTGGAATTGGATTGAATTTTAAAGAGGCCCAATAAATTTCTAAATTTGTTTTAGGATAAAAATTTTGAGTATCAAATTCAGTCATCTTAGATTTTCTACAAAAAGAAGATGTGAAATATAAGGACCCCCAATCATCCTCCAAGAGTTATTCTTTAGGAACTTCTTTAGTAGGAGATGGTGTATTTTTTTGAATTGGAGAGAGGATTGGAGGAAATAACAAAGAATATTATGCTTCAATTCATATGTTCTCATCAGTTTCCAAAGAAAACACCTCATTATTATATAAGGTATGGCATGACAATTAGGAACACTCTTAGAGTTCTCAATAATATAAATGCCATTGATTTGATCTTTCTTAGGATCTTCATTTTTAGGAGAGAGAGCATTAGAAACATTATAATGATGAGAAATAGGATCATCCTCTTTCTCTAAGGTGTCTTTGTGATTGAGACCAACATTAGGAGAGTGACTATCATATGTAAGTAATGCTTCATATCTAGGGGGAAGATCATGAAAAGAAGGTATGGTATTGATAGGAAAGGTAGCTAAAATATCATCCTCTTGCACTAAATAATTCTTATGAGGGAGGCACATTTTAGGAGAAGGAACACAATTCTCCAAAGGTTCATCCTCAGAAGGGAGATGTTTGAAAGAAGTGTCCATATTCTCTTTTTGAACCAATGCTCCCTCATTAATGGGATTTATTTTGGGATAGGGTATATCATAGCTATGAATGAAAGGGAGAGCTAAGTTATCATCATTTGCATGAAAGGGAACATCATGAACATCTTTAATGTAACTTAAAATTGAACTAGAAAAATAAGATAATAACTCCATATGCACATATGATCAAACAATAAACTCACATGTCATGTAATCAAAGAAATGTTCACTCAATACATGCATGGAAAATCTAATAAAGGAGGGAAATTTTGAATTTTTATTTTGAAAATTGTGATTAAACAATGCAAATTTCTATAAAAGTGATTGATTAACCAATTAATTGAGAGATTTGATTAGTGAATTTGAAAAATAAATTCCTCTAAATCATAGCATAACATATCATAAAGATCATATCTGAAAATGGATCTGGAAAATTATGCAACCCTAAAATCAAATTAATAAATTAGGTTTTTTCTCAATTAAACCTCTTAATTTATGTAATTTAATAAAAATAAGATCTATGAATGTAAATTTGATAATTAAAATGTTCCCAAATCAGATATTAAAGTTATTGATCCAAATTTAGACAACCCACAAATATAATTTCAAATTTTAAAATTAGGGTTTTTTTGTGAAACCTCTAAATTTTTAAAATTTAATTGGAAATTAAACTTGTAAATGAAAATTTGAATTTTAAATTCCTAAATAATTCAAATCTGAGAACATAAATTAGAAATTGAGGTGTAAGAATGTCAGGTTCACCAAAATGTAATGTGGAAAAATTAGGGTTTTCGCCACAAGATGTAGTAAAATCACTATTTTTTACTTAGGGACCAATTATATTCAAAAGAGGGTTAGAATCCAATAGATTTAGACACAAACCAACAAGGATTAGGATTTAATACTAATTGGATTAAAGGGATGAATTTGTTTAACCTCTTTTGTAAGTTGAATTGTTGAAATTAGGCGAAAGTGTTAAAAATGAAGGTAAAAACATAGACACAACAAGCTATAATCGTCGTATTGAGCCACACAGTTGGATCTAAGAAATATAAGTAGATTCAGATTTTATCCCCGAAGGAGCTCCTAAAATATCAGATCATGGTTGTGGTTGCCTTGGTCCTTTGAACTTTTCGCACACTAAAGGCGGATTGATTTGTCACTGTAAATAATGCTTATTCTAAAGATCACAGCTCCATACCTGTTTCCTACACACAAAAATAAGGGGAAATAATTTTGGAATGGGGGTTGCCTAAGTCAAACCCCAGTTTAGGAATTAACCTTGATTGAAATATTGCAAATATCAAAATAAATAATGGAAGGATATGCCTCAGATCTGTAACAATTGATAATGATGCCATGCTTCTTGAATGTAATCACATATGTTGCATGAAATGGCATGAACATGTCAAAACCCTAATCATACACATGCTTGCATATGAATGACGTAATGTTGCTCCACAATGGATAAATGAAGAATATGCAGCCTTGAAAATCTCTACAAATGCTTGATGATGAATACTTCAATGTTTGATTGCTTGAATGCTTGAATTATTGATGTCTTGTGATTATAATGTCGTCATTCTATCCTCTTAAAACGATAGAGGAAGTCCTCCTTTTATACTTTCCTATTGGGAAAACATGTTAATTTTTTGACAAGGGCCGAGATGGAGATCGCATTCCCTCAAACTCATTATGACTATTGTGAGGGGTCAAATTAGGGTCCTATTTGGGAGGACCAAGGTGCCACACCCTAGACCCAATGAGGACCATGGTACCATGCCCTTGTCCTACCCCATTTTAAGACCAGGACCAAAGGGCCATGCAAGGTGCAAAGTGAAAATAAGGCCTGCTTTGCATGATATAAGCATAATTAGGTCTTAGTTAAGCATTAGGGTACAAACATTGATGTGAGGACCCCAAATGTGGACCAAATTGTAAGGGAGCACAATTTAGGACACTATAATTTATTAATTAATTAACCTTTTCAACTATTAATTGAATAATTTTATTTATTTATTTAATTAATTTAATAAACCTCTTCTTTGTAATATAAATAAATATTTACTATTCATTTAATTCTACCTCTTTCTTAAATTAAATATTTTTTTAATTTATTTAATCTATCTTTTTTCCCCTATTAATTAAATAAATGCTTTTCTTTATTTAATTAATTCACTTACCTTTTTCCTCTTTCAATCCTAGCCCTCCAACTTGTTCACGTGGACCATAATCTAAATTCATAGGCATGTGACAAGTATCAATTGTCTCTTTATTCACTTTGTGCTTTCTCCAAAGTCAGCCCACCTCTTAATCTCATCTCTCCATTTAAATTCTTAATCCTATCTGCCCTTATCTTTTAGCTCCCACTCTTAATCTCCTCCCTTTACCTTTACATACGCTCAAATATTATTGATTCTGTCTTATCTATGTGATCATGGTCATTCATATTTTAACCTCTTAATCAGAAATCTTCATTCTCTTGGATATTTCTATAAAAGAGACTTCTTCCCCTCATTCCTCATCAACATATTGCTTATCATACTTACATAATGCTAAAATCTAGCTAGAGAATACATCATCACACTTTTAACCATACATCATCACAACCATATCTATTCTTCCTTGAGCTCCTGTGCAAGTGCAACACAAATTTGAGAAAAAACACCATAAAACACAAGATCACATAGGATAGGAGAATAATGGAGACAAGGGTCTCTTGCATGTGAAGGTTTATTTGGTTATTTCTATGTTATTTGCATGCATTTGTAGTTACTCTATCAAATATTTATTGAATATATTTGTAGATCTAGGGCTAGTGGTTGGCTTTCTTAAGGTTTACAAATAGGTTCAAAATTTAGCATACACAGATCACAATCCTTGAGACAGACATGAGTATAAATAAAAAGAAAGGGTGAGATACAAAAACCAATAAACAGTAGGTGATGGAAAATCCAAAGTAGGGAAAAATTCTATTTGAAATGAAAGTGTAAGCTATCAAGATGCAAACAAATTTTGTAGTTGAAAAGATGATGAATGTAATAAAATATATCATTTATCTAAAATCAATATGTAGAAGAATAAACCTGATATAGAAAGAGACAATCTAACCAGTAGTCAGAGATTAAATTTGCAGACAAATCTCTTAGATCTCTGCAAACACAAAAGAAAATATTATTTTCAATAAAATGGTTGTAAAACTTGCATTCTCCAATATCCCCTATGTGAGGAGAAAATACAATTATATAGGCATATAATATGACACATTTGGATGAGTTGGAATATCTTCCAAATCTCAAGTGAATAACAAAACAAAAACCAATTAACAAATAAAATAAAAAAATACTAACTTATGCTAACCTCCTAACAACTAGGAAACTAACATTAACTTTTTATTTTTTACTTTTACATTTTACAAAGGATAAAATAACTAATAAAATAATACAATAGTTTATTCTATAGACCTATGTATTATTGTACCCTATGAATCCTCATCATTCCTCCCAACAACATGGGCATTAGACTCCAATGCCTGCAAAAGAGAAGGAAACTCATGAGATAGCCAATGGTAAGAGATCTAACGGTCTTGATGTAGAAAATGACCTTGCTTTGAAACAAGATAGGAAGTGGTGGAACCATGTCATGTCTGACAATTCTTTGTTTCAAAAACTCTATCAGAATCAGTGGAAGCTGAAAATTAGGAACAACATCTGCAGGATGGTTGACAGGAGGCTCAGTTTCTAGTGTTGACTCATGTTAATGTTTGAGAAGATCAACATTAGCAACATCATGGATGTCGAATTAAGCTAGAAGATCAAGTAAGAAAGCATTCTTAGAAACCTTTTGAAGAATAGTGTAAGGCCCATAATGGAGTGGCTTGACCTTGCTATGTGCTTTCTCCTGTAAATAACATTTGTACAACTATAGCCAAACTTTATCACCAAATTGAAAATTATTAGGGACATGATGGTGATGCATAAGTTGTTTTTTATTTTCTTGATTCTTTTGAAGAATTTGAACTTCTTTGGACTACAGATTTTGCAAATGTTGAATGAAGGCTTGGCCCTTATCTTGCTCTTTATGAATATACATAGTGACAGGAGATGGAAAGGATAAAGAAAACTCATACAAAGCCAAAGGCTGAAAACAAAGACATCCCTCAAAAGATGAGTGACCTATAGATGAGTGAATTTCCCCGTTGTATGCATGCTCTATGTGGGTTAGACTCAAATCCTACTTGGCAGGAGAGATATGGTGATAAATCCTTAAACTCTGTATAAGAGTTTGGTTCACAACTTTAGTCTGACTATCTGACTGAGGATGAAAATCAGTGGAGAAGTTAAGGGAAACTCCCAAAATATTCCACAAAGAGTGCTAGAAATGATCCACAAAATGTGAGTCACGAAAGAAAACAAATCTAGTTGGTAAACCAAAAGATCTCCAAACAGAGTCAAAGAAGAGTTTGGCTAAGTCATGTGCAGAACTTGTCTTGTGGCATGGAATGAACTTAGCCATCTTGTTGAATTTATCAACAACCACAAAAACATAATCATGATGAGGAATATTCAACGGAAATCCACTTACCAAATCCTTGGAAATGCCCTCCCAAGGACGAGAAGGAATAGGCAAAGGAATACTCAAGCCCATTTTTCTATTGGTTGGTTTTGAGCGGCAACAAACTACACATCTCTTGAGGAAATCTAGAACATCTTGCTACATATGACGCCAATAGAACAATTGTTACAAATGATAAGTGTTTTTTGTTTGCCAAAATTTCCACCATAAAGAGTAGAATGTCAATCCTTGAGAAGTGAAGTGCGATGATCTCAAGGAACTCAAAGTTTATTAAACTTGTAGAGTAATTCTTCCTTGATATGGAAAACTAGTAAAGGTGTTAAATTGGAATTTGAAGGACTCTGAAGACTTGTGTATATGGTCCCAAAATTAGGATCTTTAGCATACTGAGAACACCAAGTCTGGAATCCCAAATGAGAATTGGTCACTATAGTTAAAGCATGTATTGTAGGAGGCTGACTCAAACAATCTGCAATATTGTTGGTGTTCCCCTTCTTATACTTGATGACCAAGTGAATTTTTTGTAAATATAAAGCCCACTTCATATGCCTAGATTCTTTAATTTTATCCTGAGATTGAAGAAATTGTAGAGGCAAGTGATCAGTGTGAACAATAGTTTCTTTCCCCAAAAGATAATGCCTCCAATACTTTATGGCTTGGACCAATGCATATAATTATTTGTTATATGTGGATTAGTACCTTTTAGCAACAATTTTTTTTTTTGAATGATAGGCCACATGATGACCATTTTGCTTCAAAATAGCTCCAAGTGCATACTATGAAGCATATGTCTCAATCTCAAAAGGCTATGAGAGATCTGGTAGAATAAAAACATGTGTTGAATATAATTTTTCTTTCAATGTGTTGAAAGCATGAGAGTGAATTTCTATCCACTTGAATGCAACACTGGTCTTTGTCATTTGGTCCAAAGGTGTGGCAATGTATAAGTAATGTAGAATAAACTTGTAGTAGAAGTTTGCAAGACCGACCAAACTCCTCAATTCAGTGATATTTGAAGGAGTAGGCCACTTGAGAAGAACTTCCACTTTCAAAGGATCCACTTAAACACCATGTGCATCAATGATATACCTAAGAAAGGAAATGGACGTTTGACTAAAAGAACACCTGGAAAAGTTGGCATACAAACTATTTTGTTGAAGAGTGCAAAGAACATGTTCCAGATGTTGAAGATGTAATTTCCAAGTTAAAAAAAATATGAGAATATCATCTAAATAGATGATAACAAATTTTTCTAAACAATCACAAAAAACCTCATGAAAAAATCGCATGAAAGTGGTAGGAGCATTGGTGAGAACAAATGGCATCACAAGCCACTCAAAAAGTCTCATTTTGGTTTTGAAAGTTGTCTTCCATGTGTCCTTTTCCTAAACTCTAACTTGGTGATACCCACTTTTCAAATCAATCTTAGAGAAGAATTTTGCACCTTGAAGTTGATTCAAAAGGTCATCAATGCGTGGAAGTGGATATCATTTTTTTATGGTGATCTTATTTAATGCCCGAAAATCAATACAAAGATGCCAAGTTCCATATTTCTTGAGCACCAATAAAATTGGTGAATCACAAGGGGATGTACTTTGTTTAATGAAACCGTTAGACAATAAATCTTGATTTTTTCTTTTCATCTCATCATTTTGAATAATTGATTGTTGATACAATGGGGCATTTAGAAGAGAAGCAACGGGAACAATATCAATAGAGTGATTGGTTGCTCATTCTAGAGGAAGTGTTTTTGGCTCATCAAACACACATGAATATTCTTGCAACAAATTTTCAAATGTAGCATGAGACTTAGAATTAATGACTTTTGCTTCAAAAATTTTAGATTGCCTTATTAAAATTAATGCAACTCTTGTGCCTGATTGATAGATTTTCTTGCTTGTCTGCAACTAAGTACTAGATTTGCAATGCTCTGAGTACATTTTATTAGGTATGTCTTATTATCTTGTTGTAGTGTATAGGTGTTATTAAAAGCATCATAATGAGCTTTCCTATCATACTGATAGGGTTTTCCAAGCAACAAACCACAATAATCCATAGTGGTCACATCACAGGTGACCTTATCAATAAACTTTTGACCAAATGCAAAAGAGATAGTGCAAGTGTGTGTGATTTGCGAGGATGGATCATTATCCTTCTATCCAAGTGAATATGTATGAGGATGTGGATCCATCAACAAATGAAATTTATCGACAATGGACTTCACAATCAATTTTTTTTGCACGTGAGCTATTGTCGATGATACAATCCACATAAAAATTATGTGTTAAATATGCACAAGTGACAAACAAATTATCATGCCCCCCTAAAGTAGAATGATGGTTCATTAAGGTGACCTTGTTGAGTCTACCTCTCAACTCATCATAATTCCTATCGTTAGTGTATACACTAAAAAATGGTGTGTAAAATTGAATTAATTAAATACGAAAATATTTAGTTAATGACCTTTATTCTTCTACTATATAAATGAATTAAATAATTTGTTTATATGGTTCATTTTATTAATTCATCCCACTAAAATCAATTTCTTCTATTTCCTAAATAAATGAATTTGGTTAATTTGTTTATTTAATTATTCCCTCCCCATTAAATTTGAATTTTAAATTTAAATTTAAGAACATGTGTCCTAACTCCTAACCACTCCCTAGCCTAACATTCTTCTAACCAACCCCTAGCCTAACCACAGTTTAACTAATCCTATCATCTCCAACCTCTTAGCCTAACCATTTTTGGAGTGTCCACCCTCTCTTGGACACAAGTGGCACTTATGCCACATGTCTCTCATCTCCATGCCACTTGCCCCTTTGTTGGCATATGGTTGGAGATTCTTTCCATTTGTCTCCTTAGGAATGACAAGTGTCCATTTCCTCAACCTCCTTCCAAATTCTTCAATCTCAACCATCAATTTACCCAGGATGAATCTGCACCGTTGATTCTTGCCACCTCATCTCTGATCATGAAAATCCTATAAATATCCCCTCTTTTGGCTATGAGAGAAACCTTACCATAATTATCAACATTTTGTCAGTATTTTATTTGCATTTTCAGCAATCATAGTTATCATAGCATCATTGTAATAATGGCTTTAATTATAGTTTAATCATTATAATATAGATTTGCATAGAAATAGATTAGCTTGTGCATCTTAGCTTGCATATCAATTCTCATCTCTTGGGTTGTCACTTTGCTCAATTCATGCATCTAAGAGCCACCAAATGAACCACCAAAGTCCTCAAGACTAGGGAGTGATGAGATGACATTAGGGAGTGTTTTAAATTGTTTCTTTTCATTTTCCTCAATTTAATGTTTCATTGTGTATGTGTGTTTTCTATGTTTATTAATGGATTAATCACAATAATTTTTCACACAAAAATTTTGGTGCATATCGTGGGACCTAGCCCCAAAGTCTTTAACAAAATTTGTTTGTAGGAATTTTTCTTGACAGGTTCTCATGGATTTGCAAAATAGCATTTTTGACACACAGATTAGCTCTTCGAGAATATAGATTGGCGTACTCAGTTACCGTTTCAACATTTTCGTCAACCAAAACAAAGGATTTGGCTCTTGACTCTCTTTTTCTCTATTTTGGCTCTCTTGGTTTCTGAAATAGCGTTCATGGTTTTTAAGATAGCATTTTTGGTTTCTAAAATAGCTCTTTTGGTTCATGAAATGGCATTTTTGGTTGATTAGACAATGTTTTTGGTCAGTAAAACAACGTTTTTGGCTTGTAGAACAACATTTCTAGGTCACAAAATAGTGTTTGTGGGTAATAAAACAAAGTTTATGGTAATTGAAGTGGCATTTCTGGTTAACAGGGTAGTGTTTCTGGTTGACAAAACAACTCTCTATGTTTCCAAAATAGCGTTCTGGGTTTCCAAAACAACGTTTTAGGCAATTCATTTAGCAATTTTATGTTCGGTTATGCACTTTTCTGTTTTGTTTTTAGAGTGTTATTTTGTAGAATCTGACTTGTTGTTTTTTGTTTTGCAAGAACCTAAATTCATTGTACAAGACCGAAGTTATAAAACCCTTCGTCGCCAAAGACCAAATTGTAAACTACTAACATTTTGGTGCGATTGCGGGAGATTGCATTGTTTATTATTGTTATTAATGTAGACACCTAGACTAATTAGGAAGGAAAATAAACACCATGTCTTGTGTGTCTTTGATGATAGGCGAGTATGCTCTCACCTTCATGAGGTGATCAGAAATCTAGACTCATCACTTTTCTTTTCAGTAGTGCAATAATCCTTAGCGGGCCTACCCTCCCAAGTATCCCATAAGGCCGAGTGAGAGGGGAACGACCCAAGTGGGAACAATTAAAGCCAAATTCATCTAACCAACTATAAAATAAATGTAATTTTGATGAAAATCGAAATCAACGGCAGTGTTGGGAATAGCTCTCCTATGTACCTTCGGGTATATAAAACCTTGGTTCTCAAGGATGGGAGACCTCTTAATTGATTTTATACCCCGACGCACCGAACAAATGCCCTTACTAGTTCCTTGTTAGTTATGAGCCACCCTTTTTAGCCTTGCTACGATAATTTCAGTGCAAGGGGATAAAATGTTTTCCCCCCAAGACACTCACCATTTGGCTCCTTGGAGGAGAGGCATAAATGCTCATCTTTGCATAGGTTACTTGTAGCCTTCTGAGGAGAGGGTGATTGGGTCATCCTTCTAGTCTTGGAGGCCCCTTTCGGCCACCTCTAGATAATGACAAAAGTGGACATCCCCATTTAGGGTGTTTACACTTGTGTCATAGAGATTCCTGGCTATGGGATGAGTTATCGCATTGTCACTGATTCCTTAGGATAAATCTACTTGAAGTGTCTTCTTTGTGCAAAACCCATTGAAATTTAGGCTTTTTGTGAGCCTTTGGAATGTACACTTGATGTTTATATCCTAGGGGCAAACAAGACAAATGTTTGAAATTTTGTCTTCTATGTTTTCAAACAATAAATTAGACACATATCATCCATTGATAACACGAAAATTCAAACTCAAACATCAAACTATCAAAATAACATAGTTCTTAGCAGATTAGCTCTCTTAGTTCAAATAGTAGCGCTCTTGGTTCATAGAGTAGAGTTTTTGGTTCACAGAGTAGAGTTCTCGGTTCAAACATCAGAGTTCTCAATTCATGGAGTAGAGTTCTCAATTCATAGAGCAGAGTTCTCAGTTCACACAATAGAGTTTTTGGTTCACAAAGTAGAGTTCTTGGTTTAAACATCAGAGTTCTCAGTTCAAACATTAGAGTTCTTGGTTCAAACATTAGAGTTCTCGGTGCAAATAGTAGAGTTCTCGGTCCGAAGAGTAGAGTTTCTGGTCCAAACATCAACTCTTTCAGTCTAAATTTTAGCTCTCTTGGTGTGAATATCAACTTTCTCATGTGTCAATATTAACTCTTCATTTTTTTGCTGGTTGACCCAAAACATCAGTTCTCTGAGTTTGCACATGAAATATCTGAGTCAAAACAACCAATTTCTGAGTCTAAACATCATTATTTCATTCTTTCGAGCTTTTGATTTGCAAAATAGCTCTTTCAGTCTAAGCAACAACGTTCTTGGTCAAAACAACATCTTTTTCAGTCTAGAAAACAACACTATCTCTCTGAGAAACAACATTTTTAGTATGAGAAACAACTCTCATTGTTTGAAAAACAACATTTATGGTTAACATAACAACTCTTCTTTTATGTGAAATAGCTCTTCTTGTTTGAGAAACAACGTTTCTGGTCAGAACAGTAGCTCTCTTAGTTTAGGAGGTAATTTGGTCAATCTTAGAAACATTTCAGGAGCTATCTCACTTAGGGCAAATGGTAGTGTTTCTGGTATAAACATTAGCTCTTTCGGTCTGAGAAAAAACTCTCCTAGTCTGAGAAGTAGCGTTTTTCATATAAACATTAGCTTTTTCAGTATGAGAAATAGCTTTCCTAGTCTAAGAAGTAGCATTTCTGGTATAAACATTAGCTCTTTCGGTCTGAGAAACAGCTCTCCTATTTTGAGAAGTAGCATTTCTGGTATAAACATTAGCTCTTTTAGTCTGATAAATAGCTTTCCTGGTCTGAGAAGTAGCGTTTTGGGGTAAAACAGTAGCTCGTGCGATCTGAGAAACAACTCTCTCAGTCAGCAAATTAGCTCTTTCGGTCTAAGAAATAGCTCTTCCAGTTTGGAAAATAGATCTTTAGGTCTTAGACGTGGCTCTTTCGGTTGATAACATAGCATCTTATTTTAGAACATCTATTTGTCAAAAACTCCAAAAATTGCCTTTCGTTGAGTCAAATTTAAGAATAAACGCACTAGGTCTCACAAGTATTTATCTTCAAAAAGTTTAAGATCCAAATCTCTCAAGTGCATAATTGAATATCTTTGATAAACTGATCTTTCAGACATAGTTTCTTATAAGGATCTATCATCCCTCATCACAAAACTACAATGCTAGATCAGATTGACCAAGTTCTCTAAATAGGATACATCTTTCCTATTTGACTTGGTCATATCATAACAAAACTTTGCACTCAAAACTAAGATCAAAAACTTGTAAATTTTCAGATGCTTGATGACCATTGCATATCAATTGAAAAAGAAGAAACTTAGTCACAAGGCAATCTTGAAAAAGAGAAAATTTCTCAACATAAATCACAAAATCTTATTGAAACGTCACTTATTTTTACATTGTTATTGAAATTATTTGCATGGTAGAGGAAACGAATTTGACAAAGAACCTTTGAGAACACGTGTTATGCAATAAAGATCTATGTTATCACAAAGTCTAAATCAAGGTGGTCGCATTAACTAGTCTTATTTACCTCAAGAATTGATCACCTATTGAACAACATTTTTGGAAGAGTAAAACTTTTTGAAACAATAAGATCACTTGTATGCCAGTTTTGACTAGAAATCAGAGGAGACTTAAACAACAAAAAAAAATGTAAACATTTACAAAGGATGAAGAGAATCCTTTCTATCATCAATTTGGATCCACCAATACTCACAACAATGATGACGATTATGAAATAATAGAAGAAACAATCAGAGGAGCACAACAAGATCCAAAATTTGGTAGATTCTTGGAAAGAATCATTGAAGCAAATAAGGAAATATATTTTCTCATGTTACCACATCAAGGTGCCAAGCTACCAAGTAATTTTGATATCACTAATATAAAATGAAGTGGAGAGACAAGCGAGACTCAAAATGACACCAATGATACTCATAATGAATGAACTCAAAGTGACACTCACAATGAATGAACTCAAAGTGACACTAGAAATGATCAAAGTCAAAGTGACACTCGCAATGAATGAAATAAAAGTGACACTCGCAATGAACGAACTCAAAATGAGACTCATAACGAACGAATTTATAATAACTATCGCAATGAAAGAATTCAAAATAACCAGGATGGTGAAGGGAGGAACAATGTTGATAATCCCCTTTTAGCTCTTACTCAATAGATTCAAGCACTCCAAACACAAGTACAAGACTTTCAAGGGGGAACCACAAGAAGATATTCACTGAATGAGATATGCCCTTATCCATTTGACAAAAATCTAAATATGATACCATTTCCTCCTAATTGTGAAATCCCTAAGTATGACAAATACAATGGTAAGACTGACCCTCGAGATCACGTTAGTGAATTTTTCATAATGAGTATGGAGTTCACACACAAGGACACCTATTTGATGATATTATTCCCCGAGAGTTTAAGTGGCCAAGCAATGGAGTGGTTTTCCAGGTTACCACCTAGTATAAGAACATTTTCAGAATTGGTAGAATTTTTTTTTTCCCAATATTCATATAACATTCAACATGAGATTATTATGCTTGACCTATGTAACAAAAAGAAAAATAATGTGGAACCTTTTATGACATTCTTACAAAGGTGGAGAAGTTTGTTTGCACAATATTCTCGTCCTATTCCTAACCGTGAAAAGATGGAAATTTTTATCAATAACTTGAACGACGAAATGAGTTATGCACTTAAAATACAATTTCCTCCAAGTTTTAATAAAATGGTTGAGAATGGTATCAAAATTGAAGAAGCCTTGATCAAGAAAGGAGTATTAAAGCTTCATAGAGAAGGGAATAATTCTTCCAACAACACTCATAATAACACTGATAAAGTCAAATTCTGGAATAGAAATAAAAACATTGTGAACGATGGGATAGTGGATGCCAACACTGTGAAACCCAAGCAGCCCATATTTAACTTGTCAAGTCATACCTCAACAACCAATTAGGATAATAATAAACCAAGGTTACCCTTCACCAACTTTCACAGGAAATTTAGAGCTATTGGTGAACCACTTGAATTGGCATTAAAAACACTTCTTGCAAAAAAATTAATTACATTACCAGAAGTGAGGGATTTTTAACCAAAGGTGAAACGTGCTTGGTGGAATGACAATCATTTTTGTAAATATCATCAAAGTAAAGGACATCATACTAATGATTGTCAACGATTAAAGCATGTCATTCAAGATTTGATAGATAACGAGGTAATAACAGTAGACGGACACACAACAAATGAATCACAAACATCATTTAAAACTCTGCTACCAAACTATGAAAAGGGCTAGACATCGACAACTAGAGATAGCAAGGGAAAGGAGAAAGTGAATTATTCTCACACTTATGATAATGTGGTCAATGTCATTGTAATCAAAGAAAAATCTCAACCAGAACCTACACACGCTATTACGTGTAGTAAAGCTAAGGTCACATTATCGGGACCCATAACCAACCCACCCTCTACTTCTAGGGAATACAACATAGTGGATCAATTACAGAAGACCCCTATGCAAATCTCAATATTGGAACTTCTAAAAATATCACCCACACATAAAGAGATCCTAGAAAAGGATCTAGTAGATACCACGGTCCCCAAAGACTTGGGTATTGATCAATTTAAAACCATGGTGGGACATCTTATAGCACCTCATTGATTATCCTTCACAGAAGATGATGACATGTCCTTGCAACATCCACATAATGCTCCTTTTCATATCGAAGTCTTAATTCACAAAACCTATGTAAAACGTGCCCTAATAGATGGAGGAGTTGTCCTAAATATTTTTTTATTAAGTCTTGTCCATTCATTAGGCTATTTTGAAGATGCAGTTGATCCTCGCAAAAAGATAAACATCAATGAATATGATGAAGAAGAGCATTCCTCCAAAGGAGTTGTAGTGTTTCCAATCAAAGTTGGGCATGTGCAAAAGGATACAGTGTGTCAAGCGCTGGACATTAATAACATCTTGTTGAAGGTCATGAAAATAACATCTTAGACTTAGACATCTCTATCATGATTCTTAATGCTCTTGAAACACAACAATCTGATGACCCCTTGCCATTAGTGTATCCTGAGCTTATTGATTGGGAAAATGAAGGACCACTTGAGATAGAAACCTTCTCTAATGTGATGAATAATGATGAACTACTAAGGTCCTAACTGGTACTGAGAGGGGGGGATGAATCAGTACACACAAAAACTTGCTCAGATATTTTGACAAATCAAAACACAGATAGTTGGTTGTCATATACCACTGGACTTAACCATAGCAATATCGGTTATACAGAAATACTTCAGATAGCATTCAACAGATCACAAATCTTGATGACTACTTCACCGATATAAACATGCATGAGTTGTATCACTAATATCACAACCATTTAACACTGCATGCATATCTAAATGATAATCACACAATCATCACATGAAAAACTCACAACCCATAACACACAGATTTTCACGTGGAAACTGAAATGGGAAAAACCACGGTGGGGATGAATACCCACAAGCTTGTTTGTGAACTCTTTTGAATTCCGCTCTATTAGGAGCCTATTCCGATTAAAGACTTTACAATAAAGGTTCTGTTAGGAACCGATCCTACTAGGGATCACCCAGTTAAGGGATGGCTATTTACCCTATTAAAGGTTGAAACCTTGTTAAGAGTTACCTCACTCGAGGATTTAAATAACTTAATGAACTTGAGCCACTTGGTTAGAGGATTAACAACAAAGCATGTTAAAGCTACTCGGTCAAGGGATTTACCTTCTGTTGAAATGGTTAGAAGACAACAAGTAAAACACTCTGATCTGATAACAACATTTCTTGCTAAGGCAGATCCTTTTCAGTTCCTCTCTTCTGCAATCATACTCTGCAGATTCCTCACTCTAGTTTGGCAAGTATCAAAAAATGCGGACACACACACAACTTTTGCCAACATCTCCAATAACAAAACTCATCAACCTTATAGACAACAATTAGGTCGGTAGCATAAACCCTAAATCCTAAACATTTTAGGTTTACAATTACAAGCGGTCCAATCCTGACCATCAAATACATTACGTAGAATAAAATGATCTAAGACAGATCTCAAGTCATTGTGCATCATCCAATCTTCACCGCGTCTGGAAAACAATAACCCATCACGCACTTTTCTCATACCTCTAAGAAAAATGCACATTCCCGAAGTAGACATTCAATGCATTCGATCTTCATGGGAAAGATCCTCAGAGAAATCCTTCATGTGCACATAGCTGACATGGCATCTTGATCTTTATCCTTGTTCTTAACTAACTCATCACAAAACATCATCGGTTGCACCGCACAAGCCAAACTAGAAACCCTAGAGCTGAAGTGAGACTACCAACCAGTAGCCATACATAGTGAGCCCTGACACCAGTCCACTCCATCCTGGTTGACCATAACCGCTTCCAATCTTCATAGCGGTGCATATCGGTTCACCTGCTTGAGCACTTATTGACATCAATGACAACATACATTGTCACTGCTTCATCATATGCCAACAATCTCCCCCTTTGGCATTGATGAAAATACTTAGTGTATTAGTGCCCAGTATCTGCACCATTCTGAGTAGCATATATCGGTTGACATATACTAGTTCAACTTGAACGATCACCACCACCACCTGGACTGGTTAGTGTTCACTTTTCTCAATCACTTCTCACACTTATATCTTCTCCCCCTTTGACAGCAATGCCAAAGTGGAGGCACAAGCTTCCGATCTCTACTATGTTTCTCCCCTTATGGAGTAGCATCCTACAACACATCAATCTTGTAAGCTCTGACACAGTAGTACCTAATTGATGTGGAGCACACATCTTTAATTTACTTCATGAAGGGGCAGAACCCCTAATTCACCTCTCAAATAGGTATATGTAGTCTTTGGTAAGGGATTAGTGAATATGTTTGCTAGCTACTCCTTACTGGAAACATGTTCTAATACAACCTCTTTATTCTGAACCTTTTCTCTCAAGAAGTGATACTTGAGCTCAATATGCTTGGTCCTAGCATGCAATACTGTATTTTTGGAAATATCTATTGCACTAGTATTATCACATAGAATACTCACCGGTTCAGATATCGTCACTTTGAAGCCATCTAGTACATGCTTCATCTAGATTGCCTGAGTGTGGTTCATGAATGCTGCCACATACTCTTCTTTAGCTATAGACTGGGAAATAAAGCTCTACTTCTTGCTCGTCCACGAGACTAGTCTTCCACCAAGGAAGAACGCTCCACCGGTTGTGCTCTTCCAGTCGTCCACATTACCTGCCCAATCTGCATCAGTAAACACTTTGAGATCAAAGTCACCATTGTATGGATACCACAATCCATGATCAATTGTCCCTTTCAGATACCTAAGAATCCTCTTTACCGCTACCAAGTGGGATTCTCTTGGACTCTTCTGAAAATGAGCCACTATGCCTAGTGCATGAGAAATATCCGGTCTATTATGCACCACATAGTGCAACTTACCGATCATTGACCAGTACTCCTTCTCATCCACCAACAATTTATCATCCTCCTTTGTTAACTTGCAGTCGGTCACCATCAGCGTTCCAACTAGTTTTCTCTCCACCATGCCAAAGGTCTTCAATACCAATTTGATATACTTGGACTGAGTAATGAAGATACCTTCTTTCATCTGTTGAATTTGTAGACCAATAAAAAACTTTATCTCTCGAATCAGAGACATCTCAAACTCCTTTTTCATCTCATCTGCAAATGCATGACTCATATCATCATCTCCACCAAAGATTATATCATCTACAAATACTTCACATATCAAAATCTGATCACCTTCAGATTTCAGGTAGATAATGTTGTCCTCACTTGTTCTTTGAAATCCTATCTTCACAAGATGAGAGTGTAATCATCCGTACCATGCCCTTGGTGCCTGTTTCAATCCATAAAGGGTCTTGTGTAATCTACACGCCATGTCACTATCTTCTGACAAAGAAAACCCATCTGGTTTCTCAATATACACTTCTTCCTCTAGGATGCCATTCAAGAAGGAAGACTTCACGTCCATCTAGTATACCTTAAATCCCTTGAATGTTGCAAATGCAAGTAGCATTCACACACCTTCTAGTCTAGCCACTGGGGAAAAGGTTTCTCCATAGTCTTCTCCTTCTTCCTGAGCATGTCCCTTGCATACAAGTCTTACCTTGTTCCTTACCATTGTGCCTTCTTCATTCATCTTATTTATGAAGGCCCATTTGGTACCTATGACATTCTTGTGTTTCGGTCTGGGTACCAAGGACCATGTTGCATTCTTCTCTATCTAGTCTAACTCCTCTTCCATTGCCTTTATCCAGTCTTCATCGGTAAGTGCCTCTCTAGCGGTCTTAAGCTCAAATTCTGAAATCATGCAAGAATTTTCTTTCACCTTTCTCCTTCTAAGTATTCCCGCATCTTTGTCTCCTATGATTTGCTTTGGATCATGATACAGTCTTACATACCTAGGAATTATAGTAGCTGGTTCAGCTTGCTTTGCCTCTTCGTTTTCCACTTCATCTTCTTCTTCACCTACTGAAGCTTCTACCAGTATAGAAACTCTAAGGTCTTTTCAGTTTTTGTCACTTGTTTCTTTCTTAACTGGTTCCCAGAAGGCTAAACCCACTTCATCTTCCATTTTCTTGCTATTGGTTTCCTCGGGTTTCTCAGGGGATTCATCAACGCTAACATTGATACTCTCAACAATCTTCTGAGTCCTCCTGTTGTAGCACTTGAGAGCTTTGCTTTTAGTGGAATATCCCATAAATATTCCTTCATCACACTTAGCATCAAACTTGCTCAGGTGCTCACCTCTCCTGATATAGAATTTGCTCCCAAACACTTTGAAATAACTCACATTGGGAGTTCTCCCGTTCTAGTACTCATAAGGGGTTTTGTCTTTACCTTTCTTAATGAGTACCTGGTTCATGGTATAGGTTGCAGTGCTCACCGCTTCCCTCCAAAATGTGTGAGCGACATTTCCTTGGATCAACATAGTTCTTGTCACTTCAACCACAACCTTGTTGTTTCTTTCTGCTATGTCATTCTATTGTGGTGTCCTTGGGACAGACAATTACCTCTTGATACTATTCTCCTCGTAGTACTTATTGAATTCATCAGAAGTGAATTCACCTCCCTGATCGGTTCTTAGGCATTTTATCCTTCTGTCGCTCTCCTTCTCCACCAATTCTCTAAAGGCTTTGAACTTTCCAAATGCCTCATACTTGTCTTTCAAGAATGTTACCCACATCATTCTTGAGCAATCATCGGTAAGAATCATGAAGTACTGATCTCCCTGAATACATCTAGTTTTCATCAGACCACACAGATCGGTGTGCACTAGATCAAGTAAGTTCTCTGCTGAAAAGGACTTACCTTTGAATGTTGAGGAAGACATCTTCCCAAGTTGGCATTCTCTACACAAAGCATTTTCTGGTTTGTTCAGCAAAGGCAATCCTCTTACTGCCTTGATCTTACTAGCCTTTATAATATTTTCAAAATTCATATGACAAAGTCTCCTATGCCATATCCAACTGTCATCAAATTTCACAATCAGTCACTGATTAATCTTGGCATTCAGCTAAAATAGGTTTTCTCTGGTTTTCTTACCGGTGGCAATAAGTTCACCACTCTTTCCAATTATTTTGCAGACTCCTCCTTTGAACCTAGAATGAGTCCTTTATCGTTCAGTTGAGCAACACTCAAAAGATTGTGCTTAAGGCCTTCCACCCAGTAGACATCATTTGCACTGCTCTATCCATTCAGTGAGATGGATCCTTTTCCTTTCACCATGCAAGGTGCATCGTTACCAAACCAGACAACACCACCATCATATTCTTCAAGAGACAGAAACTTTCTTCGGTCACCAGTCATGTGGTGATAACACTCGCTATCAATGATCCACTCATTGGAGTTGTCTATATGTGAGACAAGGGCTTTCTGGTCAGACAACTCTTCCTTGATAACCACAAACACTATGTCCTCATTCTCTTCATCCTCAGATTCTTCATCGGTAACACCTTCATCCACTATAACAATACAATTTATCCTACCTACTCCTTTATACTTACTAAACCTCTCTAGTTTATCCTTATTGTCATTGTTAGGATAGTTAACAACTATATGTACTATCTTATTGCAGGAAAAACACTTCAAAAGAATCTTACCTTTGTATTTTCCGGTGCCTTTTGGGAGTCTCTTGGCAAGAAGAGCTTCAAACTCCATCATAATATCCTCATCGTCCATATCTCTACTTGGCTTGGATTCATAACTGGTACTGACCTCTATTCCTTTCTTGGTCGGTACGAAGGAAATAGATGCTCTAAAGGCTGACTCGGTCTTCTGAACACTACCATCATATCTATTCAATTCATATGCAGTCAAATTTGCAACAATAGAGTTTGAAGATACCTTGGTTTTGTCAATATACCTTAGCTCCTGAATAGCGGCAACCTTGATTGCATAGACCGGTAAAAGTGATCTCAGAACTTTACTGACAATAGTGGCATCATCAATTGTTCCACCAGTGCTTTTGATCTCTCCAACCACTATCTTGATTCTTATGCCATACTGCTGAATGGTCTCTCCTTCAACCATCCTCATATCTTCAAACTTTCCTCTAAGGCTTTCTTCCTTAGCCTGCTCGACATGTTCATCACCACCATAAATGGATTCCAGTTTGTCCCACACTTCTTTCGGGTTGTCCTTGTTTTGTACATCAATAAACTCTACATCGGACAAGCTACTAATAAGGGATTCCATGACTTGCCCATTTTCTTATATCTCTCTTTTATGATCATCGATTAGAATGCCAGTGGGGATTACATAGGCATTCTCAACATAGCTCCAGTGTTGTGCACCCAAACTCCTAATATATATCTTCATCCTGTCCTTCCATATTGTAAAGTTGTCCCTATTAAACTTAGGATCTTCTCTCTTCATCATTAAAAAAGGATCTTTTGCCTCAAGCGGTTAAGCTTAAATCATCGAGGACTTGGATGAGCTCTAATACCAATTGATGAATAATGATGAACTACTAAGGTCCTAACAGGTACTGAAAGGGAGGGGTGAATCAGTACACACAAAAACTTGCTCAGATATTTTGACAAATCAAAACACAAATAACCGGTTGTCATATACCGTTGGACTTAACCATAGAAATACTGGTTATACAAAAATATTTTAGATAACATTCAACAGATCTCAAATCTTGATGATTAATTCACCGATATAATCATGCATGAGTTGCATCAATAATATCACAACCATTTAACACTGCATGCATTTCTAACTTAATCATAATCACACAATCATCACATGAAAAACTCACAACCCATAACACACAGATTGTTCACGTGGAAACACAAATGGGAAAAACCACTGTGGGGATGAATACCCACAAGCTTGTTTGTGAACTCTTTTGAAGTCCGCTCTGTTAGGAGCCTAGTCTGGTTAAAGACTTTATAGTAAAGGTTTTGTTAGGAACCAATCCTGTTAGGGATCACCCGATTAAGGGATGGCTATATACCCTATTAAAGGTTGAAACCCTATTAAGAGTTACCTCGCTAGAGGATTTAAATAACTTAATGAACTTGAGCCACCTGGTTAGAGCATATACAACAGATCTTGTTAAAGCTACCTAGTCAAGGGATTTACCTTATATTGAAATGGCTAGAAGACAACATGTAAAACACTCCAATCTGATAACAACACTTCTTGCTAAGGCAGATCCTTTTCAGTTCCTCTCTTATGCAATCACACTTTGTAGATTCCTCACTTTGGTTTGGCAAGTATCAAAACATGCGGACACACACACAAATTTTGCCAACATCTCCAATAACAAAACTCATCGACCTTATAGACAACAATTAGGTTGGTAGCATAAACCCTAAACCCTAAACATTTTAGGTTTACAATTATAAGCGGTCCAATCCTGACCGTCAAATACATTACATAGAATAAAACGATCTAAGATAGATCTCAAGTCATTCTGCATCGTCCAATCTTCACTGTATCTGGAAAATAGTAACCCATCACGCACTTTTCTGATACCTCTAAGAAAAAGACACATTCCCGAGGTAGACATTTAATGCATTTGATCTTCACGTGAAAGATCCTCGAAGAAATCCTTCACGTGCACATAGCCGGCGTGGCATCTTGATCCTTATCCTTGTTCTTAACTAACTCATCATAAAACATCATCGGTTGCACCGCACAAGCCAAACCGGAAACCCTAGAGCTGAACTGAGACTACCAACCAATAGTCATATGTAGTGAACCCTGACACCAGTCCAATCCATCCTGGTTGACCATAACCGTTTCCAATCTTCATACTGGTGCATATCGGTTCACCTGCTTGAGCACTTATTGACATCAATGACAACATACATTGTCACCGCTTCATCATATGCCTACATAATGATCATGTCATTACCTTATACCTCAACGTAGTCGAACCTACAACAACTTCCACCAGTGAATTTGGTAACGCATCTTCTACTCAAGGGGGTGCCAAATCTCTCTGTCGCAAAAGTGAAAAGAAAAAAACAAATATCAAGTCTAATGCTAAAAACCATTTAATGGCAACATTAGATCAAGAAAAAGTAAAAAGAAAGGATGTATCTGATGGTGAAAACCTCCTTCAGGTGCCAGAGGATGGGATATTAGACACCTTACCTAAGTATTTCTAGGAAAGATATTCAATACTGATTGAACCAACTGAAGCAGTCAACATTGGAACACCAGATCAGCCAAAGATTCTTTATCCAACAAAATCATTATTAGAACAAGAGAAACATGACTATATAGCATTCTTCAAAGAAAGACATGTCAATTTCACATGGTCATATGCAGATACACTAGGATTATATCTGGATCTCATCATGCATCACTTAAATGTTTCTCCCAAACTAAAACTGGTAAAGCAAAAGCTAAGAAAGATGCATCCTCATATAGCCATATTGGTCAAAGCAGAATTGAAGAAATTGTTAGATGTAGGATTTATCAAACCAGTAGGATATCCAAAATGGGTATCCAATATATTAGGGTATGCATAGATTTCAAAGATCTTAATAAGGTGTGTCCTAAAGATGATTTTCCTTTACCAAATATAGATATCATTGTGGATTTGACAGCTGGACACAAAATGTTCTCTCTTATGGATGGTTTCTCAGGCTACAATCAAATCAAAATAGCACCAGAAGATCAAGAGAACATGGCCTCAACATTCCCATGGGGCACTTTCTATTGGAATATAATGCCTTTTGAACTCAAGAATGCAGGAGCTACCTATCAAAGAGAAATTAACAACATTTTTTCATGATATGATGCATACCTTAATGTAAGATTATGTTGATGATCTATTTGGTAAGTCATATACTAGAGAAGCGCATCTAAAAATCCTAGCAAAGATCTTTGACCGCCAGAAGAAATATAAACTAGTTGAATCCAAAGAAATGTTCATTTAGTGTCACATCAAGTAGACTTCTGGGATACATTGTTTCAGCACGAGGCATTGAAGTAGATACAGACAAAGTTAAATCAAACATGGAAATAGAATCACCCAAAAATATCATTCAGTTAAGATCACTTCAAGGGAGACTTCAGTCCATTAGAAGGTTCATATCCCATCTAGCTAATAGATGTCATCCTTTCACACATTTATTGAGCAAAAATGTTCCATTCAAATGGGATGACACCTATGAAGAAGATTTTAATGCAATAAAGGAATATCTAATGAACCCACCTGTCATAATGTCACCAATTGAATGCAAGTCATTACTTCTTTATATATCAGCTACTAATGTATCATTAGGAGCTCTGTTAGCACAATTGGATCATGAGGGAAAAGAATGAGCTATTTATTACATCAGCAGGACCTTAGTTGGATATGAGCTCAACTACTCATCCATTGAGAAGGTATGCTTAGCAGTAGTGTTTGCATCCTAGAAATTGAGGCATTATATGCTAACCCATTCAATGAAGCTAATAGCTAAAATTGATCCATTGAAATATCTTCTTAGCAAGGAAACATTAATAGGTAGATTGGCAAAATGGGTAATGATCCTGAGCAAGTTTGACATTGAATATATTGATAGAAAAGTTATAAAAGGACAAGTGATTGCTGATCAATTAGCAGAGGCACCACTCTAGGATGATCGTCCAATACAGGTTGAATTTCTAGATGTTGATGTTCTTACAGTCATGAAGCAAACATGGTAGTTGTATTTTGGTGGCTCTTACACACAACATGGATCAGGGGCAGGCTTGCTATTTATCACACCTCAAGGTCACACCATCCCAAAAGAATACAAATTGACTTTCCCTTGCACCAACAATATGGCAGAATATGAGGGATTAGTAACACGAATCAAGATGGCTTTAGAATGGAATATCACACATTTGCAAGTTTTTGGAGATTCTCGGCTAGTCATCAATCAAGTCAATGATGATTACCAAACCAAAGATGAAAGCTAATGTATTACAAGAAGATGGTTGATGACTTTAGAAAGTTTATTGTAGACATTTCTTTTGAGCAGATCCCAAGGAATGATAACAAAGCAGCTGATGCCATGGCTACAATTACCTCTCTTCTTCAAACACAAGAAAATCAAGGTCGTTACAAATTCCTAGTGGAAGAATTGTTTCACCTTGCCTATGACTGTCCTGATTCCTAAATAATATGTCACCTAGTAGGACCCAATTCCTCCCATTATGGCCAAATTTATAACTACTTGAAAGACGGTACCCTTTCTCTTGACCTATCAATGAACCAAAAATTAAATTTCATTCAACAATCCACTCGTTACACCATTGTCGCAGATACTTTATATAGACAAGGTCTAGATGGTACTCTCCTCGGATGTCTTGAGCAGGACAAATATGAGAAGGCTTTAATTGAAGTTCATAAAGGTATTTGTGGTACTCATTCAAGTGGTCTTACTCTTTCAAATAAA